>NC_143384.1:40201981-40538647 GCF_980474605.1 Leiobunum rupestre
TATGATTGGCCATTCTCGCTCACGTAGAAGTGACCGAATGTGCCGGTTTTGGAAACTTCCTAACCAATCATCCTACAGCTGCTTCTGCTGAAGTGCTTGCTCTCTTTTGAGTCTGAAGGGGTAATAATTTATCCCCACTTATTTATCTGATAAATATTTAAAAGCAACCTTTCGAAACCAAGAAATATCAATATAATCAGCTAGGCTAATACCCAAGGCACCACCTTAGGCCCAAGTCATCGAGCGACTTTTCATTCCACTAAACAAGTGGCCAGGTTACAATGCGTAGGAGGGTGGTGGCAAGTCCTTCATGCCACGTGAGCAGGAATCCATACCTCTACTTGGAATGCTAATCTTGACGTATCGCGTCTGGTAAGATAACTCTGACGGCTTTGGCCCCGCCTACGAGAGTAAAATCCCCTTTGCGCGTGCTCCCCTCTCACGTAGTTGTTTGTTAAGAAAATCTGCCGCCATAAGCATTCCAAGTAGAGGTATGGATTCCTGCTCCCTACACTCACTATTACCATTAACCTTTACAAGTTTTTATATTTCAATGTTATGTTATAATAGTGTATTTTGAAACAATTGTAGTAGGTCACCTGAAAAATACCAAATGGTAAACAACTCTAATAGCTGTGGAGGCGTATACATATTTGGGCGAAACAAATTCTACATTTTCGAGGTCACCGTTTGGAAGGTCAAGATCGCCATTTACCAAAGATCGACCACTTGGACACCCCTGACTTAGACCTATGGAGGTGGCTTGGGATAATAATTATGATGATTATTTATTTTTATAAGAACCAGTACAGTCGTGGATATATTCATATACTCCAATGAAAATAGTTATAGAGCCTGTCAACGCCCCACGGCTAAGTCACTATTGGATAGCGGAAAATAGACTATGAGTAGAGTAAGAGCGACTTTGTAATTCGTACAAGAATAGTCAATGAAATTATCAGGCCAATTTAACAGCAGCATTTAGAGCGTCATCGAAATCGATAATCTTAATCCTGCCTCTACGCCAGGAACATTGTAGTAAGGAGATCTATGGACGTTCTATATTCATGGGTGTATATGAAGAAATCCATGGTACAAATATTGCGTTAATTTTTAATCAGACCGCCGCCGATTAGTTAACAAAAGCATTTCGCCGAAATGATTAGTCCATGCATGAATAGATATATCTTTTAAGGCATTGTATCAAGAACCCGTAAATGTAGATTAATTTATTCCTGTTTGTACATATTTTGATTGCATTTACATAATTTTATCCATTATAGGGTGTTATTGCATACCCGGGAAAATGCAGGTCCGGAAGGTGCTCATTTTTTCGTCGTTAAAATATACAAAACTTTGTTTAGAGCGTAAGCTCAAAAAATACGATTATTAAAGGAAGGAGTAAAGCATTAAAAAATAACACAACTTTGCATTTTTATTTTTTCTAAGTTTAAAATTTTGGGGAAATAGCGAGTTGTTTTAATTTGTGGTGTCAGCCACCAAAAGAAAATACAGTGAAAATTTAACTGCTACTACGATGGTGTTATATTTCCTATAGAAGAATCAGGTGTCACATACATTTATTTTCCTGTAACGATTTCCAATTATCGTGTCCTATTTCTTAGCACCCGATTTCCAAAATTGACATTGCTACCTGCACTTTCCGATGGTAGTGGTCGAGTTCGGGTAAAAAACATTTAGTTTTGTGCTCTGGTATCAAAGTTGGGTTGTCAAAACACATTTATAAATATTTTGTTTATCATGGTGAAAATTATTAAGTTAAAATATTATTAAAAAAGAGCTTCTACTTCATGGTATGTACATTTTAATAAAACCTTAAAATATTAAGTTATATTCTATTAACAAATGGATAAACCTAGGCGAAAATCAAATTAAGAAGAAGAATCAAGCCTTCTCAACACACTCAAGGGTCAAGTGAAGATTCTTAATGATTTATTAGTTTATGAAATTCATTTTTAGCGTGGTTGTTGTAAGCCTAAGTTAAATGTTCCAAACTCGATAAATGTTCAAAAAATGACGTGATGCAACACAAGTCAGATGAAGAGGTAATGAACTTTTATCAGCATTCCTTTTAAAGAGACAATTCAATTAAACCCATCAGTACCAAAATAATTTCTAAAACCAAACTTATGATATGCACAAGATATTTCAAGATATGGCTGTTTTGTTCAGGACAATCTAATCTCAAACAGGGAATAGCTATAACTTCGATAGATCAATTTCAACCCAAACAGGGAATAGCTATAACTTCGATAGATCAATTTCCACCCAAACAGGGAATAGCTATAACTTCGATAGATCAATTTTAACCCAAACAGGGAATAGCTATAACTTTGGTAAATCAATTTCAACCCAAACAGGGAAAAGCTATAACTTCGATTGATCAATTTCAACCCAAAGAGGGAAAAGCTAAGGCTTCGATAGATCAATTTCAACCCAAACAGGGAATAGCTATAACTTCGATAGATCAATTTCAACCCAAACAGGGAAAAGCTATAACTACGATAGATCAATTTCAACCCAAACAGGGAAAAGCTATAACTTCGATAGATCAATTTCAACCCAAACAGGGAATAGCTATAACTTCGATAGATCAATTTCCACCCAAACAGGGAATAGCTATAACTTCGATAGATCAATTTTAACCCAAACAGGGAATAGCTATAACTTCGGTAAATCAATTTCAACCCAAACAGGGAAAAGCTATAACTTCGATTGATCAATTTCAACCCAAAGAGGGAAAAGCTAAGGCTTCGATAGATCAATTTCAACCCAAACAGGGAATAGCTATAACTTCGATAGATCAATTTCAACCCAAACAGGGAAAAGCTATAACTACGATAGATCAATTTCAACCCAAACAGGGAAAAGCTATAACTTCGATAGATCAATTTCAACCCAAACAGGAAATAGCTATAACTTCGATAGATCAAGTTCAACCCAAACAGGGAAAAGCTATAACTTCGATAGATCAATTTCAACCCAAACAGGGAAAAGCTATAACTTCGATAGATCAAATTCAACCCAAACAGGGAATAGCTATAACTTCGATAGATCAATTTCAACCCAAACAGGGAAAAGCTATAACTTCGATAGATCAATTTCAACCCAAACAGGGAATAGCTATAACTTCGATAGATCAATTTCAACCCAAACAGGGAAAAGCTATAACTTCGATAGATCAATTTCAACCCAAACAGGGAAAAGCTATAACTTCGATAGATCAATTTCAACCCAAACAGGGAAAAGCTATAACTTCGATAGATCAATTTCAACCCAAACAGGGAATAGCTATAACTTCGATAGATCAATTTCAACCCAAACAGGGAAAAGCTATAACTTCGATAGATCAATTTCAACCCAAACAGGGAATAGCTATAACTTCAATAGATCAATTTCAACCCAAACAGGGAAAAGCTATAACTTCGATAGATCAATTTCAACCCAAAGTGGGAATAGCTATAACTTCGCTAGATATAAATAGAAATCCTTCAAAAATATCTTGAAAAACACCCAAAATACCAATCTAAGTTGTAAATTGTACCGAGAATCTAACATTTTAAATATTATATAAAATATTTGTGGGTGCCCCACTGTTGTAGCAAAACGCAATATAATTTAGTAGCAGAGATAAAGTCAATTTGGCTAAAGGAACGGTGGCGGGCGAAAATACTCGTCGGTGGTCAAATTTAATTTAAAGATAGCCAATTGGAAACTTAAGCAGACACTTGACGTAATTAGACCTTTTATACGGTTTGGCACCGTTGCGTCATCTAGACCCATTTCGGTCGCTAATAGTTTCACAGTGATCAAGAATGCGTTGTCATAGGTCGTAAATGTTTCGAACTTCAGTCTTGTGTACCATTTTTTCAAGATGTCACCAGAACTAAAAGTTGGGTATGGGTAGAAATTCACGTTCTTCGAGTAACAAGGAGTTAAAACGTCTTATGAGATAAGTGAATAAAAATTTCAAGGTGCAAAAGCTTACTAAGCGTTCGCTTCTAGAAGTATGCTATCGTTACGATTTAAAACCATGACAAGGTGATTTAAATTACCAATACACAGTACAAAATTCATTTCTTTGTTTTATGTTTTCTCAGAGATAACCTAACATTATTACATTGATCATTGTTTTTACAAACGTTGTTGGAAATCGCCCCAATTGGCGAGAAGGCAAGCTTGGACGCGTCTTCGGAAAAATTCTCGAACACGACGAAAGATTTCTGGCGTGTTTAGTATTGTGTCGCCGCGGCGTCAATTACGCGTTTACGTAGGTCTTCAACTTCTCAAACTTAAATCTTGTATACCAAGTCCTTGATATGGCCCCAAAGATAGAAATCACATGGGTTCAAATCAGGAGATCTGACTAGCCGTGCAACTTTGTGACTAATTTGTTTAATTTTGAAATTAAAAACTAAGCAAATTGTCAAAACATTGAGACGGTCTTTTCAATAATTTTCAAATTTTGAGTTCAGAAATTCCAAATTCAGCGAAATATTAAAAAAATACAAATTCTGCATAGTAAACAATTTAAGACGGTTCATAAATTCAAAATTCAGCAAATTATAGTCAAAAAGATCAGACGGTAGATTTTTACAGGAGGATCAAACTAAAATTAGACATTCAGACGTTTCAGAAGTTCAGCAAAATAGTCAATATCTTGAATTCCTATAAAGCAAATTAGTTCGAATGTGACGAATGAATTTAGAGTGTGATTAGTTTGACCCTAGCTAAAACCGGAAGAGCTATGTTATATTGGTTATTCCTTTATTATTAAGATCAAATTCAACGCTTCGAAGCATTCCCATTGCAACTATGAGAGCGCCACCGACCATACACGAATTGGCCATGATGGGCATGGTCGACGACGTAAGCTCTGAGCTCAAGAAAGGCGTCATAATAAACAAGCGTGACCACAAAACAAAAACAGCCATATTTCACGCCTCTAAACAGGGACACGCGGACGAAGTGGAACACCTTTTACAAAAAAGCGCCAAATTTAACAAAAGAGACGCCAACGGAAGAACACCCTTATCTCACGCCTCCAAACAGGGACACGCGGACGTCGTAAAACTCCTTCTTCAAAATGGCGCGAAATTGAACAAAAGAGACGACAAAAGAAGAACGCCCTTATTTCACGCCTCTAAGCAGGGACACGCTGATGTCGTGACACTCCTTCTTCAAAAAGAAGCCAAAATAAACGAGCCAAATGACAAAAAAAGAACGCCCTTATATCACGCCTCTAAGCAGGGACACGCCGATATCGTGACACTCCTTCTTCAAAAAGGCGCCAAAGTCAACAAAGCGGACGCCGAATACAAAACGCCGCTGTACGTCGGGTCGGTAAAAGTACACGCCCAGATCGTCCGAATGTTGTTGGAGAAGGGAGCTGACGTCAACAGCCCCAGCTTCGAGGGCGTCACTCCCCTGTGGCAAGCGGCGAAAAAGGGACACGCCGACGTCGTCAAAATCCTCATCGGACATAAAGCCGATATCAGATGGGGCAAAATTGGAAACTACACCCCTTTATACATCGCCTGCAGACACGAGCATTTAGAAATAGTTTGATTTTAGTCGAGGGGGGCGCCGACTTCAACGCGTCCTCCTGCGCCGGGAAGACGCCGCTGCACTGTGCCAGCGAAGATGGACATTTTGAAATCGTCAAGTATCTGTTGGAACTCGGGGCGAACGATCGCGCGCTCACGGAAGACGGCGAGACGGCGGCCGATTTGGCGCGAAAACACGGCCACGAGAAGATCGCGTCTTGGCTGGCAACCCGGCCGTCAGAGAGAAATCAACTCGTGGTGAAGGAGCTGCGTCAACAGTTGACCGATCGAGAGGACGAAATCGCGGAGCTGAAACGAGTTTTAGAAAGGACTGGCAAAAACGCTAATGGCAGTAACTTCGCGAATGTAATTGTTAAAGTGCCTGTCATGAATACAATCAATAATAACAATACTGGCGCTAATCACGGTAATTTGCAAGTTAATCAAAACAATGCCGGTTCACGACAATGATGTTTCCATTTTATAGCATTCAAAATACTGTGATTTAGATGAATTATAATTCACTTACATCCCGATTTTGCGCTGGCTAAAAAATGTTTCGATTATAGCCTGAATGTTATTGCGCTATCTGTACTATTAAAGACTCTTCCATGTCGTTACTGCATTTAATTGTTTGATGAAAATGTACTTCTTAATTTAATCAAATAAATACACTATTTAAATTATTCACGTTTAAATCCATGCATTGTGTTATAAGCTCACAATAAACGTCCTTGGGATGAAAGAAACATATCTTTGATTCGTTGTGACTCGCATTTGAAACGACATATGAATTATGACCAAAACCTTTGCCCATTTTTCACAGCGCGTGCGTCATAAAACAGTCAATTAGACAAATCCTTAATTCAAATAACACCGAATATTAGAAGATGATCGAATCCTCTACGTTGCAAAGGTCAACAAAATCTATTATGCCCGTATAAGTCAGTCCGTTTTCCTGAAGTGTTTTATTTTTAGTTAATACCGAAAACGTTTTTTAACAGAACCGGAATTAAGAATTTCAATCAAAGGTTTATGATGAACCCTGTTTAGGTGGAAATACCCGGGAAAACATGAGTCTCACATTTACCAAGCTGCAAAGGCCCCACTTTATAGATGCGTATTTCATTTGATTTTCTTCATTTGGTCATACTGTATTTTAAACTATACGCCTAGCTAAAATATCACAAAGACAAATTTGAAAAATTTCGATCTAACATTACGAATAGTTTACTCGAGAAAATTGCGTTGGCGTTAGATTAAATTAAACTAGCAGTTGTAGTAGATTCTTCGGACACGTCATGGTATCAGTGGCGTAGCCAGGGGGGCACAGGGGACACATGCCCCCCCCCCGAAACGTACGGTCGTATGTACAAATTTTTTTATTTTTTTACTTTTTTTTCAATGGCATGCCCCCCCCCCCCCCCCCCGAAACAAAATCCTGGCTACGTAACTGCATGGTATATAGTTTCTATAAAAAGTGGACACAGTATCTTTGGAACTGCAGTAATTACCCACGCTAGTGTCCAGAATTTGATTCGTTAGATCCGCTCTCAAATTCGCTGAAAGAGTAAAATTTTTCAACTGATTCTTTGGCCCTTTAGGCCTTGGTCCAATCTTTTGTGCAACTAAGGGAAGATTTAATTTGAAGATATATCATTTTATAGTTTTTAAAATTGCTACTTGAGCAAGAATGATTTAAGTAACGTTGGACATTTTACTTAATTTTTAATTACTGCGAATTTGAAGGGCCAAAATGGCACGAATACTTCACCAGAAAAGCACCGCATTGCAGCTGTCTCTTCACTTTTTGTAATATAGATAAATAAATTTTAATAATGTTGATTTTAAATTCAGTTAACAGTATTTGTATCTTACTTTATCTTTCTAAGAAGTCTCAAACTCATGATTACAAGAAAGGGTGCTGCAAATCAACATCCATTATTTAAGCCATACGTCCAACTTTATCATAGCTTAATCGGAAGTAGCGGTGACGGACTAAGTTGGCCTGAATTACCAGGAAAAAGTAAACTCCAAATGTCACCTTCAACTATTTGCCGCAAACGGAACGTAAATCACAACGTACGGAATGAAAATACTTCAACTTCACTTGGGACTGCGTAGATCTTTCAAGTGGAGACTCGTTATTGCCGATATAGGAAAACAAATCATTGGGGCTGATTTCCTGACTACTTTTTACCAACTGCCCGATTTGAAACTGCAAAATATCATTGGCAGCTCTTTGTAAAGTCATCAATCAGCCACCAACAGGTATCACGACGACCCTTGGTACCAGATCCTTCCGGAATTTCCAGAATGAACTCGCCCATCAACGGCACTGCAACACCCCAAGCACAATGTTATTCGTTATATCGAGACCATCGATCCTCCCGTTGTTGAACACGACTGGAACCTCAATCCCAAAAACTCGCTCTTGCGAAAAAGGAATTTATCTTCATGGCCGAACAAGGTCCATCAAAAAGTAATTTTGCAAGTCAACTTCACATGGAGCGCAAGTCTAACGGGGAGTGGCGGGCATGCGGGGATTATCGAGCGTTGAACAGTCGTACTCGTCCGGTTCGGTATCCTTTGGCAATACTAAGCAACTTCACTTCTTATTTCACAGGTTGTCGTATATTTTCCAAATTCAATCTGTTAAGGGCATTCCATCAGATATCAGTATATCCCGACGACGTCCATAAAACTGCAGTTATCACACCGTTTGGACTATGGGAATTCCTGCGGATGCCATTTGGTTTGTGCAAATTGGCACAATATATTCAACGATTCATGGACAAAGTTTTCATGGGATTGAATTTCGTATTTGTCTATGTGGATGACATAGCCGTGGCATCACGTGAAGCTGAAACGTACAAAAAGCACCTCCAGATTTTCTTTGACATCAACTCAGCCGCTTCTGAGATGGTGTACGGTGAAACTCTAAACAACCTGGAGATTTTTTCCGCCCTTTCCAACCACGCCAAAACCCTGAAGATTTCCTCATTGCATTACGCACAGTCATGGAGTCAGTCCGTCCAGAGCCTGCTTCCAATCACTCCAATCAATGTGCATTTGTGCATAAGGGGCTTTCGAAGTGTTCACATGTCTGGATTCGAATCGACAAAGTCAGAAAACCTTTGCAACCTAAGTATGATGGTCCATATCAGGTTTTTGACTGCCACGAAAATACTTCAAGCTGCTCATCAAGAATAAACCCGATACCACCACCATTGATCAGTTGAAGCCAGCGTTCATTGCAGTTCAGGACCCTCGGTTGTTGTACTGGAAGTAATTCCAAGGTCTATGGAGTTCAATGCTATTTGCAAATCAGTATCAGATTCTACGTGCCACCGCACTTGGTCCGGGAGTTTTTTCAAGGCGTTACCACTGTAATGTAGGCGTTTAAAAAATATATTATGTTTGTTTTTTAAAGATTAATTTAATTCGAAAACATTTTTTTTTAAATATGCATGTATAAAGATTTAAAATTAAAAACAAGTTCAGTCTTTTTTCAACAGTTAAATGATACGTTTATTTTATTTTCGCTGCGTCACTGCCACTTCAAGTGATTAATCAAGTATTGGTGCGGGTGTTTTTATCGAAGACGTCAAAATAAAAGACAGATAGAGCCTTGTTTATTGAAATGATTGCAAATGATGACATGATTAAGCACCGATTATTCCTTGAGCAATACTGAGTCCCAAATGAAAGACACGTCTGTTCAGGGCAGAGTTGCCAGTTACGCGGTTTCTCGCCCAAATTGGGCTTCTTTACGAACGCTGCTGTGGGGAAAAAGCGTTGTGCGGACGGCGGTTTTTTGGGCTGATTTCTGCAAGTTCGACGGAATTATATTGGGCTAGGTCTCAAAATGTTTAAGTTAAGTAGAAAGTTGGGTGGTTAAAGTATGTAAAAGTCCCAAAACCCCAATGGTCAGGAACCCAGCGCAACGACCAATTGTCTATATACGTTACCTGATACCACTACCAAAGGCTAAAGTGCCGTCGTAGTTCTAGTTTATTATTTAAGATTTTTGTTTGGGGATAATTTTGGGTTAGTTTCCCAATTGGAGTATGCC
This sequence comes from Leiobunum rupestre, assembly GCF_980474605.1. Lineage (NCBI taxonomy): Eukaryota > Metazoa > Arthropoda > Arachnida > Opiliones > Sclerosomatidae > Leiobunum > Leiobunum rupestre. The sequence continues at coordinate 40,211,624 of NC_143384.1, forward strand.
TGATCATTACAATTATTCTGGCAAATATGGTTCAGGGCCGAACTAACATTAGGCACATAGCTCTTTCGTAGGTCTCAGATACTACTACTGAATACGAAGGATATAAGAAAAACGTTTACCACATTTTTTACAAAAGTTCCGAATTAGAGAGCCATAGACGTACGAACGCGAACCTTTTTTGGTAAGAGTCAAATCAACTTAAAATTTAAAATGAATGGTGTAAATCTAAGCTTTCCTTAACGAGTCGACACTGAAACGAATCCAACGAGTTTAGTAACCTACAGAAAACCAAAAAAAAACACAACCTGAATCCATAAAGAGCAAATAAATTAATTTTTTCCTAGGTTCGAACTTTGCTTAGCACATAGAAAGTTTTAGTTAAATGGGTTCTGCACATTTCAGCTAACGATAAAGGTCGCTACCGTTCTGGAATTGAAACCGGGGCCATACCGAACGAAGGTCAAATTCGAGCCAAGAAGGCTGGATATTGCCAATTCTACCGAATTGTTTCAAGTCACTTTGTCGAGTCGTATCTTGGAAATTTTCCGGAAAAAATATGATTCTTTAAAAAGGTCGTCAAAAATCTAATATTTCCAAAGGACGTCATTTCACCAATTTATTCAAAGGGGCATCCCTGATTGAGAAGGAAATTGCACCCAGCGCTAGAACATTATTTTTGAATAGTGTAAAATTCTCGATTTTGTTGGTCGATTTCAGTTGTTTCGGATTGAAGTGACTCTTCGAAAGCGCAGTCTAATCATCGGACTTTTTCAGGGTCGAGCGTATTAGTTACAGGCGACAATCGTGTCCACAAGTGCGCTGTCCAACAGGATGAATTATTTGATTTAGAGTCTTATTGAATAACAGTTTAAAATAAATGGGCCGATTGTTTACGTTCAGCTATTTAAATACAATCCTGGACAGTTAGCGGCACTAGACCACGGTGATTCGACACAGTGATTCGGTACTTGTAAAGCGAAGCGGAACAATGAAGACCTTTTACTCGACAGCAATTGCCATTGCGCTCTTGGCTGCCGCATATGGTAAGACAATTCAAAATCTCTGCAGATATTCATTCAATGCACTTTGTTATCATACATAGTACGGTGCACTCACTTATCATTCAGTTTTACACATTGAAGGCACTAAGTGATAGAGCTCGGGGAAACGGATAAATTAATCACCAAAATTTCAATTAATTATGAAAAATTCAATTAATTGTTTATTTATGGATATTATTCGCGACTATTTACGATTTAATAAGCAACAAATATTTTTTTATTCGGATAATTTTCGGATATGGATGTTAAAGAAATGAACGGAAAATTTCTTATCCGAACGCCGAGCCCTACTAACAATTGTAAGTGATCATATTCTGTGCACTAAGAGCTTACATTCAGTGTGGATATATTAAATGTAATATAACATTCAATGTAAAAGTACATTTCATTTATTTCAACAGAAAGTGCGATTAATGAGCATTCAGTATATAAACATTTAATGCACTCATAGATCATTCAGTAAATGTACATTTATTGCCCTTAAAGATCATTCAGTATATATACATTTAATGCACTCATAGACCATTAAGTATATATACATTTATTGCACTCAAAGATCATTCAGTATATATATATATACATATAATGCACTCAAAGAGCATTCAATATATATACATATAATGCATTCAAAAATCATTCAGTGTATATAAATGAAGTGCACTTAGAGATTAAGTTACGACATTCAATGCACTGGAAGCTCACATTCAGCGTATATATATGTATTGTACAATCACATTCGATGTTGAAGTACATGCATGTATTGTAATATAATGAACACTAAAAGATCATTCAGTATATATAAATTAAGTACCTAAGAGATTATTTAGTGTGCATTAATTCAATGCATATACATACGTGTTCAGTTGCAGTTAGCAAGACATTCATTGCATATACAACTAGTGCAGTTGGCTATGGCATTCCGTGCACATACATATTTGCTCAGTGCAAGTAGTGATCACATTAGGAAATACTAGTGACAGCTTTCGTTAAGTTGATACTGATTTGTTCGTAATAGGGCAAGACGGAAGCAACTCTACTGAGACCAGCTGTTCGCCAGAATGCACCAGTTCCCAGGTAAAATAAAACACTCGGATACTCCAAACTTCCGTTCATCTAGGAGCAGCTAACACAACAGCCCCCCACAACGAGAACGCAGCTAGCCTTTAAACACGCTAACGAAGTTTTGTGTACAACTTTCATTGGACGAGCCTTTACGCTGAAAGTTTTACGGGCGGGGGAAGACAATTTCCGAAATTTCCCCTACCGTCGTCAGCAGGTGCTAAAGCGTCCAATCAATGCAGACTGTACACAAGACGGTTTGCGTTCTCCTTGTGTGGGGTGCTGTGTTTGTTGCCCCTAGGTGGCGTAATATTCAAATTGTCATCTGTCCTAATTGATCTCTACACTCTAAAAATTACAGGTTTAAATATGGCATATAATTGGTTTAAATGGAAATTGTATACCATTAATGGCGAAAATTATGGATGTATAATGGTTTGTAAATAACTTAACCAACTTTAAACCATAAATGGATTACCTGCTGTACTGGTTCTAAACCATAAATATAGTTAAAATTCTTCCATTATTGGGAAGCCTTTGGTGTGATGCTGAAAGCACTATATTGGTTTAAAATTAAGCCTTTAATATACTAGCAGGAAGCCTTTATTATACTGTTGAAAACACCGTAATGGTTTATAGGTAAACTCTTTTTATATTTGAAATAAACCATTATTGTGCTATTTAAGTCAGCATAATGGTGGGAAGCTAAACTATTCTTCCATTTTTGGGTTACCCTTAGTGTGCTGCTGAAAGCACTATACTGGTTTTGAAGTAAGCCTTTAATATACTGGCAGGACACCTTTACTATAAAGTTGAAAACACCATAATGGTTTATAGTTAAACTCTTATTATATTTGAAATAAACCATTATTGTGCTATTTAAATCATCATAATGGTGGGAAGCTAAACTATTCTTTCAATATTGGGTAACCCTTACTGTGCTGTTGAAAGCACTATACTGGTTTAAAAGTACGCCTTTAATATAACAGCGGGGAACCTTTACTATAAAGTTGAAAACACCATAATGGTTTATAGTTAAACTCCTACTATATTAGAAATAAACCATTATTGTGCTATTAACACTGTATAATGGTGGGAGGCTAAACTATTCTTCCATATTTGGGTAACCCTTACTGTGCTGCTGAAACCATCGAGAGAAAAATGAAATTATAAAAAAGGTCGGCATTGGACAAACTTCGCCTGTTTGTGGCGCCTCGCGTAGAAAAAAAGTTAAATAATTAGCCATTTCACGTTAAACGTGGATTTTTTACGCATGCTGGAATATTTGAATTTCATTGAAAGTTGACCATTAAGTATGACCAGAAATAACAAGTAAGTGTGGCACTTATCGAAACATTATGCGTCAATTTCAACGTATGACTAGAGGTAACACATAACTCTTTCCCATTGATGAGGGAAAGGCTCAAACCTGGGACCCTTTGGTTGTACGGGCCCTGGGAATGTGTACCGGCTTTTATATACGAAAGCTGTATGGTTATGCCACAGGCGTTACAAAAGTTATATTTCTAAGTAAGTGATGGTTGGTTTGAAGGCTGTGCATATGGTATCGTATTACCAAAAGTAACATAACAACAATAAGTATACGATAACTGTATGGTTATGACAAAGATAAGTAAACGAAAACTATATGTTTTAGACACAGATAAGTAAACGAAAACTGTATGGTTATGACACAGATAAGTAAACGAAAGCTATATGGTTATGACACAGATAAGTAAACGAAAACTGTATGGTTTTGACACAGATAAGTAAACGAAAACTGTATAGTTATGCCGGTTTACCCCCATTTCGCCCAAAATAGTTCTCCCAATTCCAATTTCTCCCAATCCCATTTCTCCCAATTCCCATTTATCCCAATCCCATTTCAATTCACATATTCACAAAACGGTAAACTTACTTTGTTTACCGATTCCAAATAATGATTGGGAGAAAGGGGAATCCACATTTTTGGGAATATTGATCGTTGGGAGAAATGGGAATCAATTTTTTTGGGAAACTTGATCGTTGGGAAAAATGGGAATACATATTTTTTGGTTAAATGAACTCCGGTTCGGAGAAATAGAATTGGGACAAATGGGACACCATGTTTTTGGGAGAACTGATAACTTTGGGAGAAGGTAAAATTGGGTTAAATGGGAACATACCGTTATGCCACAAGCGTTACAAATTTAAGTGTTTAGGCTCGACTCGGTTTAGGCTCGACTCGATTTAGGCTCGACTCGATTTAGGCTCGATTCGGTTTAGGCTCGACTCGGTTTAGGCTCAACTCGGCTTAGGCTCGACTCGGCTTAGGCTCGACTCGGTTTAGGCTCGACTCAGCTTAAGCTCGACTTGATATGTGCTCAGCTCGTTTATGGATCAGTTCGACAAAGGCTCTAAAAAAACTGACTCGGCTCGAGTTCGACTCGGGTGGCGTTTTAGCTCGCCGAACCCTATTTTAGTCGCGCTCGACTCGTTTAAGACTCGCTCGCCGCATAACTCGCTCAAAATGTCTAAAAGTCAAAATTTCAGCCGGAGAATCCAACCGTAGACCGGTTTCGCCCTTTCGTGGCTCATCAGTACTGTGTAGGATTTCTGGCTTTTCTCGAAAAACTACCGATATCACTAAAACTAATAAAAAGTTGTGTATATAGGGCAACACAGTTGTATATTCGCTGAAAATGGTTTCCGATTTAAATTGCTCTGTTCGACTTGTGTAAAATACATAGTTTTACCGAGCGAGTTTATGAAAATAAATAACCACTTACAATCCGTCAATTTATGTTTTAAAATTAATTACCCGAACAATAATAAATGCGGCTATTTTAATTGAAACCTTGGTCACCACTCGAGAATGCTATTTACAATTTTTATTCTAGCACCAAAAAATTAAGTAAAACTTATCGTCGAACTAGACAGTTTAAAGGCCCATCCACACTATCCAACTTTAGTCAGCTGACAACTTGAAAGATTTTTGTCGGACGAACAAGGCGGGTAATGTGAACGTGTCAGTTGGTTAGTGTGAATGAAAAATAAGTCAGGCTGACTAGTCTGCCTGATTTGGTCAGCTGACTAAAGTTGGATAGTTAGAATGAGCCTTAAGGGTGATTTCAAAGTGAACTGATGAATAACAACAAACATTTAGAACTTTAAATCAGTGCAAATGCAGACCGAGTAAAAGCACAGTTAACGCGTAACGTTCAAGTCAATGAGGCAATGTAGAAATTCACAAAAAAATGCATAGAAAATGTTTTCAATAAGTAAAATAAAAAGGAACTGTCCAAGCCTAAATATAATTTTCGCAATCAACTATTACTGTGTAAATCGTGTTAGGATATAAGACCGTTAAAGGTCTTTGTTATGTACAGAAACGTCAATTAAGGCCGCTAAATTCAAGACCACACTGACCTATAGGCCGAATTAGCGATCGCCCTTTTGCCCTGGTCTCAAGAAGCAGTTTTGCCGCCCCAGTTTGAAACACTACTGCTGACTACAGCAACTTTCACCTGAGTCTTTACGTACCCAGTCCGACCCTAGCTTAGGCAAGCTACACTAATGAAATGAATACATTTAATTTAGTGCTCAAGGAAACCACATTTGTTTAAACGGTTTATTGTCTGGGTTTAAAATAAAGGCCAGCTATAATGTACAAAAAGTTTTATATATTCCTCACCATCCATGATTATCGCTGAGCAACCACCTGGTTGCTCCTACCCCCAAAGAACATCCTTGAATGCCTCAAATATAATACAGAATAATATGAACCTAATATCCATTTTTAGAAAGGTGTTACGATATGCGTTCCTTTAACCTTAGAAAGTAAGCTTTCGAGCTATTAAATAGCGAACCAATGGTTTTTTCAAGCGAGGGCACTTGATTCGTTTCAGGGCTCAACTTTTTAGCTCGTAGTTCGATGCGTTCGCCAAGAAACTAGCTCGACTCGTTCGCTCGATATGACATAGGCTTGGTTCGTGACATGGTTCGTTTTCTGCTGATTAACGAGCGAGCTCTAGAACTCGGCTCGATACGTTTTTGCTCGCTTCGACACGCGACTCACTTATTCTTTGCTCGCTTCGACACTCGACTCGGTTCGATACACTTTGAGCGTGTCGAGTTGCGAGCCCTCGCGAGTTTGCTCGGCTCGTTGACACCTCTAGTGGCGGCGTTAGGTTAACGTAAGCCTACATCTTTTGTTAATTATTAAATTTAGGTTTCTGTATTTAAATGGATTAAATTTAATTATAATAAAGATTACAGTTGTTTATATTAGCATCACCTACCTTACACTAGCAAGGAGACTACCCGAGGTGTTACTCACCGATTTTGTTTAAATATAGGGATTAAGTAGACCTTCATGCAACTTAAAAAACCCCAAAGGGAAAAAATGCGATGGGATTTAGTTTTACCATCGCAACGCAAAACGTTTTTGACAACTAAAATATTATATTTCTCTATGTAAATTAACATGGCAAAATCGAAGATTCTAAGGGTCCCTTATGAAATTATTCAAAAATTTTTAAACAAAGGTGGTTAAATTTGGGTAAATATCAAATTTCGGGTAATTGTCTCAATTTGGGTCAGTGTTTTAAATTGGGTATAATTTAAATAATAATTAGGGTACAATCTACTATATGTTTTCTGGTAAATAATGCTAACAGAACAACCATTACTGTGTTTTCAAAAGCGCAGTAAAGGTCTCCCACCAGTATAGTAAGAGTTTAAACACCAACCATTATGATGCCACTAGAAGCGCAGTAAAGGTCTCCCGGCAGTATAGTAAGAGTTTAAACACCAACAATTAAGATGCCACTAGAAGCGCAGTAAAGGTCTCCCGCCCATATAGTAAGAGTTTAGCTTCAAACCATTAAGCTGCTATTGGAAGTGCAGTAAAGGTCTCCCGGAAGTATAGTAAGAGTTTAACTTCAAACCATTAAGCTGCTATTGGAAGCGCAGTAAAGGTCTCCCGGAAGTATAGTAAGAGTTTAACTTCAAACCATTAAGCTGCTATTGGAAGCGCAGTAAAGGTCTCCCGGCAGTATAGTAAGAGTTTAACTTCAAACCATTAAGCTGCTATTGGAAGCGCAGTAAAGGTCTCCCGGCAGTATAGTAAGAGTTTAACTTCAAACCATTAAGCTGCTATTGGAAGCGCAGTAAAGGTCTCCCGCCCATATAGTAAGAGTTTAGCTTCAAACCATTAAGCTGCTATTGGAAGCGCAGTAAAGGTCTCCCGGAAGTATAGTAAGAGTTTAACTTCAAACCATTAAGCTGCTATTGGAAGCGCAGTAAAGGTCTCCCGGAAGTATAGTAAGAGTTTAACTTCAAACCATTAAGCTGCTATTGGAAGCGCAGTAAAGGTCTCCCGGCAGTATAGTAAGAGTTTAACTTCAAACCATTAAGCTGCTATTGGAAGCGCAGTAAAGGTCTCCCGGCAGTATAGTAAGAGTTTAACTTCAAACCATTAAGCTGCTATTGGAAGCGCAGTAAAGGTCTCCCGCCCATATAGTAAGAGTTTAGCTTCAAACCATTAAGCTGCTATTGGAAGCGCAGTAAAGGTCTCCCGGAAGTATAGTAAGAGTTTAACTTCAAACCATTAAGCTGCTATTGGAAGCGCAGTAAAGGTCTCCCGGAAGTATAGTAAGAGTTTAACTTCAAACCATTAAGCTGCTATTGGAAGCGCAGTAAAGGTCTCCCGGCAGTATAGTAAGAGTTTAACTTCAAACCATTAAGCTGCTATTGGAAGCGCAGTAAAGGTCTCCCGGCAGTTTACTAAGAGTTTAACTTCAAACCATTAAGCTGCTATTGGAAGCGCAGTAAAGGTCTCCCAGCAGTATAGTAAGAGTTTAACTTCAAACCATTAAGCTGCTATTGGAAGCGCAGTAAAGGTCTCCCGGCAGTATAGTAAGAGTTTAACTTCAAACCATTAAGCTGCTATTGGAAGCGCAGTAAAGGTCTCCCGGCAGTATAGTAAGAGTTTAACTTCAAACCATTAAGCTGCTATTGGAAGCGCAGTAAAGGTCTCCCAGCAGTATAGTAAGAGTTTAACTTCAAACCATTAAGCTGCTATTGGAAGCGCAGTAAAGGTCTCCCGGCAGTATAGTAAGAGTTTAACTTCAAACCATTAAGCTGCTATTGGAAGCGCAGTAAAGGTCTCCCGGCAGTATAGTAAAAGTTTAACTTCAAACTATTAAGCTGCTATTGGAAGCGCAGTAAAGGTCTCCCGGCAGTATAGTAAGAGTTTAACTTCAAACCATTAAGCTGCTATTGGAAGCGCAGTAAAGGTCTCCCGGCAGTATAGTAAGAGTTTAACTTCAAACCATTAAGCTGCTATTGGAAGCGCAGTAAAGGTCTCCCGGCAGTATAGTAAGAGTTTAACTTCAAACCATTAAGCTGCTATTGGAAGCGCAGTAAAGGTCTCCCGGCAGTAGAGTAAGAGTTTAACTTCAAACCATTAAGCTGCTATTGGAAGTGCAGTAAAGGTCTCCCAGCAGTATAGTAAGAGTTTAACTTCAAACCATTAAGCTGCTATTGGAAGCGCAGTAAAGGTCTCCCGGCAGTATAGTAAGAGTTTAACTTCAAACCATTAAGCTGCTATTGGAAGCGCAGTAAAGGTCTCCCGGCAGTATAGTAAGAGTTTAACTTCAAACCATTAAGCTGCTATTGGAAGCGCAGTAAAGGTCTCCCGGCAGTATAGTAAGAGTTTAACTTCAAACCATTAAGCTGCTATTGGAAGCGCAGTAAAGGTCTCCCGGCAGTATAGTAAGAGTTTAACTTCAAACCATTAAGCTGCTATTGGAAGCGCAGTAAAGGTCTCCCGGCAGTATAGTAAGAGTTTAACTTCAAACCATTAAGCTGCTATTGGAAGCGCAGTAAAGGTCTCCCGGCAGTATAGTAAGAGTTTAACTTCAAACCATTAAGCTCCTATTGGAAGCGCAGTAAAGGTCTCCCGGCAGTATAGTAAGAGTTTAACTTCAATCCATTAAGCTGCTATTGGAAGCGCAGTAAAGGTCTCCCAGCAGTATAGTAAGAGTTTAACTTCAAACCATTAAGCTGCTATTGGAAGCGCAGTAAAGGTCTCCCGGCAGTATAGTAAGAGTTTAACTTCAAACCATTAAGCTGCTATTGGAAGCGCAGTAAAGGTCTCCCGGCAATATAGTAAGAGTTTAACTTCAAACCATTAAGCTGCTATTGGAAGCGCAGTAAAGGTCTCCCGGCAGTATAGTAAGAGTTTAACTTCAAACCATTAAGCTGCTATTGGAAGCGCAGTAAAGGTCTCCCGGCAGTATAGTAAGAGTTTAACTTCAAACCATTAAGCTGCTATTGGAAGCGCAGTAAAGGTCTCCCGGCAGTATAGTAAGAGTTTAACTTCAAACCATTAAGCAGCTATTGGAAGCGCAGTAAAGGTCTCCCGGCAGTATAGTAAGAGTTCAAATTCAAACCATTAAGCTGCTATTGGAAGCGCAGTAAAGGTGGTATTTGCAGTAGCATATAAATATATTTAAAATGCTTTATATACAAGCCATTATTTTTTTTTAATACCCAAGGCACCACCTTCGACCACATAAGCAATGTTGCTTGTGCGTGATCAAGTAACAGGTTACAATGCGTAGGAGGGTGGTGGCAAGCCCTTCATGCCACGCGAGCCAACAGCTCCCTACACTAACTATTACCGTTAACCTCAGCAAGTTTTTATGGGAAGGGGAAACCGAAGATCTCGGTGGAAAACCCCTTTAACCAGTGGGGAGAGAACTTACAAACTCAACGCGGAAGGAGTAGTTCCGAGTTTTCACCCAGTGCCACAAGCTGGGATCGAACCCGGCTCCTCTTGCTGCGAGGCTAAAGTGCTAACCACTCAGCCACCCCACCTAAACTCTAATATCATATAAATCGTTTTATATTGCTACAGTAATGGTTTAAAATTAAACCAAATAAATAAATGTTAACTTCTCTGGAAATATAAATGGTTTAGAACTAAACCAATTAAATTTAGAATGGTTTTTATGAAATCCTTCGATGGATTGGATTTTGGACAAAAAGTGTATACACATTAATGGTTTAAATTTAAACCCTTAGTTTTTAGAGTGTACGGCGTCCCCTTATCTTGATTTCTGTAGCTGTTATAACGATTGAGATTTAGCTAGCGCTAAAGAACGACAGGTGGAAAACGTATGAAATATTAGAAGTAACTTTACTCTGCACAGACCGCGAGCATCGTAGGCGTTCTCCTTCCACGATATTAAAAACGAGCTAAAAATTGTTTTCTTCGGCAGACATGTCTCAGCGGGGGCCAATGTGCGGAGACGAAATACGTCGATCAATGCTCCGAAAAATTAGATGAAATGCCAACCTCGATAACAAAGGTAATTAACCAAACTGAAGAAAGTACTGTACTAGATGGGACAGACATAACGTTTTCGATTACATTAAGACTGTATTAAAGCAAGTGTCGGCTCTATCATTGCCACCTGTATTATGAAAAGGCCCCTGTTATTAGAGATGGCCATGAATCTATCCGATTCTTCAAAAAACGCGACTTTACTGGAGAGCGTGGTGCCATATATTTATGTCAAAGGAAGCTAAAATTGAAAATTGAGTAGAGTTTTATAGTTAGACAACTTGTACTTTATTTAGTGAACTTTAACCTAAATTATATATCCCATGTAAAAATATTGTTCATAATTGCGGTAGTTTATGTTATTGACCAATTTACAAACCAATCTACGCGCCATTTGGATTTTGACGCTAGCGACATCTATTGAAAAAAGAGCTACTTAACGTGGGGCTCCACTTGGTTTAAATTGATCTGTTGTACGGTAAATTCATGACTAAGACCATAGATAAAAAAATTAAAATAAGTATGACAATTAGCATAAGGTATCACCGAACTGATTTTCAGAGCTATTGCGAAGTTAAGATTTAGGTTAATGCAGAGCCACCTAGTGTTTAAATATGCCCAATTCAAAATAAACCATGAACGATAATATCATATTCAGTTCAATCGGATCAGAGCGAGAGTCTCAGTGCCTAAAAAAGGTTCGGTAAGAAAATTGGAATTATTTTATTTGTGCTAAAATGAATGTATTTGTTTTTAATTTATTATCTACTAGGTAGATTTTTTCTTAATTCACTGGCCATATTGTTTAGCGATTCCATCAGGGTAAACAATTAAGCGTGACCAAATGTAACATAATTACTCGTAAGTATGCCTCTGTAAAACATTTCTATAGAAAAAAAAATACGTTACAATAGAAACCAAATCTTCTTCCGGCTCCCATAAGTTGATGACACGTTTCTCGTCACAAATTGGATTTACGTCAGAACCCGTGAACAAGGTTTCAAGAAAAAGCTTTTCAGCATACATATGAGTTATTATGTTACAATGGCGTAACTGATAACAAGCTCGATTACTAAAAAAACCAACAATTTTTTTCGAACTTTTCAGTCAGAATGTCAATGCACCTGCATTTCGAACGACAATGCGATTTCAGTCAACGATAAAGATGGCGCAGAATGTGTCATGAGCATATTTGTGAGTCAATATTCCCTACAATTAACAGAGAAGTTAAGTAAGCTGACAGCGCAGTCGAAGACCATCTAGTTCTTGCTTAAGCTCCGTCTAACCTTAAATTCATTAATTTATCATTTAAAATAATTCAAGCCGTACAGGTATAATGTCTGATAAAAGAGAACTGACGGAGCTATTAAAACAATTGTATGTTCATTAGATAATTAACTCATTCCGAAGTTGGCTTTACTATTGAAAATACGAAAAAAATACAATATTTTCCTGGTAAAACCTATTACGTGGGAATTATATTGTTTGGCCAAAACGAAAAATGCAATAGTCCCATGGTGAAACGAAATATTTAATTTTAGTTTAAAGTTTTAGATTGGATGTGAAATTACTTCTAAACCTTAAATTCGCTTTTAAATATTGTTTTCAAAATGGACTTTATAGTAGTTATTTATTTAATGTGTTTCGCCATTTCCGCCATTACCACCCGCTATGATTTGTCCATTCTCGCTCACGTAGCAGTGACCTAATGAGCCGGTTTTGGAAACTTCCTAACCAATCATCCTACAGCTGCTTCTGCTGAAGTGCTTGCTCTCTTTTGAGTCTGAAGGGGTAAAGATTTATCCCCACTCATTTATCGGAGAAATATTTAAAAGAAACCTTTCGAAACCAAGAAATATCGATTTGATCAGCTAGGATAATACCCAAGGCACCACCGGGTTACAATGTGTAGGAGGGTGGTGGCAAGTCCTTCATGCCACGTGAGCAGGAATCCATACCTCTACTTGGAATGCTTATCTTGACGTATCGCGTATGGTAATATCACTCTGACGGCTTTGGCCCCGCCTACGAGAGAAAAATCCCCTTTGCGCGTGCTCCCCTCTCACGTAGCTGTTTGTTAAGAAAATCTGCCGCGATAAGCATTCCAAGTAGAGGTATGGATTCCTGACGTGAGCCAACAGCTCCCTACACTCACTATTACCGTTAACCTTTACAAGATTTTATATTTCAATGCTATGTTGTAATAGTGTACTTTGAAACAATTATAGTAGGTCATCTGAAAAATACCAAATGGTAAACAACCCTAATATGGGCGAAACAAATTCTACATTTTCGAGGTCACCGTTTTGAAGGTCAAGATCGCCATTTACAAAGATCAACCACTTGGACACCCCTGACTTAGACCTATGGAGGTGGCTTGGGTTAATAATTTGGAAGATTATTTATTTTTATAAAAACAAGTACAATCGTGAATATGTTCATATACTCCCATGAAAATAGTTATAGTTTTCACGGCATGAGCCTGTCAACGCCCCACGGCTAATTCACTATTGGATAGCGGAAAATAGACTATGAGTAGAGTAAGAGCGACTTTGTAATTCGTACAAGAATAGTCAATGAAATTATCAGGCCAATTTAACAGCAGCATTTAGAGCGTCATCGAAATCGATAATCTTAATCCTGCCTCTACGCCAGGAACATTGTAGTAAGGAGATCTATGGACGTTCTATATTCATGGGTGTATATGAAGAAATCCATGGTACAAATATTGCGTTAATTTTTAATCAGACCGCCGCCCATTTGGTTAACAAAAGCATTTCGCCGAAATGATTATTCCATGCATTAATACATATATCTTTTAAGGCATTGTATCAAGAACCCGTAAATGTAGATTAATTTATTCCTGTTTGTACATATTTTGATTGCATTAACATAATTTTATCCATTATAGGGTATTTTTACATTTAATGGAAAATGCAGATCCGGCCGATGCTCATTTTTTCGTCGTTAAAATATACAAAACTTTGTTTAGAGCGTAAGCTCAAAAAATACGATTATTAAAGGAAGGAGTAAAGCATTAAAAAATAACACAACTTCGCATTTTTATTCTTTATAATTTTAAAATTTTGGGGAAAAAGCGAGTTGTTTTAATTTGTGGTGTCAGCCACCAAAAGAAAATACAGTGAAAATTTAACTGCTACCACGATGGTGTTATATTTCCTATAGAAGAATCATGTGTCACATACATTTATTTTCCTGAAAGGATTTTCAATTATCGTGTCCAATTTCTTAGCACCCGATTTCTAAAATAGACATTGCTACCAGCACTTTCCGATGGAAGTGGTCGAGTTCGGGTAAAAAACATTTAGTTTTGTGCTCTGGTATCAAAGGTGGGTTGTCAAAACACATTTATAAATATTTTGTTTATCATGGTGAAAATTAGTAAGTTAAAATATTATTAAAAAAGAGCTTCTACTTCATGGTTTATGTACATTTTAATAAAACCTTAAAATAAAAAGTTATATTCTATTAACAAATGGATAAACCAAGGCGAAAATCAAATTAAGAAGAAGAATCAAGCCTTCTCAAAACACTCAAGGGTCAGGTGAAGATTCTTAATGATTTATGAGTTTATGAAATTCATTTTTAGCGTGGTTGTTGTAAGCCGCCTAAGTTAAATGTTCCAAACTCGATAAATGTTCAAAAAATGACGTGATGCAACACTACAAGTCAGATGAAGAGGTAATGAACTTTAATCAGCATTCCTTGAAAAGCGACAATTCAAACCTATCAGTACCAAAAGATATTCTAAAACTCATCAACTTCACAAGATATTTCAAGATATAGCTGTTCAGGTCAATTTAAACCCAAACAGGGAAAAGCTATAACTTCGCTAGCTCAATTTCAACCCAAACAGGGAATAGCTATAACTTCGCTAGCTCATTTTCAACCCAAACAGGGAATAGCTATAACTTCAATAGATCAATTTCAACTCAAACAGGGAATAGCTATAACTTCGCTAATTTAATTTCAACCCAAACATGGAATAGCTAGAACTTCGCGAGCTCAATTTCAACCCAAACAGGGAATAGCTATAACTTCTATTGATCAATTTCAGCCCAAAGAGGGAATAGCTATAACTTCGATAGATCAATTTCAACCCAAACAGGGAATAGCCATAACTTCGATAGATCAAGTTCAACCCAAACAGGGAATAGCTATAACTTCGCTAGCTCATTTTCAACCCAAACAGGGAATAGCTATAACTTCAATAGATCAATTTCAACTCAAACAGGGAATAGCTATAACTTCGCTAATTTAATTTCAACCCAAACATGGAATAGCTAGAACTTCGCGAGCTCAATTTCAACCCAAACAGGGAATAGCTATAACTTCTATTGATCAATTTCAGCCCAAAGAGGGAATAGCTATAACTTCGATAGATCAATTTCAACCCAAACAGGGAATAGCCATAACTTCGATAGATCAATTTCAACTCAAACAGGGAATAGCTATAACTTCGATAGATCAATTTCAACTCAAACAGGGAATAGCTATAACTTCGCTAGATCAATTTCAACCCAAAGAGGGAATAGCTATAACTTCGCTAGCTCATTTTCAACCCAAACAGGGAATAGCTATAACTTCAATAGATCAATTTCAACTCAAACAGGGAATAGCTATAACTTCGCTAATTTAATTTCAACCCAAACATGGAATAGCTAGAACTTCGCGAGCTCAATTTCAACCCAAACAGGGAATAGCTATAACTTCTATTGATCAATTTCAGCCCAAAGAGGGAATAGCTATAACTTCGATAGATCAATTTCAACCCAAACAGGGAATAGCCATAACTTCGATAGATCAATTTCAACTCAAACAGGGAATAGCTATAACTTCGCTAGCTCAATATCAACCCAAACAGGGAATAGCTATAACTTCGCTAGCTCAATATCAACCCAAACAGGGAATAGCTATAACTTCGCTAGCTCAATTTCAACCCAAACAGGGAATAGCTATAACTTCGATAGATCAATTCCACCCAAACAGGGAATAGCTATAACTTCGCTAGATCAATTTAAACCCAAACAGGGAATAGCTAAAACTTCGCTAGCTCAATTTCAACCCAAAGAGGGAATAGCTATAACTTCGATAGATCAATTTCAACCCAAAGAAGGAATAGCTATAACTTCGATAGATCAATTTCAACCCAAACAGGGAATAGCTATAACTTTGCTATCTCAATATCAACCCAAACAGGGAATAGCTATAACTTCGCTAGAACAATTTCAACCCAAACAGGGAATAGCTATAACTTCGCTAGCTCAATATCAACCCAAACAGGGAATAGCTATAGCTTCGCTAGCTCAATTTTAACCCAAACAGGGATTAGCTATAACTTCGATAGATCAATTTCAACCCAAACAGGGAATAGCTATAACTTCGCTAGATCAATTTCAACCCAAACAGGGAATAGCTAAAACTTCGCTAGCTCAATTTCAACCCAAAGAGGGAATAGCTATAACTTCGATAGATCAATTTCAACCCAAAGAGGGAATAGCTATAACTTCGATAGATCAATTTCAACCCAAACAGGGAATAGCTATAACTTCGCTAGATCAATTTCAACCCAAAGAGGGAATAGCTATAACTTCGATAGATCAATTTAAACCCAAACAGGGAATAGTTATAACTTCTATAGATCAATTTCCACCCAAACAGCGAATAGCAATAACTTCGCTAGATCAATTTCAACCCAAACAGGGAATAGCCATAACTTCGCTCGCTCAATATCAACCCAAACAGGGAATAGCTATAACTTTGCTATCTCAATATCAACCCAAACAGGGAATAGCTATAACTACACTAGCTCAATTTCATCCCAAACAGGGAATAGCTATAACTTCGCTAGATCAATTTCAACCCAAACAGGGAATAGCTATAACTTCGCTAGCTCAATATC
Source organism: Leiobunum rupestre (assembly GCF_980474605.1). NCBI lineage: Eukaryota > Metazoa > Arthropoda > Arachnida > Opiliones > Sclerosomatidae > Leiobunum > Leiobunum rupestre. Next base: position 40,227,999 of record NC_143384.1, read on the forward strand.
AACCCAAACATGGAATAGCTATAACTTCGCTAGCTCAATTTAAACAAAAACCGGGAATAGCTATAACTTCGCTAGATCAATTTCATCCCAAAGAGGAAATAGCTATTACTTCGATAGATCAATTTCAACTCAAACAGGGAATAGCTATAACTTCGCTAAATCAATTTCAACCTAAACAGGGAATAGCTATAATTTCGCTAGCTCAATATCAACCCAAACATGGAATAGCTATAACTTCGCTAGCTCAATTTAAACAAAAACCGGGAATAGCTATAACTTCGCTAGATCAATTTCAACCCAAACAGGGAATAGCTATAACTTCTATTGATCAATTTCAACCCAAAGAGGGAATAGCTATAACTTCGATAGATCAATTTCAACCCAAACAGGGAATAGCCATAACTTCGCTAGCTCAATATCAACACAAACAGGGAATAGCTATAACTTCGCTAGATCAATTTCAACCCAAACAGGGAATAGCTATAACTTCGCTAGCTCAATTTCAACCCAAACAGGGAATAGCTATAACTTCGATAGATCAATTTCAACCCAAAGAGGGAATAGCTGTAACTTCGATAGATCAATTTCAACCCAAACAGGGAATAGCTATAACTTCGATAGATCAATTTCAACTCAAACAGGGAATAGCTATAACTTCGCTCAATCAATTACAACACAAACAAGGAATAGCTATAACTTCGCTAGCTCAATATCAACCCAAACAGGGAATAGCTATAACTTCGCTAGCTCAATTTCAACCCAAACAGGGAATAGCTATAACTTCGATAGATCATTTTCAACTCAAACAGGGAATAGCTATAACTTCGCTAAATCATTTTCAACCCAAACAGGGAATAGCTATAACTTTGCTATCTCAATATCAACCCAAACAGGGAATAGCTATAACTTCGCTAGCTCAATATCAACCCAAACAGGAAATAGCTATAACTTCGCTAGCTCAATATCAACCCAAACAGGGAATATTTATAACTTTGCTAGCTCAAATTCAACCCAAACAGGGAATAGCTATAACTTCGATAGATCAATTTCAACCCAAAGAGGGAATAGCTATAACTTCGATAGATCAATTTCAACCCAAACAAGGAATAGCTTTAACTTTGATAGATCAATTACAACCCAAACAGGGAATAGCTATAACTTCGCTAGCTCAATATCAACCCAAACAGGTAATAGCTATAACTTCGCTAGCTCAATTTCAACCCAAACAGGGAATAGCTATAACATCGATAGATCAATTTCAACTAAAACAGGGAATAGCTATAACTTCGCTAAATTAATTTCAACCCAAACATGGAATAGCTAGACCTTCGCGAGCTCAATTTCAACCCAAACAGGGAATAGCTATATCTTCGATAGATCAATTTCAACCCAAACAGGGAATAGCTATAACTACGATAGATCAATTTCAACTAAAACAGGGAATCGCTATAATTTCGCTCAATCAATTACAACCCGAACAGGGAATATCTATAACTTCGCTAGCTCAATATCAACCCAAACAGGGAATAGCTATAACTTCGCTATCTCAATTTCAACCCAAAGAGGTAATAGCTATAACTTCGATAGATCAATTTCACCCAAAGAGGGAATAGCTATAACTTCGCTAGATCAATTTCAACCCAAACAGGGAATAGCTGTAACTTCGCTAGCTCAATTTCAACCCAAAGAGGGAATACCTATAACTTCGATAGATCAATTTCATCCCAAAGAGGAAATAGCTATTACTTCGATAGATCAATTTCAACTCAAACAGGGAATAGCTATAACTTCGCTAAATCAATTTCAACCTAAACAGGGAATAGCTATAAATTCGCTAGCTCAATATCAACCCAAACATGGAATAGCTATAACTTCGCTAGCTCAATTTAAACAAAAACCGGGAATAGCTATAACTTCGCTAGATCAATTTCAACCCAAACAGGGAATAGCTATAACTTCTATTGATCAATTTCAACCCAAAGAGGGAATAGCTATAACTTCGATAGATCAATTTCAACCCAAACAGGGAATAGCCATAACTTCGCTAGCTCAATATCAACCCAAACAGGGAATAGCTATAACTTCGCTAGATCAATTTCAACCCAAACAGGGAATAGCTATAACTTCGCTAGCTCAATTTCAACCCAAACAGGGAATAGCTATAACTTCGATAGATCAATTTCAACCCAAAGAGGGAATAGCTATAACTTCGATAGATCAATTTCAACCAAACAGGGAATAGCTATAACTTCGATAGATCAATTTCAACTCAAACAGGGAATAGCTATAACTTCGCTCAATCAATTACAACACAAACAAGGAATAGCTATAACTTCGCTAGCTCAATTTCAACCCAAACAGGGAATAGCTATAACTTCGATAGATCATTTTCAACTCAAACAGGGAATAGCTATAACTTCGCTAAATCATTTTCAACCCAAACAGGGAATAGCTATAACTTTGCTATCTCAATATCAACCCAAACAGGTAATAGCTATAACTTCGCTAGCTCAATTTCAACCCAAACAGGGAATAGCTATAACATCGATAGATCAATTTCAACTAAAACAGGGAATAGCTATAACTTCGCTTAATTAATTTCAACCCAAACATGGAATAGCTAGACCTTCGCGAGCTCAATTTCAACCCAAACAGGGAATAGCTATATCTTCGATAGATCAATTTCAACCCAAACAGGGAATAGCTATAACTACGATAGATCAATTTCAACTCAAACAGGGAATCGCTATAATTTCGCTCAATCAATTACAACCCAAACAGGGAATATCTAAACTTCGCTAGCTCAATATCAACCCAAACAGGGAATAGCTATAACTTCGCTATCTCAATTTCAACCCAAAGAGGTAATAGCTATAACTTCGATAGATCAATTTCAACCCACAGAGGGAATAGCTATAACTTCGATAGATCAATTTCAACCCAAACAGGGAATAGCTATAACTTTGCTATCTCAATATCAACCCAAACAGGGAATAGCTATAACTACACTAGCTCAATTTCATCCCAAACAGGGAATAGCTATAACTTCGATAGATCAATTTCAACCCAAACAAGGAATAGCTATAACTTCGCTAGATCAATTTCAACCCAAAGAGGGAATAGCTATAACTTCGATAGATCAATTTCAACCCAAACAGGGAATAGCTATAACTTCGATAGATCAATTTCAACTCAAACAGGGAATAGCTATAGCTTCGCTCAATCAATTACAACACAAACAAGGAATAGCTATAACTTCGCTAGCTCAATATCAACCCAAACAGGGAATAGCTATAACTTCGCTAGCTCAATTTCAACCCAAACAGGGAATAGCTATAACTTCGATAGATCATTTTCAACTCAAACAGGGAATAGCTATAACTTCGCTAAATCATTTTCAACCCAAACAGGGAATAGCTATAACTTTGCTATCTCAATATCAACCCAAACAGGGAATAGCTATAACTTCGCTAGCTCACTATCAACCCAAACAGGAAATAGCTATAACTTCGCTAGCTCAATATCAACCCAAACAGGGAATAGCCATAACTTCGCTAGCTCAATATCAACCCAAACAGGGAATATTTATAACTTCGCTCGCTCAAATTCAACCCAAACTGGGAATAGCTATAACTTCGATAGATCAATTTCAACCCAAAGAGGGAATAGCTATAACTTCGATAGATCAATTTCAACCCAAACAAGGAATAGCTTTAACTTTGATAGATCAATTACAACCCAAACAGGGAATAGCTATAACTTCGCTAGCTCAATATCAACCCAAACAGGGAATAGCTATAACTTCGATAGATCAATTTCAACCCAAACAGGGAATATCCATAACTTCGCTAGCTCAATATCAACCCAAACAGGGAATAGCTATAACTTCGCTAGATCAATTTCAACCCAAACAGGGAATAGCTATAACTTCGCTAGCTCAATTTCAACCCAAACAGGGAATAGCTATAACTTCGATAGATCAATTTCAACCCAAAGAGGGAATAGCTATAACTTCGATAGATCAATTTCAACCCAAACAGGGAATAGCTATAACTTCGATAGATCAATTTCAACTCAAACAGGGAATAGCTATAACTTCGCTCAATCAATTACAACACAAACAAGGAATAGCTATAACTTCGCTAGCTCAATATCAACCCAAACAGGGAATAGCTATAACTTCGCTAGCTCAATTTCAACCCAAACAGGGAATAGCTATAACTTCGATAGATCATTTTCAACTCAAACAGGGAATAGCTATAACTTCGCTAAATCATTTTCAACCCAAACAGGGAATAGCTATTACTTTGCTATCTCAATATCAACCCAAACAGGGAATAGCTATAACTTCGCTAGCTCAATATCAACCCAAACAGGAAATAGCTATAACTTCGCTAGCTCAATATCAACCCAAACTGGGAATAGCCATAACTTCGCTAGCTCAATATCAACCCAAACAGGGAATATTTATAACTTCGCTAGCTCAAATTCAACCCAAACAGGGAATAGCTATAACTTCGATAGATCAATTTCAACCCAAAGAGGGAATAGCTATAACTTCGATAGATCAATTACAACCCAAACAAGGAATAGCTTTAACTTTGATAGATCAATTACAACCCAAACAGGGAATAGCTATAACTTCGCTAGCTCAATATCAACCCAAACAGGTAATAGCTATAACTTCGCTAGCTCAATTTCAACCCAAACAGGGAATAGCTATAACATCGATAGATCAATTTCAACTAAAACAGGGAATAGCTATAACTTCGCTAAATTAATTTCAACCCAAACATGGAATAGCTAGACCTTCGCGAGCTCAATTTCAACCCAAACAGGGAATAGCTATATCTTCGATAGATCAATTTCAACCCAAACAGGGAATAGCTATAACTACGATAGATCAATTTCAACTCAAACAGGGAATCGCTATAATTTCGCTCAATCAATTACAACCCAAACAGGGAATATCTATAACTTCGCTAGCTCAATATCAACCCAAACAGGGAATAGCTATAACTTCGCTATCTCAATTTCAACCCAAAGAGGTAATAGCTATAACTTCGATAGATCAATTTCAACCCAAACAGGGAATAGCTATAACTTTGCTATCTCAATATCAACCCAAACAGGGAATAGCTATAACTACACTAGCTCAATTTCATCCCAAACAGGGAATAGCTATAACTTCGATAGATCAATTTCAACCCAAACAAGGAATAGCTATAACTTCGCTAGATCAATTTCAACCCAAAGAGGGAATAGCTATAACTTCGATAGATCAATTTCAACCCAAACAGGGAATAGCTATAACTTCGATAGATCAATTTCAACTCAAACAGGGAATAGCTATAACTTCGCTCAATCAATTACAACACAAACAAGGAATAGCTATAACTTCACTAGCTCAATATCAACCCAAACAGGGAATAGCTATAACTTCGCTAGCTCAATTTAAACCCAAACAGGGAATAGCTATAACTTCGATAGATCATTTTCAACTCAAACAGGGAATAGCTATAACTTCGCTAAATCATTTTCAACCCAAACAGGGAATAGCTATAACTTTGCTATCTCAATATCAACCCAAACAGGGAATAGCTATAACTTCGCTAGCTCAATATCAACCCAAACAGGAAATAGCTATAACTTCGCTAGCTCAATATCAACCCAAACAGGGAATAGCCATAACTTCGCTAGCTCAATATCAACCCAAACAGGGAATATTTATAACTTCGCTAGCTCAAATTCAACCCAAACAGGGAATAGCTATAACTTCGATAGATCAATTTCAACCCAAAGAGGGAATAGCTATAACTTCGATAGATCAATTTCAACCCAAACAAGGAATAGCTTTAACTTTGATAGATCAATTACAACCCAAACAGGGAATAGCTATAACTTCGCTAGCTCAATATCAACCCAAACAGGGAATAGCCATAACTTCGCTAGCTCAATATCAACCCAAACAGGGAATATTTATAACTTCGCTAGCTCAAATTCAACCCAAACAGGGAATAGCTATAACTTCGATAGATCAATTTCAACCCAAAGAGGGAATAGCTATAACTTCGATAGATCAATTTCAACCCAAACAAGGAATAGCTTTAACTTTGATAGATCAATTACAACCCAAACAGGGAATAGCTATAACTTCGCTAGCTCAATATCAACCCAAACAGGTAATAGCTATAACTTCGCTAGCTCAATTTCAACCCAAACAGGGAATAGCTATAACATCGATAGATCAATTTCAACTAAAACAGGGAATAGCTATAACTTCGCTAAATTAATTTCAACCCAAACATGGAATAGCTAGACCTTCGCGAGCTCAATTTCAACCCAAACAGGGAATAGCTATATCTTCGATAGATCAATTTCAACCCAAACAGGGAATAGCTATAACTACGATAGATCAATTTCAACTCAAACAGGGAATCGCTATAATTTCGCTCAATCAATTACAACCCAAACAGGGAATATCTATAACTTCGCTAGCTCAATATCAACCCAAACAGGGAATAGCTATAACTTCGCTATCTCAATTTCAACCCAAAGAGGTAATAGCTATAACTTCGATAGATCAATTTCAACCCAAACAGGGAATAGCTATAACTTTGCTATCTCAATATCAACCCAAACAGGGAATAGCTATAACTACACTAGCTCAATTTCATCCCAAACAGGGAATAGCTATAACTTCGATAGATCAATTTCAACCCAAACAAGGAATAGCTATAACTTCGCTAGATCAATTTCAACCCAAAGAGGGAATAGCTATAACTTCGATAGATCAATTTCAACCCAAACAGGGAATAGCTATAACTTCGATAGATCAATTTCAACTCAAACAGGGAATAGCTATAACTTCGCTCAATCAATTACAACACAAACAAGGAATAGCTATAACTTCACTAGCTCAATATCAACCCAAACAGGGAATAGCTATAACTTCGCTAGCTCAATTTCAACCCAAACAGGGAATAGCTATAACTTCGATAGATCATTTTCAACTCAAACAGGGAATAGCTATAACTTCGCTAAATCATTTTCAACCCAAACAGGGAATAGCTATAACTTTGCTATCTCAATATCAACCCAAACAGGGAATAGCTATAACTTCGCTAGCTCAATATCAACCCAAACAGGAAATAGCTATAACTTCGCTAGCTCAATATCAACCCAAACAGGGAATAGCCATAACTTCGCTAGCTCAATATCAACCCAAACAGGGAATATTTATAACTTCGCTAGCTCAAATTCAACCCAAACAGGGAATAGCTATAACTTCGATAGATCAATTTCAACCCAAAGAGGGAATAGCTATAACTTCGATAGATCAATTTCAACCCAAACAAGGAATAGCTTTAACTTTGATAGATCAATTACAACCCAAACAGGGAATAGCTATAACTTCGCTAGCTCAATATCAACCCAAACAGGTAATAGCTATAACATCGATAGATCAATTTCAACTAAAACAGGGAATAGCTATAACTTCGCTAAATTAATTTCAACCCAAACATGGAATAGCTAGACCTTCGCGAGCTCAATTTCAACCCAAACAGGGAATAGCTATATCTTCGATAGATCAATTTCAACCCAAACAGGGAATAGCTTTAACTACGATAGATCAATTTCAACTCAAACAGGGAATCGCTATAATTTCGCTCAATCAATTACAACCCAAACAGGGAATATCTATAACTTCGCTAGCTCAATATCAACCCAAACAGGGAATAGCTATAACTTCGCTATCTCAATTTCAACCCAAAGAGGTAATAGCTATAACTTCGATAGATCAATTTCAACCCAAAGATGGAATAGCTATAACTTCGATAGATCAATTTCAACCCAAACAGGGAATAGCTATAACTTTGCTATCTCAATATCAACCCAAACAGGGAATAGCTATAACTACACTAGCTCAATTTCATCCCAAACAGGGAATAGCTATAACTTCGATAGATCAATTTCAACCCAAACAAGGAATAGCTATAACTTCGCTAGATCAATTTCAACCCAAACAGGGAATAGCTATAACTTCGCTAGCTCAATATCAACCCAAACAGGGAATAGCTATAACTTCGCTAGTTTAATTTCAACTAAAACAGGGAAATAGCTATAACTTCGCTAAATTAATTTCAACCCAAACATGGAATAGCTAGAACTTCGCGAGCTTAATTTCAACCCAAACAGGGAATAGCTATATCTTCGATAGATCAATTTCAACCCAAACAGGGAATAGCTATAACTACGATAGATCAATTTCAACTCAAACAGGAAATAGCTATAACTTCGCTCAATCAATTACAACCCAAACAGGTAATATCTATAACTTCGCTAGCTCAATATCAACCCAAACAGGGAATAGCTACAACTTCGCTAGCTCAATATCAACCCAAACAGGGAATAGCTATAACTTCGCTAGCTCAATTTCAACCCAAACAGGGAATAACTATAACTTCGATTGATCAATTCAACCCAAACATGGAATAGCTTTAACTTCGCTAGATCAATTTCAACCCAAACAGGGAATAGCTAAAACTTCGCTAGCTCAATTTCAACCCAAAGAGGGAATAGCTATAACTTCGATAGATCAATTTTAACCCAAAGAGGGAATAGCTATAACTTCGATAGATCAATTTAAACCCAAACAGGGAATAGCTATAACTTTGCTATCTCAATATCAACCCAAACAGGGAATAGCTATAACTACACTAGCTCAATTTCATCCCAAACAGGGAATAGCTATAACTTCGATAGATCAATTTTAACCCAAACAGGGAATAGCTATAACTTCGCTAGCTCAATATCACCCAAACAGGGAATAGCTATAACTTCGATAGATCAATTTTAACCCAAACAGGGAATAGCTATAACTTCGCTAGATCAATTTAAACCCAAACAGGGAATAGCTATAACTTTGCTGTCTCAATATCAACCCAAACATGGAATAGCTATAACTACACTAGCTCAATTTCATCCCAAACAGGGAATAGCTATAACTTCGATAGATCAATTTCATCCCAAACAGGGAATAGCTATAACTTCGATAGATCAATTTCAACCCAAACAGGGAATAGCTATAACTTCGCTAGATCAATTTCAACCCAAACAGGGAATAGCTATAACTTCGCTAGCTCAATATCAAACCAAACAGGGAATTGCTATAGCTTCGCTAGCTCAATTTCAACCCAAACAGGGAATAGCTATAACTTCGATAGATCAATTTCAACCCAAACAGGGAATAGCTATAACTTCGCTAGATCAATTTCAACCCAAACAGGGAATAGCTAAAACTTCGCTAGCTCAATTTCAACCCAAAGAGGGAATAGCCATAACTTCGCTCGCTCAATATCAACCCAAACAGGGAATAGCTATAACTTTGCTATCTCAATATCAACCCAAACAGGGAATAGCTATAACTACACTAGCTCAATTTCATCCCAAACAGCGAATAGCTATAACTTCGCTAGATCAATTTCAACCCAAACAGGGAATAGCTATAACTTCGCTAGCTCAATTTCAACCCAAAGAGGGAATACCTATAACTTCGCTAGCTCAATTTCATCCCAAACAGCGAATAGCTATAACTTCGCTAGATCAATTTCAACCCAAACAGGGAATAGCTAAAACTTCGCTAGCTCAATTTCAACCCAAAGAGGGAATAGCCATAACTTCGCTCGCTCAATATCAACCCAAACAGGGAATAGCTATAACTTTGCTATCTCAATATCAACTCAAACAGGGAATAGCTATAACTTCGCTAAATCAATTTCAACCTAAACAGGGAATAGCTATAATTTCGCTAGCTCAATATCAACCCAAACATGGAATAGCTATAACTTCGCTAGCTCAATTTAAACAAAAACAGGGAATAGCTATAACTTCGCTAGATCAATTTCAACCCAAACAGGGAATAGCTATAACTTCTATTGATCAATTTCAACCCAAAGAGGGAATAGCTATAACTTCGATAGATCAATTTCAACCCAAACAGGGAATAGCCATAACTTCGCTAGCTCAATATCAACCCAAACAGGGAATAGCTATACTTTCGCTAGATCAATTTCAACCCAAACAGGGACTAGCTATAACTTCGCTAGCTCAATTTCAACCCAAACAGGGAATAGCTATAACTTCGATAGATCAATTTCAACCCAAAGAGGGAATAGCTATAACTTCGATAGATCAATTTCAACCCAAACAGGGAATAGCTATAACTTCGATAGATCAATTTCAACTCAAACAGGGAATAGCTATAACTTCGCTCAATCATTTACAACACAAACAAGGAATAGCTATAACTTCGCTAGCTCAATATCAACCCAAACAGGGAATAGCTATAACTTCGCTAGCTCAATTTCAACCCAAACAGGGAATAGCTATAACTTCGATAGATCATTTTCAACTCAAACAGGGAATAGCTATAACTTCGCTAAATCATTTTCAACCCAAACAGGGAATAGCTATAACTTTGCTATCTCAATATCAACCCAAACAGGGAATAGCTATAACTTCGCTAGCTCAATATCAACCCAAACAGGAAATAGCTATAACTTCGCTAGCTCAATATCAACCCAAACGGGGAATAGCCATAACTTCGCTAGCTCAATATCAACCCAAACAGGGAATATTTATAACTTCGCTAGCTCAAATTCAACCCAAACAGGTAATAGCAATAACTTCGCTAGTTCAATTTCAACTAAAACAGGGAAATAGCTATAACTTCGTTGAATTAATTTCAACCCAAACATGGAATAGCTAGAACTTCGCGAGCTTAATTTCAACCCAAACAGGGAATAGCTATAACTTCGATAGATCAATTTCAACCCAAAGAGGGAATAGCTATAACTTAGATAGATCAATTTCAACCCAAACAGGGAATAGCTATAACTTCGCTAGATCTATTTCAACCCAAAGAGGGAATAGCTATAACTTCGATAGATCAATTTCAACCCAAACAGGGAATAGCTATAACTTCGCTAGCTCAATATCAACCCAAACAGGGAATAGCTATAATTTCGCTAGCTCAATTTCCACCCAAACAGGGAATAGCTATAACTTCGATAGATCAATTTCTACCCAAACAGGGAATAGCTATAACTTCGCTAGATCAATTTCAACCCAAACAGGGAATAGCTAAAACTTCGCTAGCTCAATTTCAACCCAAAGAGGGAATAGCTATAACTTCGCTAGCTCAATATCAACCCAAACGGGGAATAGCCATAACTTCGCTAGCTCAATATCAACCCAAACAGGGAATATTTATAACTTCGCTAGCTCAAATTCAACCCAAACAGGGAATAGCTATAACTTCGATAGATCAATTTCAACCCAAAGAGGGAATAGCTATAACTTCGATAGATCAATTTCAACCCAAACAAGGAATAGCTTTAACTTTGATAGATCAATTACAACCCAAACAGGGAATAGCTTTAACTTCGCTAGCTCAATATCAACCCAAACAGGTAATAGCTATAACTTCGCTAGCTCAATTTCAACCCAAACAGGGAATAGCTAAAACATCTATAGATCAATTTCAACTAAAACAGGGAATAGCTATAACTTCGCTAAATTAATTTCAACCCAAACATGGAATAGCTAGACCTTCGCGAGCTCAATTTCAACCCAAACAGGGAATAGCTATATCTTCGATAGATCAATTTCAACCCAAACAGGGAATAGCTATAACTACGATAGATCAATTTCAACTCAAACAGGTTATCGCTATAATTTCGCTCAATCAATTACAACCCAAACAGGGAATATCTATAACTTCGCTAGCTCAATATCAACCCAAACAGGGAATAGCTATAACTTCGCTATCTCAATTTCAACCCAAAGAGGTAATAGCTATAACTTCGATAGATCAATTTCAACCCAAAGAGGGAATAGCTATAACTTCGATAGATCAATTTCAACCCAAACAGGGAATAGCTATAACTTTGCTAACTCAATATCAACCCAAACAGGGAATAGCTATAACTACACTAGCTCAATTTCATCCCAAACAGGGAATAGCTATAACTTCGATAGGTCAATTTCAACCCAAACAAGGAATAGCTATAACTTCGCTAGATCAATTTCAACCCAAACAGGGAATAGCTATAACTTCGCTAGCTCAATATCAACCCAAACAGGTAATAGCAATAACTTCGCTAGTTCAATTTCAACTAAAACAGGGAAATAGCTATAACTTCGTTAAATTAATTTCAACCCAAACATGGAATAGCTAGAACTTCGCGAGCTTAATTTCAACCCAAACAGGGAATAGCTATAACTTCGATAGATCAATTTCAACCCAAAGAGGGAATAGCTATAACTTCGATAGATCAATTTCAACCCAAACAGGGAATAGCTATAACTTTGCTATCTCAATATCAACCCAAACAGGGAATAGCTATAACTTCGCTAGCTCAATTTCAACCCAAACAGGGAATAGCTAAAACATCTATAGATCAATTTCAACTAAAACAGGGAATAGCTATAACTTCGCTAAATTAATTTCAACCCAAACATGGAATAGCTAGACCTTCGCGAGCTCAATTTCAACCCAAACAGGGAATAGCTATATCTTCGATAGATCAATTTCAACCCAAACAGGGAATAGCTATAACTACGATAGATCAATTTCAACTCAAACAGGTTATCGCTATAATTTCGCTCAATCAATTACAACCCAAACAGGGAATATCTATAACTTCGCTAGCTCAATATCAACCCAAACAGGGAATAGCTATAACTTCGCTATCTCAATTTCAACCCAAAGAGGTAATAGCTATAACTTCGATAGATCAATTTCAACCCAAAGAGGGAATAGCTATAACTTCGATAGATCAATTTCAACCCAAACAGGGAATAGCTATAACTTTGCTATCTCAATATCAACCCAAACAGGGAATAGCTATAACTACACTAGCTCAATTTCATCCCAAACAGGGAATAGCTATAACTTCGATAGGTCAATTTCAACCCAAACAAGGAATAGCTATAACTTCGCTAGATCAATTTCAACCCAAACAGGGAATAGCTATAACTTCGCTAGCTCAATATCAACCCAAACAGGTAATAGCAATAACTTCGCTAGTTCAATTTCAACTAAAACAGGGAAATAGCTATAACTTCGTTAAATTAATTTCAACCCAAACATGGAATAGCTAGAACTTCGCGAGCTTAATTTCAACCCAAACAGGGAATAGCTATAACTTCGATAGATCAATTTAAACCCAAAGAGGGAATAGCTATAACTTAGATAGATCAATTTCAACCCAAACAGGGAATAGCTATAACTTCGCTAGATCTATTTCAACCCAAAGAGGGAATAGCTTTAACTTCGATAGATCAATTTCAACCCAAACAGGGAATAGCTATAACTTCGCTAGCTCAATATCAACCCAAACAGGGAATAGCTATAATTTCGCTAGCTCAATTTCAACCCAAACAGGGAATAGCTATAACTTCGATAGATCAATTTCAACCCAAACAGGGAATAGCTATAACTTCGCTAGATCAATTTCAACCCAAACAGGGAATAGCTAAAACTTCGCTAGCTCAATTTCAACCCAAAGAGGGAATAGCTATAACTTCGATAGATCAATTTCAACCCAAAGAGGGAATAGCTATAACTTATATAGATCAATTTCAACCCAAACAGGGAATAGCTATAACTTCGCTAGATCTATTTCAACCCAAAGAGGGAATAGCTATAACTTCGATAGATCAATTTCAACCCAAACAGGGAATAGCTATAACTTCTATAGATCAATTTCAACCCAAACAGGCAATAGCAATAACTTCGCTAGATCAATTTCAACCCAAACAGGGAATAGCCATAACTTCGCTCGCTCAATATCAACCCAAACAGGGAATAGCTATAACTTCGCTAGCTCAATTTCAACCCAAACAGGGAATAGCTATATCTTCGATAGATCAATTTCAACCCAAACAGGGAATAGCTATAACTACGATAGATCAATTTCAACTCAAACAAGAAATAGCTATAACTTCGCTCAATCAATTACAACCCAAACAGGTAATATCTATAACTTCGCTAGCTCAATATCAACCCAAACAGGGAATAGCTACAACTTCGCTAGCTCAATATCAACCCAAACAGGGAATAGCTATAACTTCGCTAGCTCAATTTCAACCCAAACAGGGAATAACTATAACTTCGATAGATCAATTCAACCCAAACATGGAATAGCTTTAACTTCGCTAGATCAATTTCAACCCAAACAGGGAATAGCTAAAACTTCGCTAGCTCAATTTCAACCCAAAGAGGGAATAGCTATAACTTCGATAGATCAATTTTAACCCAAAGAGGGAATAGCTATAACTTCGATAGATCAATTTAAACCCAAACAGGGAATAGCTACAACTTTGCTATCTCAATATCAACCCAAACAGGGAATAGCTATAACTACACTAGCTCAATTTCATCCCAAACAGGGAATAGCTATAACTTCGATAGATCAATTTTAACCCAAACAGGGAATAGCTATAACTTCGCTAGCTCAATATCACCCAAACAGGGAATAGCTATAACTTCGATAGATCAATTTTAACCCAAACAGGGAATAGCTATAACTTCGCTAGATCAATTTAAACCCAAACAGGGAATAGCTATAACTTTGCTATCTCAATATCAACCCAAACATGGAATAGCTATAACTACACTAGCTCAATTTCATCCCAAACAGGGAATAGCTATAACTTCGATAGATCAATTTCAACCCAAACAGGGAATAGCTATAACTTCGCTAGATCAATTTCAACCCAAACAGGGAATAGCTATAACTTCGCTAGCTCAATATCAAACCAAACAGGGAATTGCTATAGCTTCGCTAGCTCAATTTCAACCCAAACAGGGAATAGCTATAACTTCGATAGATCAATTTCAACCCAAACAGGGAATAGCTATAACTTCGCTAGATCAATTTCAACCCAAACAGGGAATAGCTAAAACTTCGCTAGCTCAATTTCAACCCAAAGAGGGAATAGCCATAACTTCGCTCGCTCAATATCAACCCAAACAGGGAATAGCTATAACTTTGCTATCTCAATATCAACCCAAACAGGGAATAGCTATAACTACACTAGCTCAATTTCATCCCAAACAGCGAATAGCTATAACTTCGCTAGATCAATTTCAACCCAAACAGGGAATAGCTATAACTTCGCTAGCTCAATTTCAACCCAAAGAGGGAATACCTATAACTTCGATAGATCAATTTCATCCCAAAGAGGAAATAGCTATTACTTCGATAGATCAATTTCAACTCAAACAGGGAATAGCTATAACTTCGCTAAATCAATTTCAACCTAAACAGGGAATAGCTATAATTTCGCTAGCTCAATATCAACCCAAACATGGAATAGCTATAACTTCGCTAGCTCAATTTAAACAAAAACAGGGAATAGCTATAACTTCGCTAGATCAATTTCAACCCAAACAGGGAATAGCTATAACTTCTATTGATCAATTTCAACCCAAAGAGGGAATAGCTATAACTTCGATAGATCAATTTCAACCCAAACAGGGAATAGCCATAACTTCGCTAGCTCAATATCAACCCAAACAGGGAATAGCTATAACTTCGCTAGATCAATTTCAACCCAAACAGGGACTAGCTATAACTTCGCTAGCTCAATTTCAACCCAAACAGGGAATAGCTATAACTTCGATAGATCAATTTCAACCCAAAGAGGGAATAGCTATAACTTCGATAGATCAATTTCAACCCAAACAGGGAATAGCTATAACTTCGATAGATCAATTTCAACTCAAACAGGGAATAGCTATAACTTCGCTCAATCATTTACAACACAAACAAGGAATAGCTATAACTTCGCTAGCTCAATATCAACCCAAACAGGGAATAGCTATAACTTCGCTAGCTCAATTTCAACCCAAACAGGGAATAGCTATAACTTCGATAGATCATTTTCAACTCAAACAGGGAATAGCTATAACTTCGCTAAATCATTTTCAACCCAAACAGGGAATAGCTATAACTTTGCTATCTCAATATCAACCCAAACAGGGAATAGCTATAACTTCGCTAGCTCAATATCAACCCAAACAGGAAATAGCTATAACTTCGCTAGCTCAATATCAACCCAAACGGGGAATAGCCATAACTTCGCTAGCTCAATATCAACCCAAACAGGGAATATTTATAACTTCGCTAGCTCAAATTCAACCCAAACAGGTAATAGCAATAACTTCGCTAGTTCAATTTCAACTAAAACAGGGAAATAGCTATAACTTCGTTAAATTAATTTCAACCCAAACATGGAATAGCTAGAACTTCGCGAGCTTAATTTCAACCCAAACAGGGAATAGCTATAACTTCGATAGATCAATTTCAACCCAAAGAGGGAATAGCTATAACTTAGATAGATCAATTTCTACCCAAACAGGGAATAGCTATAACTTCGCTAGATCTATTTCAACCCAAAGAGGGAATAGCTATAACTTCGATAGATCAATTTCAACCCAAACAGGGAATAGCTATAACTTCGCTAGCTCAATATCAACCCAAACAGGGAATAGCTATAATTTCGCTAGCTCAATTTCAACCCAAACAGGGAATAGCTATAACTTCGATAGATCAATTTCTACCCAAACAGGGAATAGCTATAACTTCGCTAGATCAATTTCAACCCAAACAGGGAATAGCTAAAACTTCGCTAGCTCAATTTCAACCCAAAGAGGGAATAGCTATAACTTCGCTAGCTCAATATCAACCCAAACGGGGAATAGCCATAACTTCGCTAGCTCAATATCAACCCAAACAGGGAATATTTATAACTTCGCTAGCTCAAATTCAACCCAAACAGGGAATAGCTATAACTTCGATAGATCAATTTCAACCCAAAGAGGGAATAGCTATAACTTCGATAGATCAATTTCAACCCAAACAAGGAATAGCTTTAACTTTGATAGATCAATTACAACCCAAACAGGGAATAGCTTTAACTTCGCTAGCTCAATATCAACCCAAACAGGTAATAGCTATAACTTCGCTAGCTCAATTTCAACCCAAACAGGGAATAGCTAAAACATCTATAGATCAATTTCAACTAAAACAGGGAATAGCTATAACTTCGCTAAATTAATTTCAACCCAAACATGGAATAGCTAGACCTTCGCGAGCTCAATTTCAACCCAAAGAGGGAATAGCTATAACTTCGATAGATCAATTTCAACCCAAACAGGGAATAGCTATAACTTCGATAGATCAATTTCAACTCAAACAGGGAATAGCTATAACTTCGCTCAATCATTTACAACACAAACAAGGAATAGCTATAACTTCGCTAGCTCAATATCAACCCAAACAGGGAATAGCTATAACTTCGCTAGCTCAATTTCAACCCAAACAGGGAATAGCTATAACTTCGATAGATCATTTTCAACTCAAACAGGGAATAGCTATAACTTCGCTAAATCATTTTCAACCCAAACAGGGAATAGCTATAACTTTGCTATCTCAATATCAACCCAAACAGGGAATAGCTATAACTTCGCTAGCTCAATATCAACCCAAACAGGAAATAGCTATAACTTCGCTAGCTCAATATCAACCCAAACGGGGAATAGCCATAACTTCGCTAGCTCAATATCAACCCAAACAGGGAATATTTATAACTTCGCTAGCTCAAATTCAACCCAAACAGGTAATAGCAATAACTTCGCTAGTTCAATTTCAACTAAAACAGGGAAATAGCTATAACTTCGTTAAATTAATTTCAACCCAAACATGGAATAGCTAGAACTTCGCGAGCTTAATTTCAACCCAAACAGGGAATAGCTATAACTTCGATAGATCAATTTCAACCCAAAGAGGGAATAGCTATAACTTAGATAGATCAATTTCTACCCAAACAGGGAATAGCTATAACTTCGCTAGATCTATTTCAACCCAAAGAGGGAATAGCTATAACTTCGATAGATCAATTTCAACCCAAACAGGGAATAGCTATAACTTCGCTAGCTCAATATCAACCCAAACAGGGAATAGCTATAATTTCGCTAGCTCAATTTCAACCCAAACAGGGAATAGCTATAACTTCGATAGATCAATTTCTACCCAAACAGGGAATAGCTATAACTTCGCTAGATCAATTTCAACCCAAACAGGGAATAGCTAAAACTTCGCTAGCTCAATTTCAACCCAAAGAGGGAATAGCTATAACTTCGCTAGCTCAATATCAACCCAAACGGGGAATAGCCATAACTTCGCTAGCTCAATATCAACCCAAACAGGGAATATTTATAACTTCGCTAGCTCAAATTCAACCCAAACAGGGAATAGCTATAACTTCGATAGATCAATTTCAACCCAAAGAGGGAATAGCTATAACTTCGATAGATCAATTTCAACCCAAACAAGGAATAGCTTTAACTTTGATAGATCAATTACAACCCAAACAGGGAATAGCTTTAACTTCGCTAGCTCAATATCAACCCAAACAGGTAATAGCTATAACTTCGCTAGCTCAATTTCAACCCAAACAGGGAATAGCTAAAACATCTATAGATCAATTTCAACTAAAACAGGGAATAGCTATAACTTCGCTAAATTAATTTCAACCCAAACATGGAATAGCTAGACCTTCGCGAGCTCAATTTCAACCCAAACAGGGAATAGCTATATCTTCGATAGATCAATTTCAACCCAAACAGGGAATAGCTATAACTACGATAGATCAATTTCAACTCAAACAGGTTATCGCTATAATTTCGCTCAATCAATTACAACCCAAACAGGGAATATCTATAACTTCGCTAGCTCAATATCAACCCAAACAGGGAATAGCTATAACTTCGCTATCTCAATTTCAACCCAAAGAGGTAATAGCTATAACTTCGATAGATCAATTTCAACCCAAAGAGGGAATAGCTATAACTTCGATAGATCAATTTCAACCCAAACAGGGAATAGCTATAACTTTGCTATCTCAATATCAACCCAAACAGGGAATAGCTATAACTACACTAGCTCAATTTCATCCCAAACAGGGAATAGCTATAACTTCGATAGGTCAATTTCAACCCAAACAAGGAATAGCTATAACTTCGCTAGATCAATTTCAACCCAAACAGGGAATAGCTATAACTTCGCTAGCTCAATATCAACCCAAACAGGTAATAGCAATAACTTCGCTAGTTCAATTTCAACTAAAACAGGGAAATAGCTATAACTTCGTTAAATTAATTTCAACCCAAACATGGAATAGCTAGAACTTCGCAAGCTTAATTTCAACCCAAACAGGGAATAGCTATAACTTCGATAGATCAATTTCAACCCAAAGAGGGAATAGCTATAACTTAGATAGATCAATTTCAACCCAAACAGGGAATAGCTATAACTTCGCTAGATCTATTTCAACCCAAAGAGGGAATAGCTATAACTTCGATAGATCAATTTCAACCCAAACAGGGAATAGCTATAACTTCGCTAGCTCAATATCAACCCAAACGGGGAATAGCCATAACTTCGCTAGCTCAATATCAACCCAAACAGGGAATATTTATAACTTCGCTAGCTCAAATTCAACCCAAACAGGGAATAGCTATAACTTCGATAGATCAATTTCAACCCAAAGAGGGAATAGCTATAACTTCGATAGATCAATTTCAACCCAAACAAGGAATAGCTTTAACTTTGATAGATCAATTACAACCCAAACAGGGAATAGCTATAACTTCGCTAGCTCAATTTCAACCCAAACAGGGAATAGCTAAAACATCTATAGATCAATTTCAACTAAAACAGGGAATAGCTATAACTTCGCTAAATTAATTTCAACCCAAACATGGAATAGCTAGACCTTCGCGAGCTCAATTTCAACCCAAACAGGGAATAGCTATATCTTCGATAGATCAATTTCAACCCAAACAGGGAATAGCTATAACTACGATAGATCAATTTCAACTCAAACAGGTTATCGCTATATTTTCGCTCAATCAATTACAACCCAAACAGGGAATATCTATAACTTCGCTAGCTCAATATCAACCCAAACAGGGAATAGCTATAACTTCGCTATCTCAATTTCAACCCAAAGAGGTAATAGCTATAACTTCGATAGATCAATTTCAACCCAAAGAGGGAATAGCTATAACTTCGATAGATCAATTTCAACCCAAACAGGGAATAGCTATAACTTTGCTATCTCAATATCAACCCAAACAGGGAATAGCTATAACTTCGCTAGCTCAATTTCAACCCAAACAGGGAATAGCTAAAACATCTATAGATCAATTTCAACTAAAACAGGGAATAGCTATAACTTCGCTAAATTAATTTCAACCCAAACATGGAATAGCTAGACCTTCGCGAGCTCAATTTCAACCCAAACAGGGAATAGCTATATCTTCGATCAATCAATTTCAACCCAAACAGGGAATAGCTATAACTACGATAGATCAATTTCAACTCAAACAGGTTATCGCTATAATTTCGCTCAATCAATTACAACCCAAACAGGGAATATCTATAACTTCGCTAGCTCAATATCAACCCAAACAGGGAATAGCTATAACTTCGCTATCTCAATTTCAACCCAAAGAGGTAATAGCTATAACTTCGATAGATCAATTTCAACCCAAAGAGGGAATAGCTATAACTTCGATAGATCAATTTCAACCCAAACAGGGAATAGCTATAACTTTGCTATCTCAATATCAACCCAAACAGGGAATAGCTATAACTACACTAGCTCAATTTCATCCCAAACAGGGAATAGCTATAACTTCGATAGGTCAATTTCAACCCAAACAAGGAATAGCTATAACTTCGCTAGATCAATTTCAACCCAAACAGGGAATAGCTATAACTTCGCTAGCTCAATATCAACCCAAACAGGTAATAGCAATAACTTCGCTAGTTCAATTTCAACTAAAACAGGGAAATAGCTATAACTTCGTTAAATTAATTTCAACCCAAACATGGAATAGCTAGAACTTCGCGAGCTTAATTTCAACCCAAACAGGGAATAGCTATAACTTCGATAGATCAATTTAAACCCAAAGAGGGAATAGCTATAACTTAGATAGATCAATTTCAACCCAAACAGGGAATAGCTATAACTTCGCTAGATCTATTTCAACCCAAAGAGGGAATAGCTTTAACTTCGATAGATCAATTTCAACCCAAACAGGGAATAGCTATAACTTCGCTAGCTCAATATCAACCCAAACAGGGAATAGCTATAATTTCGCTAGCTCAATTTCAACCCAAACAGGGAATAGCTATAACTTCGATAGATCAATTTCAACCCAAACAGGGAATAGCTATAACTTCGCTAGATCAATTTCAACCCAAACAGGGAATAGCTAAAACTTCGCTAGCTCAATTTCAACCCAAAGAGGGAATAGCTATAACTTCGATAGATCAATTTCAACCCAAAGAGGGAATAGCTATAACTTATATAGATCAATTTCAACCCAAACAGGGAATAGCTATAACTTCGCTAGATCTATTTCAACCCAAAGAGGGAATAGCTATAACTTCGATAGATCAATTTCAACCCAAACAGGGAATAGCTATAACTTCTATAGATCAATTTCAACCCAAACAGGCAATAGCAATAACTTCGCTAGATCAATTTCAACCCAAACAGGGAATAGCCATAACTTCGCTCGCTCAATATCAACCCAAACAGGGAATAGCTATAACTTCAGTAGATCAATTTCAACCCAAACAGGGAATAGCTTTTACTTCGCTAGCTCAATATCAACCCAAACAGGGAATAGCTATAACTTCGCTAGCTCAAATTCAACCCAAACAGGGAATAGCTATAACTTCGCTAGATCAATTTCAACCCAAACAGGGAATAGCTATAACTTCGCTAGCTCAATTTCAACCCAAAGAGGGAATACCTATAACTTCGATAGATCAATTTCATCCCAAAGAGGAAATAGCTATTACTTCGATAGATCAATTTCAACTCAAACAGGGAATAGCTTTAACTTCGCTAAATCAATTTCAACCTTAACAGGGAATAGCTATAACTTCGCTAGCTTAATATCAACCCAAACATGGAATAACTATAACTTCGCTAGCTCAATTTCAACAAAAACAGGGAATAGCTATAACTTCGCTAGATCAATTTCAATCCATACAGGGAATAGCTATAACTTCTATTGATCAATTTCAACCCAAAGAGGGAATAGCTATAACTTCGATAGATCAATTTCAACCCAAACAGGGAATAGCCATAACTTCGCTAGCTCAATATCAACCCAAACAGGGAATAGCTATAACTTCGCTGGATCAATTTCAACCCAAACAGGGAATAGCTATAACTTCGCTAGCTCAATTTCAACCCAAACAGGGAATAGCTATAACTTCGCTAGCTCAATTTCAACCCAAACAGGAAATAGCTATAACTTCGCTAGCTCAATTTCAACCCAAACAGGGAATAGCTATAACTTTGATAGATCAATTTCAACCCAAACAGGGAATAGCTATAACTTCGCTAGATCAATTTCAACCCAAAAAGGGAATAGCTAAAACTTCGCTAGCTCAATTTCAACCCAAAGAGGGAATAGCTATAAATTCGCTAGCTCAATTTCAACCCAAAGAGGGAATAGCTATAACTTCGATAGATCAATTTCAACCCAAAGAGGGAATAGCTATAACTTCGATAGATCAATTTCAACCCAAACAGGGAATAGCTATAACTTTGCTATCTCAATATCAACCCAAACAGGGAATAGCTATAACTACACTAGCTCAATTTCATCCCAAACAGGAAATAGCTATAACTTCGCTAGCTCAATATCAACCCAAACAGGGAATAGCTATAACTTCGCTAGTTCAATTTCAACTAAAACAGGGAAATAGCTATAACTTCGCTAAATTAATTTCAACCCAAACATGGAATAGCTAGAACTTCGCGAGCTTAATTTCAACCCAAACAGGGAATAGCTATATCTTCGATAGATCAATTTCAACCCAAACAGGGAATAGCTATAACTACGATAGATCAATTTCAACTCAAACAGGGAATAGCTATAACTTCGCTCAATCAATTACAACCCAAACAGGGAATAGCTATAACTTCGCTAGCTCAATTTCAACCCAAAGAAGGAATAGCTATAACTTCGATAGATCAATTTCACCCCAAAGAGGGAATAGCTATAACTTCGATAGATCAATATCAACCCAAACAGGGAATAGCTATAACTTTGCTATCTCAATATCAACCCAAACAGGGAATAGCTATAACTACACTAGCTTAATTTCATCCCAAACAGGGAATAGCTATAACTTCGCTAGCTCAATATCAACCCAAACAGGGAATAGCTATAACTTCGCTAGTTCAATTTCAACTAAAACAGGGAAATAGCTATAACTTCGCTAAATTAATTTCAACCCAAACATGGAATAGCTAGAACTTCGCGAGCTTAATTTCAACCCAAACAGGGAATAGCTATATCTTCGATAGATCAATTTCAACCCAAACAGGGAATAGCTAAAACTTCGCTAGCTCAATTTCAACCCAAACAGGGAATAGCTATAACTTCGATAGATCAATTTCAACCCAAACAGGGAATAGCTATAACTTCGATAGATCAATTTCAACCCTAACAGGGAATAGCTATAACTTCGCTAGATCAATTTCAACCCTAACAGGGAATAGCTAAAACTTCGCTAGCTCAATTTCAACCCAAAGAGGGAATAACTATAACTTTGCTAGCTCAATTTCAACCCAAAGAGGGAATAGCTATAACTTCGATAGATCAATTTCAACCCAAAGAGGGAATAGCTATAACTTCCATAGATCAATTTCAACCCAAACAGGGAATAGCTATAACTTCGCTAGATCAATTTCAACCCAAACAGGGAATAGCTAAAACTTCGCTAGCTCAATTTCAACCCAAAGAGGGAATAGCTATAACTTCGCTAGCTCAATTTCAACCCAAAAAGGGAATAGCTATAACTTCGATAGATCAATTTCAACCCAAAGAGGGAATAGCTATAACTTCGATAGATCAATTTCAACCCAAACAGGGAATAGCTATAACTTTGCTATCTCAATATCAACCCAAACAGGGAATAGCTATAACTACACTAGCTCAATTTCATTACAAACAGGGAATAGCTATAACTTCGCTAGCTCAATATCAACCCAAACAGGGAATAGCTATAACTTCGCTAGTTCAATTTCAACTAAAACAGGGAAATAGCTATAACTTCGCTAAATTAATTTCAACCCAAACATGGACTAGCTAGAACTTCGCGAGCTTAATTTCAACCCAAACAGGGAATAGCTATATCTTCGATAGATCAATATCAACCCAAACAGGGAATAGCTATAACTACGATAGATCAATTTCAACTCAAACAGGGAATAGCTATAACTTCGCTCAATCAATTACACACCAAACAGGGAATAGCTATAACTTCGCTAGCTCAATTTCAACCCAAAGAAGGAATAGCTATAACTTCGATAGATCAATTTCAACCCAAAGAGGGAATAGCTATAACTTCGATAGATCAATATCAACCCAAACAGGGAATAGCTATAACTTTGCTATCTCAATATCAACCCAAACAGGGAATAGCTATAACTACACTAGCTCAATTTCATCCCAAACAGGGAATAGCTATAACTTCGCTAGCTCAATATCAACCCAAACAGGGAATAGCTATAACTTTGCTATCTCAATATCAACCCAAACAGGGAATAGCTATAACTACACTAGCTCAATTTCATCCCAAACAGGGAATAGCTATAACTTCGCTAAATTAATTTCAACCCAAACATGGAATAGCTAGAACTTCGCGAGCTTAATTTCAACCCAAACAGGGAATAGCTATATCTTCGATAGATCAATTTCAACCCAAACAGGGAATAGCTTAAACTTCGCTAGCTCAATTTCAACCCAAACAGGGAATAGCTATAACTTCGATAGATCAATTTCAACCCAAACAGGGAATAGCTATAACTTCGCTAGATCAATTTCAACCCAAACAGGGAATAGCTAAAACTTCACTAGCTCAATTTCAACCCAAAGAGGGAATAGCTATAACTTCGCTAGCTCAATTTCAACCCAAAGAGGGAATAGCTATAACTACAATCGATCAATTTCAACTCAAACAGGGAATAGCTATAACTTCGCTCAATCAATTACAACCCAAACAGGGAATATCTATAACTTCGCTAGCTCAATATCAACCCAAACAGGGAATAGCTACAACTTCGCTAGCTCAATTTCAACCCAAAGAGGGAATAGCTATAACTTCGATAGATCAATTTTAACCCAAAGAGGGAATAGCTATAACTTCTATAGATCAATTTCAACCCAAACAGGGAATAGCTATAACTTTGCTATCTCAATATCAACCCAAACAGGGAATAGCTATAACTACACTAGCTCAATTTCATCCCAAACAGGGAATAGCTATAGCTTCGCTAGCTCAATTTCAACCCAAAGAGGGAATACCTATAACTTCGATAGATCAATTTCATCCCAAAGAGGAAATAGCTATTACTTCGATAGATCAATTTCAACTCAAACAGGGAATAGCTTTAACTTCGCTAAATCAATTTCAACCTAAACAGGGAATAGCTATAACTTCGCTAGCTTAATATCAACCCAAACATGGAATAACTATAACTTCGCTAGCTCAATTTCAACAAAAACAGGGAATAGCTATAACTTCGCTAGATCAATTTCAATCCATACAGGGAATAGCTATAACTTCTATTGATCAATTTCAACCCAAAGAGGGAATAGCTATAACTTCGATAGATCAATTTCAACCCAAACAGGGAATAGCCATAACTTCGCTAGCTCAATATCAACCCAAACAGGGAATAGCTATAACTTCGCTGGATCAATTTCAACCCAAACAGGGAATAGCTATAACTTCGCTAGCTCAATTTCAACCCAAACAGGGAATAGCTATAACTTCGCTAGCTCAATTTCAACCCAAACAGGAAATAGCTATAACTTCGCTAGCTCAATTTCAACCCAAACAGGGAATAGCTATAACTTCGATAGATCAATTTCAACCCAAACAGGGAATAGCTATAACTTCGCTAGATCAATTTCAACCCAAACAGGGAATAGCTAAAACTTCGCTAGCTCAATTTCAACCCAAAGAGGGAATAGCTATAACTTCGCTAGCTTAATTTCAACCCAAAGAGGGAATAGCTATAACTTCGATAGATCAATTTCAACCCAAAGAGGGAATAGCTATAACTTCGATAGATCAATTTCAACCCAAACAGGGAATAGCTATAACTTTGCTATCTCATTATCAACCCAAACAGGGAATAGCTATAACTACACTAGCTCAATTTCATCCCAAACAGGAAAAAGCTATAACTTCGCTAGCTCAATATCAACCCAAACAGGGAATAGCTATAACTTCGCTAGTTCAATTTCAACTAAAACAGGGAAATAGCTATAACTTCGCTAAATTAATTTCAACCCAAACATGGAATAGCTAGAACTTCGCGAGATTAATTTCAACCCAAACAGGGAATAGCTATATCTTCGATAGATCAATTTCAACCCAAACAGGGAATAGCTATAACTACGATAGATCAATTTCAACTCAAACAGGGAATAGCTATAACTTCGCTCAATCAATTACAACCCAAACAGGGAATAGCTATAACTTCGCTAGCTCAATTTCAACCCAAAGAAGGAATAGCTATAACTTCGATAGATCAATTTCAACCCAAAGAGGGAATAGCTATAACTTCGATAGATCAATATCAACCCAAACAGGGAATAGCTATAACTTTGCTATCTCAATATCAACCCAAACAGGGAATAGCTATAACTACACTAGCTCAATTTCATCCCAAACAGGGAATAGCTATAACTTCGCTAGCTCAATATCAACCCAAACAGGGAATAGCTATAACTTCGCTAGTTCAATTTCAACTAAAACAGGGAAATAGCTATAACTTCGCTAAATTAATTTCAACCCAAACATGGAATAGCTAGAAATTCGCGAGCTTAATTTCAACCCAAACAGGGAATATCTATATCTTCGAAAGATCAATTTCAACCCAAACAGGGAATAGCTAAAACTTCGCTAGCTCAATTTCAACCCAAACAGGGAATAGCTATAACTTCGATAGATCAATTTCAACCCAAACAGGGAATAGCTATAACTTCGCTAGATCAATTTCAACCCAAACAGGGAATAGCTAAAACTTCGCTAGCTCAATTTCAACCCAAAGAGGGAATAGCTATAACTTTGCTAGCTCAATTTCAACCCAAAGAGGGAATAGCTATAACTTCGATAGATCAATTTCAACCCAAAGAGGGAATAGCTATAACTTCCATAGATCAATTTCAACCCAAACAGGGAATAGCTATAACTTCGCTGGATCAATTTCAACCCAAACAGGGAATAGCTAAAACTTCGCTAGCTCAATTTCAACCCAAAGAGGGAATAGCTATAACTTCGCTAGCTCAATTTCAACCCAAAGAGGGAATAGCTATAACTTCAATAGATCAATTTCAACCCAAAGAGGGAATAGCTATAACTTCGATAGATCAATTTCAACCCAAACAGGGAATAGCTATAACTTCGCTATCTCAATTTCAACCCAAAGAGGTAATAGCTATAACTTCGATAGATTAATTTCAACCCAAAGAGGGAATAGCTATAACTTCGATAGATCAATTTCAACCCAAACAGGGAATAGCTATAACTTTGCTATCTCAATATCAACCCAAACAGGGAATAGCTATAACTACACTAGCTCAATTTCATCCCAAACAGGGAATAGCTATAGCTTCGCTAGCTCAATTTCAACCCAAAGAGGGAATACCTATAACTTCGATAGATCAATTTCATCCCAAAGAGGAAATAGCTATTACTTCGATAGATCAATTTCAACTCAAACAGGGAATAGCTTTAACTTCGCTAAATCAATTTCAACCTAAACAGGGAATAGCTATAACTTCGCTAGCTTAATATCAACCCAAACATGGAATAACTATAACTTCGCTAGCTCAATTTCAACAAAAACAGGGAATAGCTATAACTTCGCTAGATCAATTTCAATCCATACAGGGAATAGCTATAACTTCTATTGATCAATTTCAACCCAAAGAGGGAATAGCTATAACTTCGATAGATCAATTTCAACCCAAACAGGGAATAGCCATAACTTCGCTAGCTCAATATCAACCCAAACAGGGAATAGCTATAACTTCGCTGGATCAATTTCAACCCAAACAGGGAATAGCTATAACTTCGCTAGCTCAATTTCAACCCAAACAGGGAATAGCTATAACTTCGCTAGCTCAATTTCAACCCAAACAGGAAATAGCTATAACTTCGCTAGCTCAATTTCACCCCAAACAGGGAATAGCTATAACTTCGATAGATCAATTTCAACCCAAACAGGGAATAGCTATAACTTCGCTAGATCAATTTCAACCCAAACAGGGAATAGCTAAAACTTCGCTAGCTCAATTTCAACCCAAAGAGGGAATAGCTATAACTTCGCTAGCTTAATTTCAACCCAAAGAGGGAATAGCTATAACTTCGATAGATCAATTTCAACCCAAAGAGGGAATAGCTATAACTTCGATAGATCAATTTCAACCCAAACAGGGAATAGCTATAACTTTGCTATCTCATTATCAACCCAAACAGGGAATAGCTATAACTACACTAGCTCAATTTCATCCCAAACAGGAAAAAGCTATAACTTCGCTAGCTCAATATCAACCCAAACAGGGAATAGCTATAACTTCGCTAGTTCAATTTCAACTAAAACAGGGAAATAGCTATAACTTCGCTAAATTAATTTCAACCCAAACATGGAATAGCTAGAACTTCGCGAGCTTAATTTCAACCCAAACAGGGAATAGCTATATCTTCGATAGATCAATTTCAACCCAAACAGGGAATAGCTATAACTACGATAGATCAATTTCAACTCAAACAGGGAATAGCTATAACTTCGCTCAATCAATTACAACCCAAACAGGGAATAGCTATAACTTCGCTAGCTCAATTTCAACCCAAAGAAGGAATAGCTATAACTTCGATAGATCAATTTCAACCCAAAGAGGGAATAGCTATAACTTCGATAGATCAATATCAACCCAAACAGGGAATAGCTATAACTTTGCTATCTCAATATCAACCCAAACAGGGAATAGCTATAACTACACTAGCTCAATTTCATCCCAAACAGGGAATAGCTATAACTTCGCTAGCTCAATATCAACCCAAACAGGGAATAGCTATAACTTCGCTAGTTCAATTTCAACTAAAACAGGGAAATAGCTATAACTTCGCTAAATTAATTTCAACCCAAACATGGAATAGCTAGAAATTCGCGAGCTTAATTTCAACCCAAACAGGGAATAGCTATATCTTCGAAAGATCAATTTCAACCCAAACAGGGAATAGCTAAAACTTCGCTAGCTCAATTTCAACCCAAACAGGGAATAGCTATAACTTCGATAGATCAATTTCAACCCAAACAGGGAATAGCTATAACTTCGCTAGATCAATTTCAACCCAAACAGGGAATAGCTAAAACTTCGCTAGCTCAATTTCAACCCAAAGAGGGAATAGCTATAACTTTGCTAGCTCAATTTCAACCCAAAGAGGGAATAGCTATAACTTCGATAGATCAATTTCAACCCAAAGAGGGAATAGCTATAACTTCCATAGATCAATTTCAACCCAAACAGGGAATAGCTATAACTTCGCTAGATCAATTTCAACCCAAACAGGGAATAGCTAAAACTTCGCTAGCTCAATTTCAACCCAAAGAGGGAATAGCTATAACTTCGCTAGCTCAATTTCAACCCAAAGAGGGAATAGCTATAACTTCGATAGATCAATTTCAACCCAAAGAGGGAATAGCTATAACTTCGATAGATCAATTTCAACCCAAACAGGGAATAGCTATAACTTCGCTATCTCAATTTCAACCCAAAGAGGTAATAGCTATAACTTCGATAGATCAATTTCAACCCAAAGAGGGAATAGCTATAACTTCGATAGATCAATTTCAACCCAAACAGGGAATAGCTATAACTTTGCTATCTCAATATCAACCCAAACAGGGAATAGCTATAACTACACTAGCTCAATTTCATCCCAAACAGGGAATAGCTATAACTTCGATAGGTCAATTTCAACCCAAACAAGGAATAGCTATAACTTCGCTAGATCAATTTCAACCCAAACAGGGAATAGCTATAACTTCGCTAGCTCAATATCAACCCAAACAGGTAATAGCAATAACTTCGCTAGTTCAATTTCAACTAAAACAGGGAAATAGCTATAACTTCGTTAAATTAATTTCAACCCAAACATGGAATAGCTAGAACTTCGCGAGCTTAATTTCAACCCAAACAGGGAATAGCTATAACTTCGATAGATCAATTTAAACCCAAAGAGGGAATAGCTATAACTTAGATAGATCAATTTCAACCCAAACAGGGAATAGCTATAACTTCGCTAGATCTATTTCAACCCAAAGAGGGAATAGCTATAACTTCGATAGATCAATTTCAACCCAAACAGGGAATAGCTATAACTTCGCTAGCTCAATATCAACCCAAACAGGGAATAGCTATAATTTCGCTAGCTCAATTTCAACCCAAACAGGGAATAGCTATAACTTCGATAGATCAATTTCAACCCAAACAGGGAATAGCTATAACTTCGCTAGATCAATTTCAACCCAAACAGGGAATAGCTAAAACTTCGCTAGCTCAATTTCAACCCAAAGAGGGAATAGCTATAACTTCGATAGATCAATTTCAACCCAAAGAGGGAATAGCTATAACTTATATAGATCAATTTCAACCCAAACAGGGAATAGCTATAACTTCGCTAGATCTATTTCAACCCAAAGAGGGAATAGCTATAACTTCGATAGATCAATTTCAACCCAAACAGGGAATAGCTATAACTTCTATAGATCAATTTCAACCCAAACAGGCAATAGCAATAACTTCGCTAGATCAATTTCAACCCAAACAGGGAATAGCCATAACTTCGCTCGCTCAATATCAACCCAAACAGGGAATAGCTATAACTTCAGTAGATCAATTTCAACCCAAACAGGGAATAGCTTTTACTTCGCTAGCTCAATATCAACCCAAACAGGGAATAGCTATAACTTCGCTAGCTCAAATTCAACCCAAACAGGGAATAGCTATAACTTCGCTAGATCAATTTCAACCCAAACAGGGAATAGCTATAACTTCGCTAGCTCAATTTCAACCCAAAGAGGGAATACCTATAACTTCGATAGATCAATTTCATCCCAAAGAGGAAATAGCTATTACTTCGATAGATCAATTTCAACTCAAACAGGGAATAGCTTTAACTTCGCTAAATCAATTTCAACCTTAACAGGGAATAGCTATAACTTCGCTAGCTTAATATCAACCCAAACATGGAATAGCTATAACTTCGCTAGCTCAATTTCAACAAAAACAGGGAATAGCTATAACTTCGCTAGATCAATTTCAATCCATACAGGGAATAGCTATAACTTCTATTGATCAATTTCAACCCAAAGAGGGAATAGCTATAACTTCGATAGATCAATTTCAACCCAAACAGGGAATAGCCATAACTTCGCTAGCTCAATATCAACCCAAACAGGGAATAGCTATAACTTCGCTGGATCAATTTCAACCCAAACAGGGAATAGCTATAACTTCGCTAGCTCAATTTCAACCCAAACAGGGAATAGCTATAACTTCGCTAGCTCAATTTCAACCCAAACAGGAAATAGCTATAACTTCGCTAGCTCAATTTCAACCCAAACAGGGAATAGCTATAACTTCGATAGATCAATTTCAACCCAAACAGGGAATAGCTATAACTTCGCTAGATCAATTTCAACCCAAAAAGGGAATAGCTAAAACTTCGCTAGCTCAATTTCAACCCAAAGAGGGAATAGCTATAAATTCGCTAGCTCAATTTCAACCCAAAGAGGGAATAGCTATAACTTCGATAGATCAATTTCAACCCAAAGAGGGAATAGCTATAACTTCGATAGATCAATTTCAACCCAAACAGGGAATAGCTATAACTTTGCTATCTCAATATCAACCCAAACAGGGAATAGCTATAACTACACTAGCTCAATTTCATCCCAAACAGGAAATAGCTATAACTTCGCTAGCTCAATATCAACCCAAACAGGGAATAGCTATAACTTCGCTAGTTCAATTTCAACTAAAACAGGGAAATAGCTATAACTTCGCTAAATTAATTTCAACCCAAACATGGAATAGCTAGAACTTCGCGAGCTTAATTTCAACCCAAACAGGGAATAGCTATATCTTCGATAGATCAATTTCAACCCAAACAGGGAATAGCTATAACTACGATAGATCAATTTCAACTCAAACAGGGAATAGCTATAACTTCGCTCAATCAATTACAACCCAAACAGGGAATAGCTATAACTTCGCTAGCTCAATTTCAGACCAAAGAAGGAATAGCTATAACTTCGATAGATCAATTTCAACCCAAAGAGGGAATAGCTATAACTTCGATAGATCAATATCAACCCAAACAGGGAATAGCTATAACTTTGCTATCTCAATATCAACCCAAACAGGGAATAGCTATAACTACACTAGCTTAATTTCATCCCAAACAGGGAATAGCTATAACTTCGCTAGCTCAATATCAACCCAAACAGGGAATAGCTATAACTTCGCTAGTTCAATTTCAACTAAAACAGGGAAATAGCTATAACTTCGCTAAATTAATTTCAACCCAAACATGGAATAGCTAGAACTTCGCGAGCTTAATTTCAACCCAAACAGGGAATAGCTATTTCTTCGATAGATCAATTTCAACCCAAACAGGGAATAGCTAAAACTTCGCTAGCTCAATTTCAACCCAAACAGGGAATAGCTATAACTTCGATAGATTAATTTCAACCCAAACAGGGAATAGCTATAACTTCGCTAGATCAATTTCAACCCTAACAGGGAATAGCTAAAACTTCGCTAGCTCAATTTCAACCCAAAGAGGGAATAGCTATAACTTTGCTAGCTCAATTTCAACCCAAAGAGGGAATAGCTATAACTTCGATAGATCAATTTCAACCCAAAGAGGGAATAGCTATAACTTCCATAGATCAATTTCAACCCAAACAGGGAATAGCTATAACTTCGCTAGATCAATTTCAACCCAAAGAGGGAATAGCTATAACTTCGCTAGCTCAATTTCAACCCAAAAAGGGAATAGCTATAACTTCGATAGATCAATTTCAACCCAAAGAGGGAATAGCTATAACTTCGATAGATCAATTCAACCCAAACAGGGAATAGCTATAACTTTGCTATCTCAATATCAACCCAAACAGGGAATAGCTATAACTACACTAGCTCAATTTCATTACAAACAGGGAATAGCTATAACTTCGCTAGCTCAATATCAACCCAAACAGGGAATAGCTATAACTTCGCTAGTTCAATTTCAACTAAAACAGGGAAATAGCTATAACTTCGCTAAATTAATTTCAACCCAAACATGGACTAGCTAGAACTTCGCGAGCTTAATTTCAACCCAAACAGGGAATAGCTATATCTTCGATAGATCAATATCAACCCAAACAGGGAATAGCTATAACTACGATAGATCAATTTCAACTCAAACAGGGAATAGCTATAACTTCGCTCAATCAATTACAACCCAAACAGGGAATAGCTATAACTTCGCTAGCTCAATTTCAACCCAAAGAGGGAATAGCTATAACTTCGATAGATCAATTTCAACCCAAAGAGGGAATAGCTATAACTTCGATAGATCAATATCAACCCAAACAGGGAATAGCTATAACTTTGCTATCTCAAAATCAACCCAAACAGGGAATAGCTATAACTACACTAGCTCAATTTCATCCCAAACAGGAAATAGCTATAACTTCGCTAGCTCAATATCAACCCAAACAGGGAATAGCTATAACTTCGCTAGTTCAATTTCAACTAAAACAGGGAAATAGCTATAACTTCGCTAAATTAATTTCAACCCAAACATGGAATAGCTAGAACTTCGCGAGCTTAATTTCAACCCAAACAGGGAATAGCTATATCTTCGATAGATCAATATCAACCCAAACAGGGAATAGCTATAACTACGATAGATCAATTTCAACTCAAACAGGGAATAGCTATAACTTCGCTCAATCAATTACAACCCAAACAGGGAATAGCTATAACTTCGCTAGCTCAATTTCAACCCAAAGAAGGAATAGCTATAACTTCGATAGATCAATTTCAACCCAAAGAGGGAATAGCTATAACTTCGATAGATCAATATCAACCCAAACAGGGAATAGCTATAACTTTGCTATCTCAATATCAACCCAAACAGGGAATAGCTATAACTACACTAGCTCAATTTCATCCCAAACAGGGAATAGCTATAACTTCGCTAGCTCAATATCAACCCAAACAGGGAATAGCTATAACTTTGCTATCTCAATATCAACCCAAACAGGGAATAGCTATAACTACACTAGCTCAATTTCATCCCAAACAGGGAATAGCTATAACTTCGCTAAATTAATTTCAACCCAAACATGGAATAGCTAGAACTTCGCGAGCTTAATTTCAACCCAAACAGGGAATAGCTATATCTTCGATAGATCAATTTCAACCCAAACAGGGAATAGCTTAAACTTCGCTAGCTCAATTTCAACCCAAACAGGGAATAGCTATAACTTCGATAGATCAATTTCAACCCAAACAGGGAATAGCTATAACTTCGCTAGATCAATTTCAACCCAAACAGGGAATAGCTAAAACTTCGCTAGCTCAATTTCAACCCAAAGAGGGAATAGCTATAACTTCGCTAGCTCAATTTCAACCCAAAGAGGGAATAGCTATAACTTCGATAGATCAATTTCAACCCAAAGAGGGAATAGCTATAACTT
Source organism: Leiobunum rupestre (assembly GCF_980474605.1). Taxonomy (NCBI): domain Eukaryota; kingdom Metazoa; phylum Arthropoda; class Arachnida; order Opiliones; family Sclerosomatidae; genus Leiobunum; species Leiobunum rupestre. The sequence goes on from NC_143384.1 coordinate 40,262,940, forward strand.
CGATAGATCAATTTCAACCCAAACAGGGAATAGCTATAACTTTGCTATCTCAATATCAACCCAAACAGGGAATAGCTATAACTACACTAGCTCAATTTCATCCCAAACAGGGAAAAGCTATAACTTCGCTAGCTCAATATCAACCCAAACAGGGAATAGCTATAACTTCGCTAGTTCAATTTCAACTAAAACAGGGAAATAGCTATAACTTCGCTAAATTAATTTCAACCCAAACATGGAATAGCTAGAACTTCGCGAGCTTAATTTCAACCCAAACAGGGAATAGCTATATCTTCGATAGATCAATTTCAACCCAAACAGGGAATAGCTGTAACTACGAAAGATCAATTTCAACTCAAACAGGGAATAGCTATAACTTCGCTCAATCAATTACAACCCAAACAGGGAATAGCTATAACTTCGCTAGCTCAATTTCAACCCAAAGAGGGAATAGCTATAACTTCGATAGATCAATTTCAACCCAAAGAGGGAATAGCTATAACTTCGATAGATCAATATCAACCCAAACAGGGAATAGCTATAACTTTGCTATCTCAATATCAACCCAAACAGGGAATAGCTATAACTACACTAGCTCAATTTCATCCCAAACAGGGAATAGCTATAACTTCGCTAGCTCAATATCAACCCAAACAGGGAATAGCTATAACTTCGCTAGTTCAATTTCAACTAAAACAGGGAAATAGCTATAACTTCGCTAAATTAATTTCAACCCAAACATGGAATAGCTAGAACTTCGCGAGCTTAATTTCAACCCAAACAGGGAATAGCTATATCTTCGATAGATCAATTTCAACCCAAACAGGGAATAGCTATAACTACAATAGATCAATTTCAACTCAAACAGGGAATAGCTATAACTTCGCTCAATCAATTACAACCCAAACAGGGAATATCTATAACTTCGCTAGCTCAATATCAACCCAAACAGGGAATAGCTACAACTTCGCTAGCTCAATATCAACCCAAACAGGGAATAGCTATAACTTCGCTAGCTCAATTTCAACCCAAACAGGGAATAACTATAACTTCGATAGATCAATTCAACCCAAACATGGAATAGCTATAACTTCGCTAGATCAATTTCAACCCAAACAGGGAATAGCTAAAACTTCGCTAGCTCAATTTCAACCCAAAGAGGGAATAGCTATAACTTCGATAGATCAATTTTAACCCAAAGAGGGAATAGCTATAACTTCTATAGATCAATTTCAACCCAAACAGGGAATAGCTATAACTTTGCTATCTCAATATCAACCCAAACAGGGAATAGCTATAACTACACTAGCTCAATTTCATCCCAAACAGGGAATAGCTATAACTTCGCTAGCTCAATTTCAACCCAAAGAGGGAATACCTATAACTTCGATAGATCAATTTCATCCCAAAGAGGAAATAGCTATTACTTCGATAGATCAATTTCAACTCAAACAGGGAATAGCTTTAACTTCGCTAAATCAATTTCAACCTAAACAGGGAATAGCTATAACTTCGCTAGCTTAATATCAACCCAAACATGGAATAACTATAACTTCGCTAGCTCAATTTCAACAAAAACAGGGAATAGCTATAACTTCGCTAGATCAATTTCAATCCATACAGGGAATAGCTATAACTTCTATTGATCAATTTCAACCCAAACAGGGAATAGCTATAACTTCGATAGATCAATTTCAACCCAAACAGGGAATAGCCATAACTTCGCTAGCTCAATATCAACCCAAACAGGGATCAGCTATAACTTCGCTGGATCAATATCAACCCAAACAGGGAATAGCTATAACTTCGCTAGTTCAATTTCAACTAAAACAGGGAAATAGCTATAACTTCGCTAAATTAATTTCAACCCAAACATGGAATAGCTATATCTTCGATAGATCAATTTCAACCCAAACAGGGAATAGCTATAACTACGATAGATCAATTTCAACTCAAACAGGGAATAGCTATAACTTCGCTCAATCAATTACAACCCAAACAGGGAATAGCTATAACTTCGCTAGCTCAATTTCAACCCAAAGAAGGAATAGCTATAACTTCGATAGATCAATTTCAACCCAAAGAGGGAATAGCTATAACTTCGATAGATCAATATCAACCCAAACAGGGAATAGCTATAACTTTGCTATCTCAATATCAACCCAAACAGGGAATAGCTATAACTACACTAGCTCAATTTCATCCCAAACAGGGAATAGCTATAACTTCGCTAGCTCAATATCAACCCAAACAGGGAATAGCTATAACTTCGCTAGTTCAATTTCAACTAAAACAGGGAAATAGCTATAACTTCGCTAAATTAATTTCAACCCAAACATGGAATAGCTAGAAATTCGCGAGCTTAATTTCAACCCAAACAGGGAATAGCTATATCTTCGAAAGATCAATTTCAACCCAAACAGGGAATAGCTAAAACTTCGCTAGCTCAATTTCAACCCAAACAGGGAATAGCTATAACTTCGATAGATCAATTTCAACCCAAACAGGGAATAGCTATAACTTCGCTAGATCAATTTCAACCCAAACAGGGAATAGGTAAAACTTCGCTAGCTCAATTTCAACCCAAAGAGGGAATAGCTATAACTTTGCTAGCTCAATTTCAACCCAAAGAGGGAATAGCTTTAACTTCGATAGATCAATTTCAACCCAAAGAGGGAATAGCTATAACTTCCATAGATCAATTTCAACCCAAACAGGGAATAGCTATAACTTCGCTAGATCAATTTCAACCCAAACAGGGAATAGCTAAAACTTCGCTAGCTCAATTTCAACCCAAAGAGGGAATAGCTATAACTTCGCTAGCTCAATTTCAACCCAAAGAGGGAATAGCTATAACTTCGATAGATCAATTTCAACCCAAAGAGGGAATAGCTATAACTTCGATAGATCAATTTCCACCCAAACAGGGAATAGCTATAACTTTGCTATCTCAATATCAACCCAAACAGGGAATAGCTATAACTACACTAGCTCAATTTCATCCCAAACAGGGAATAGCTATAACTTCGCTAGCTCAATATCAACCCAAACAGGGAATAGCTATAACTTCGCTAATTCAATTTCAACTAAAACAGGGAAATAGCTATAACTTCGCTAAATTAATTTCAACCCAAACATGGAATAGCTAGAACTTCGCGAGCTTAATTTCAACCCAAACAGGGAATAGCTATATCTTCGATAGATCAATTTCAACCCAAACAGGGAATAGCTATAACTACGATAGATCAATTTCAACTCAAACAGGGAATAGCTATAACTTCGATAGATCAATATCAACCCAAACAGGGAATAGCTATAACTTTGCTATCTCAATATCAACCCAAACAGGGAATAGCTATAACTACACTAGCTCAATTTCATCCCAAACAGGGAATAGCTATAACTTCGCTAGCTCAATATCAACCCAAACAGGGAATAGCTATAACTTCGCTAGTTCAATTTCAACTAAAACAGGGAAATAGCTATAACTTCGCTAAATTAATTTCAACCCAAACATGGAATAGCTAGAACTTCGCGAGCTTAATTTCAACCCAAACAGGGAATAGCTATATCTTCGATAGATCAATTTCAACCCAAACAGGGAATAGCTAAAACTTCGCTAGCTCAATTTCAACCCAAACAGGGAATAGCTATAACTTCGATAGATCAATTTCAACCCAAACAGGGAATAGCTATAACTTCGCTACATCAATTTCAACCCAAACAGGGAATAGCTAAAACTTCGCTAGCTCAATTTCAACCCAAAGAGGAAATAGCTATAACTTCGCTAGCTCAATTTCAACCCAAAGAGGAAATAGCTATAACTTCGAAAGATCAATTTCAACCCAAAGAGGGAATAGCTATAACTTCGATAGATCAATTTCAACCCAAACAGGGAATAGCTATAACTTTGCTATCTCAATATCAACCCAAACAGGGAATAGCTATAACTACACTAGCTCAATTTCATCCCAAACAGGGAATAGCTATAACTTCGCTAGCTCAATATCAACCCAAACAGGGAATAGCTATAACTTCGCTAGTTCAATTTCAACTAAAACAGGGAAATAGCTATATGTTCGCTTAATTAATTTCAACCCAAACATGGAATAGCTAGAACTTCGCGAGCTTAATTTCAACCCAAACAGGGAATAGCTATATCTTCGATAGATCAATTTCAACCCAAACAGGGAATTTCTATAACTACGATAGATCAATTTCAACTCAAACAGTGAATAGCTATAACTTCGCTCAATCAATTACAACCCAAACAGGGAATATCTATAACTTCGCTAGCTCAATATCAACCCAAACAGGGAATAGCTACAACTTCGCTAGCTCAATATCAACCCAAACAGGGAATAGCTATAACTTCGCTAGCTCAATTTCAACCCAAACAGGGAATAACTATAACTTCGATAGATCAATTCAACCCAAACATGGAATAGCTATAACTTCGCTAGATCAATTTCAAATCATACAGGGAATAGCTAAAACTTCGCTAGCTCAATTTCAACCCAAAGAGGGAATAGCTATAACTTCGATAGATCAATTTTAACCCAAAGAGGGAATAGCTATAACTTCTATAGATCAATTTCAACCCAAACAGGGAATAGCTATAAATTTGCTATCTCAATATCAACCCAAACAGGGAATAGCTATAACTACACTAGCTCAATTTCATCCCAAACAGGGAATAGCTATTACTTCGATAGATCAATTTTAACCCAAACAGGGAATAGCTATAACTTCGCTAGCTCAATATCATCCAAACAGGGAATAGCTATAACTTCGATAGATCAATTTTAACCCAAAGAGGGAATAGCTATAACTTCGATAGATCAATTTCAACCCAAACAGGGAATAGCTATAACTTTGCTATCTCAATATCAACCCAAACAGGGAATAGCTATAACTACACTAGCTCAATTTCATCCCAAACAGGGAATAGCTATAACTTCGATAGATCAATTTCAACCCAAACAGGGAATAGCTATAACTTCGCTAGCTCAATATCAACCCAAACAGGGAATAGCTATAATTTCGCTAGCTCAATTTCAACCCAAACAGGGAATAGCTATAACTTCGATAGATCAATTTCAACCCAAACAGGGAATAGCTATAACTTCGCTAGATCAATTTCAACCCAAACAGAGAATAGCTAAAACTTCGCTAGCTCAATTTCAACCCAAAGTGGGATTAGCTATAACTTCGATAGATCAATTTCAACCCAAAGAGGGAATAGCTATAACTTCGATAGATCAATTTCAACCCAAACAGGGAATAGCTATAACTTCGCTATCTCAATATCAACCCAAACAGGGAATAGCTATAACTACACTAGCTCAATTTCATCCCAAACAGGGAATAGCTATAACTTCGCTAGCTCAATATCAACCCAAACAGGGAATAGCTATAACTTCGCTAGTTCAATTTCAACTAAAACAGGGAAATAGCTATAACTTCGCTAAATTAATTTCAACCCAAACATGGAATAGCTAGAACTTCGCGAGCTTAATTTCAACCCAAACAGGGAATAGCTATATCTTCGATAGATCAATTTCAACCCAAACAGGGAATAGCTATAACTACGATAGATCAATTTCAACTCAAACAGGGAATAGCTATAACTTCGATCAATCAATTACAACCCAAACAGGGAATATCTATAACTTCGCTAGCTCAATATCAACCCAAACAGGGAATAGCTACAACTTCGCTAGCTCAATATCAACCCAAACAGGGAATAGCTATAACTTCGCTAGCTCTATTTCAACCCAAACAGGGAATAACTATAACTTCGATAGATCAATTCAACCCAAACATGGAATAGCTATAACTTCGCTAGATCAATTTCAACCCAAACAGGGAATAGCTAAAACTTCGCTAGCTCAATTTCAACCCAAAGAGGGAATAGCTATAACTTCGATAGATCAATTTTAACCCAAAGAGGGAATAGCTATAACTTCTATAGATCAATTTCAACCCAAACAGGGAATAGCTATAACTTTGCTATCTCAATATCAACCCAAACAGGGAATAGCTATAACTACACTAGCTCAATTTCATCCCAAACAGGGAATAGCTATAACTTCGATAGATCAATTTTAACCCAAACAGGGAATAGCTATAACTTCGCTAGATCAATTTCAACCCAAACAGGGAATAGCTTTTACTTCGCTAGCTCAATATCAACCCAAACAGGGAATAGCTATAACTTCGCTAGCTCAAATTCAACCCAAACAGGGAATAGCTATAACTTCGCTAGATCAATTTCAACCCAAACAGGGAATAGCTAAAACTTCGCTAGCTCAATTTCAACCCAAAGAGGGAATAGCTATAACTTCGCTAGCTCAATTTCAACCCAAAGAGGGAATAGCTATAACTTCGATAGATCAATTTCAACCCAAAGAGGGAATAGCTATAACTTCGATAGATCAATTTCAACCCAAACAGGGAATAGCTATAACTTTGCTATCTCAATATCAACCCAAACAGGGAATAGCTATAACTACACTAGCTCAATTTCATCCCAAACAGGGAATAGCTATAACTTCGCTAGCTCAATATCAACCCAAACAGGGAATAGCTATAACTTCGCTAGTTCAATTTCAACTAAAACAGGGAAATAGCTATAACTTCGCTAAATTAATTTCAACCCAAACATGGAATAGCTAGAACTTCGCGAGCTTAATTTCAACCCAAACAGGGAATAGCTATATCTTCGATAGATCAATTTCAACCCAAACAGGGAATAGCTAAAACTTCGCTAGCTCAATTTCAACCCAAACAGGGAATAGCTATAACTTCGATAGATCAATTTCAACCCAAAGAGGGAATAGCTATAACTTCGATAGATCAATATCAACCCAAACAGGGAATAGCTATAACTTTGCTATCTCAATATCAACCCAAACAGGGAATAGCTATAACTACACTAGCTCAATTTCATCCCAAACAGGGAATAGCTATAACTTCGCTAGCTCAATATCAACCCAAACAGGGAATAGCTATAACTTCGCTAGTTCAATTTCAACTAAAACAGGGAAATAGCTATAACTTCGCTAAATTAATTTCAACCCAAACATGGAATAGCTAGAACTTCGCGAGCTTAATTTCCACCCAAACAGGGAATAGCTATATCTTCGATAGATCAATTTCAACCCAAACAGGGAATAGCTATAACTACGATAGATCAATTTCAACTCAAACAGGGAATAGCTATAACTTCGCTCAATCAATTACAACCCAAACAGGGAATATCTATAACTTCGCTAGCTCAATATCAACCCAAACAGGGAATAGCTACAACTTCGCTAGCTAAATATCAACCCAAACAGGAAATAGCTATAACTTCGCTAGCTCAATTTCAACCCAAACAGGGAATAACTATAACTTCGATAGATCAATTCAACCCAAACATGGAATAGCTATAACTTCGCTAGATCAATTTCAACCCAAACAGGGAATAGCTAAAACTTCGCTAGCTCAATTTCAACCCAAAGAGGGAATAGCTATAACTTCGATAGATCAATTTTAACCCAAAGAGGGAATAGCTATAACTTCTATAGATCAATTTCAACCCAAACAGGGAATAGCTATAACTTTGCTATCTCAATATCAACCCAAACAGGGAATAGCTATAACTACACTAGCTCAATTTCATCCCAAACAGGGAATAGCTATAACTTCGCTAGCTCAATTTCAACCCAAAGAGGGAATACCTATAACTTCGATAGATCAATTTCATCCCAAAGAGGAAATAGCTATTACTTCGATAGATCAATTTCAACTCAAACAGGGAATAGCTTTAACTTCGCTAGCTTAATATCAACCCAAACATGGAATAACTATAACTTCGCTAGCTCAATTTCAACAAAAACAGGGAATAGCTATAACTTCGCTAGATCAATTTCAATCCATACAGGGAATAGCTATAACTTCGATAAATCAATTTCAACCCAAACAGGGAATAGCCATAACTTCGCTAGCTCAATATCACCCAAACAGGGAATAGCTATAACTTCGATAGATCAATTTTAACCCAAAGAGGGAATAGCTATAACTTCGATAGATCAATTTCAACAAAAACAGGGAATAGCTATAACTTTGCTATCTCAATATCAACCCAAAAAGGGAATAGCTATAACTACACTAGCTCAATTTCATCCCAAACAGGGAATAGCTATAACTTCGATAGATCAATTTCAACCCAAACAGGGAATAGCTATAACTTCGCTAGCTCAATATCAACCCAAACAGGGAATAGCTATAATTTCGCTAGCTCAATTTCAACCCAAACAGGGAATAGCTATAACTTCGATAGATCAATTTCAACCCAAACAGGGAATAGCTATAACTTCGCTAGATCAATTTCAACCCAAACAGGGAATAGCTAAAACTTCGCTAGCTCAATTTCAACCCAAAGAGGGAATAGCTATAACTTCGATAGATCAATTTCAACCCAAACAGGGAATAGCTATAACTTCTATAGATCAATTTCAACCCAAACAGGGAATAGCAATAACTTCGCTAGATCAATTTCAACCCAAACAGGGAATAGCCATAACTTCGCTCGCTCAATATCAACCCAAACAGAGAATAGCTATAACTTCGCTAGATCAATTTCAACCCAAACAGGGAATAGCTTTTACTTCGCTAGCTCAATATCAACCCAAACAGGGAATAGCTATAACTTCGCTAGCTCAAATTCAACCCAAACAGGGAATAGCTATAACTTCGCTAGATCAATTTCAACCCAAACAGGGAATAGCTAAAACTTCGCTAGCTCAATTTCAACCCAAAGAGGGAATAGCTATAACTTCGCTAGCTCAATTTCAACCCAAAGAGGGAATAGCTATAACTTCGATAGATCAATTTCAACCCAAAGAGGGAATAGCTATAACTTCGATAGATCAATTTCAACCCAAACAGGGAATAGCTATAACTTTGCTATCTCAATATCAACCCAAACAGGGAATAGCTATAACTACACTAGCTCAATTTCATCCCAAACAGGGAATAGCTATAACTTCGCTAGCTCAATATCAACCCAAACAGGGAATAGCTATAACTTCGCTAGTTCAATTTCACCTAAAACAGGGAAATAGCTATAACTTCGCTAAATTAATTTCAACCCAAACATGGAATAGCTAGAACTTCGCGAGCTTAATTTCAACCCAAACAGGGAATAGCTATATCTTCGATAGATCAATTTCAACCCAAACAGGGAATAGCTAAAACTTCGCTAGCTCAATTTCAACCCAAACAGGGAATAGCTATAACTTCGATAGATCAATTTCAACCCAAACAGGGAATAGCTATAACTTCGCTAGCTCAATTTCAACCCAAACAGGGAATAGCTAAAACTTCGCTAGCTAAATATCAACCCAAACAGGAAATAGCTATAACTTCGCTAGCTCAATTTCAACCCAAACAGGGAATAACTATAACTTCGATAGATCAATTCAACCCAAACATGGAATAGCTATAACTTCGCTAGATCAATTTCAACCCAAACAGGGAATAGCTAAAACTTCGCTAGCTCAATTTCAACCCAAAGAGGGAATAGCTATAACTTCGATAGATCAATTTTAACCCAAAGAGGGAATAGCTATAACTTCTATAGATCAATTTCAACCCAAACAGGGAATAGCTATAACTTTGCTATCTCAATATCAACCCAAACAGGGAATAGCTATAACTACACTAGCTCAATTTCATCCCAAACAGGGAATAGCTATAACTTCGCTAGCTCAATTTCAACCCAAAGAGGGAATACCTATAACTTCGATAGATCAATTTCATCCCAAAGAGGAAATAGCTATTACTTCGATAGATCAATTTCAACTCAAACAGGGAATAGCTTTAACTTCGCTAAATCAATTTCAACCTAAACAGGGAATAGCTATAACTTCGCTAGCTTAATATCAACCCAAACATGGAATAACTATAACTTCGCTAGCTCAATTTCAACAAAAACAGGGAATAGCTATAACTTCGCTAGATCAATTTCAATCCATACAGGGAATAGCTATAACTTCTATTGATCAATTTCAACCCAAAGAGGGAATAGCTATAACTTCGATAAATCAATTTCAACCCAAACAGGGAATAGCCATAACTTCGCTAGCTCAATATCACCCAAACAGGGAATAGCTATAACTTCGATAGATCAATTTTAACCCAAAGAGGGAATAGCTATAACTTCGATAGATCAATTTCAACAAAAACAGGGAATAGCTATAACTTTGCTATCTCAATATCAACCCAAAAAGGGAATAGATATAACTACACTAGCTCAATTTCATCCCAAACAGGGAATAGCTATAACTTCGATAGATCAATTTCAACCCAAACAGGGAATAGCTATAACTTCGCTAGCTCAATATCAACCCAAACAGGGAATAGCTATAATTTCGCTAGCTCAATTTCAACCCAAACAGGGAATAGCTATAACTTCGATAGATCAATTTCAACCCAAACAGGGAATAGCTATAACTTCGCTAGATCAATTTCAACCCAAACAGGGAATAGCTAAAACTTCGCTAGCTCAATTTCAACCCAAAGAGGGAATAGCTATAACTTCGATAGATCAATTTCAACCCAAACAGGGAATAGCTATAACTTCTATAGATCAATTTCAACCCAAACAGGGAATAGCAATAACTTCGCTAGATCAATTTCAACCCAAACAGGGAATAGCCATAACTTCGCTCGCTCAATATCAACCCAAACAGAGAATAGCTATAACTTCGCTAGATCAATTTCAACCCAAACAGGGAATAGCTTTTACTTCGCTAGCTCAATATCAACCCAAACAGGGAATAGCTATAACTTCGCTAGCTCAAATTCAACCCAAACAGGGAATAGCTAAAACTTCGCTAGCTCAATTTCAACCCAAAGAGGGAATAGCTATAACTTCGCTAGCTCAATTTCAACCCAAAGAGGGAATAGCTATAACTTCGATAGATCAATTTCAACCCAAAGAGGGAATAGCTATAACTTCGATAGATCAATTTCAACCCAAACAGGGAATAGCTATAACTTTGCTATCTCAATATCAACCCAAACAGGGAATAGCTATAACTACACTAGCTCAATTTCATCCCAAACAGGGAATAGCTATAACTTCGCTAGCTCAATATCAACCCAAACAGGGAATAGCTATAACTTCGCTAGTTCAATTTCAACTAAAACAGGGAAATAGCTATAACTTCGCTAAATTAATTTCAACCCAAACATGGAATAGCTAGAACTTCGCGAGCTTAATTTCAACCCAAACAGGGAATAGCTATATCTTCGATAGATCAATTTCAACCCAAACAGGGAATAGCTAAAACTTCGCTAGCTCAATTTCAACCCAAACAGGGAATAGCTATAACTTCGATAGATCAATTTCAACCCAAACAGGGAATAGCTATAACTTCGCTAGCTCAATTTCAACCCAAACAGGGAATAGCTAAAACTTCGCTAGCTCAATTTCAACCCAAAGAGGGAATAGCTATAACTTCGCTAGCTCAATTTCAACCCAAAGAGGGAATAGCTATAACTTCGAAAGATCAATTTCAACCCAAAGAGGGAATAGCTATAACTTCGATAGATCAATTTCAACCCAAACAGGGAATAGCTATAACTTTGCTATCTCAATATCAACCCAAACAGGGAATAGCTATAACTACACTAGCACAATTTCATCCCAAACAGGGAATAGCTATAACTTCGCTAGCTCAATATTAACCCAAACAGGGAATAGCTATAACTTCGCTAGTTCAATTTCAACTAAAACAGGGAAATAGCTATAACTTCGCTAAATTAATTTCAACCCAAACATGGAATAGCTAGAACTTCGCGAGCTTAATTTCCACCCAAACAGGGAATAGCTATATCTTCGATAGATCAATTTCAACCCAAACAGGGAATAGCTATAACTACGATAGATCAATTTCAACTCAAACAGGGAATAGCTATAACTTCGCTCAATCAATTACAACCCAAACAGGGAATATCTATAACTTCGCTAGCTCAATATCAACCCAAACAGGGAATAGCTACAACTTCGCTAGCTCAATATCAACCCAAACAGGGAATAGCTATAACTTCGCTAGCTCAATTTCAACCCAAACAGGGAATAACTATAACTTCGATAGATCAATTCAACCCAAACATGGAATAGCTATAACTTCGCTAGATCAATTTCAACCCAAACAGGGAATAGCTAAAACTTCGCTAGCTCAATTTCAACCCAAAGAGGGAATAGCTATAACTTCGATAGATCAATTTTAACCCAAAGAGGGAATAGCTATAACTTCTATAGATCAATTTCAACCCAAACAGGGAATAGCTATAACTTTGCTATCTCAATATCAACCCAAACAGGGAATAGCTATAACTACACTAGCTCAATTTCATCCCAAACAGGGAATAGCTATAACTTCGCTAGCTCAATTTCAACCCAAAGAGGGAATACCTATAACTTCGATAGATCAATTTCATCCCAAAGAGGAAATAGCTATTACTTCGATAGATCAATTTCAACTCAAACAGGGAATAGCTTTAACTTCGCTAAATCAATTTCAACCTAAACAGGGAATAGCTATAACTTCGCTAGCTTAATATCAACCCAAACATGGAATAACTATAACTTCGCTAGCTCAATTTCAACAAAAACAGGGAATAGCTATAACTTCGCTAGATCAATTTCAATCCATACAGGGAATAGCTATAACTTCTATTGATCAATTTCAACCCAAAGAGGGAATAGCTATAACTTCGATAAATCAATTTCAACCCAAACAGGGAATAGCCATAACTTCGCTAGCTCAATATCAACCCAAACAGGGAATAGCTATAACTTCGCTGGATCAATTTCAACCCAAACAGGGAATAGCTATAACTTCGCTAGCTCAATTTCAACCCAAACAGGGAATAGCTATAACTTCGCTAGCTCAATTTCAACCCAAACAGGAAATAGCTATAACTTCGCTAGCTCAATTTCAACCCAAACAGGGAATAGCTATAACTTCGATAGATCAATTTCAACCTAAACAGGGAATAGCTATAACTTCGCTAGATCAATTTCAACCCAAACAGGGAATAGCTAAAACTTCGCTAGCTCAATTTCAACCCAAAGAGGGAATAGCTATAACTTCGCTAGCTTAATTTCAACCCAAAGAGGGAATAGCTATAACTTCGATAGATCAATTTCAACCCAAACAGGGAATAGCTATAACTTTGCTATCTCAATATCAACCCAAACAGGGAATAATTATAACTACACTAGCTCAATTTCATCCCAAACAGGAAATAGCTATAACTTCGCTGGCTCAATATCAACCCAAACAGGGAATAGCTATAACTTCGCTAGTTCAATTTCAACTAAAACAGGGAAATAGCTATAACTTCGCTAAATTAATTTCAACCCAAACATGGAATAGCTAGAACTTCGCGAGCTTAATTTCAACCCAAACAGGGAATAGCTATATCTTCGATAGATCAATTTCAACCCAAACAGGGAATAGCTATAACTACGATAGATCAATTTCAACTCAAACAGGGAATAGCTATAACTTCGCTCAATCAATTACAACCCAAACAGGGAATAGCTATAACTTCGCTAGCTCAATTTCAACCCAAAGAAGGAATAGCTATAACTTCGATAGATCAATTTCAACCCAAAGAGGGAATAGCTATAACTTCGATAGATCAATATCAACCCAAACAGGGAATAGCTATAACTTTGCTATCTCAATATCAACCCAAACAGGGAATAGCTATAACTACACTAGCTCAATTTCATCCCAAACAGGGAATAGCTATAACTTCGCTAGCTCAATATCAACCCAAACAGCGAATAGCTATAACTTCGCTAGTTCAATTTCAACTAAAACAGGGAAATAGCTATAACTTCGCTAAATTAATTTCAACCCAAACATGGAATAGCTAGAAATTCGCGAGCTTAATTTCAACCCAAACAGGGAATAGCTATATCTTCGATAGATCAATTTCAACCCAAACAGGGAATAGCTATAACTTCGATAGATCAATTTCAACCCAAACAGGGAATAGCTATAACTTCGCTAGATCAATTTCAACCCAAACAGGGAATAGCTAAAACTTCGCTAGCTCAATTTCAACCCAAAGAGGGAATAGCTATAACTTTGCTAGCTCAATTTCAACCCAAAGAGGGAATAGCTATAACTTCGATAGATCAATTTCAACCCAAAGAGGGAATAGCTATAACTTCCATAGATCAATTTCAACCCAAACAGGGAATAGCTATAACTTCGCTAGATCAATTTCAACCCAAACAGGGAATAGCTAAAACTTCGCTAGCTCAATTTCAACCCAAAGAGGGAATAGCTATAACTTCGCTAGCTCAATTTCAACCCAAAGAGGGAATAGCTATAACTTCGATAGATCAATTTCAACCCAAAGAGGGAATAGCTATAACTTCGATAGATCAATTTCAACCCAAACAGGGAATAGCTATAACTTTGCTATCTCAATATCAACCCAAACAGGGAATAGCTATAACTACACTAGCTCAATTTCATCCCAAACAGGGAATAGCTATAACTTCGCTAGCTCAATATCAACCCAAACAGGGAATAGCTATAACTTCGCTAGCTCAATTTCAACCCAAAGAGGGAATAGCTATAACTTCGATAGATCAATTTCAACCCAAAGAGGGAATAGCTATAACTTCGATAGATCAATATCAACCCAAACAGGGAATAGCTTTAACTTCGCTAAATCAATTTCAACCTAAACAGGGAATAGCTATAACTTCGCTAGCTTAATATCAACCCAAACATGGAATAACTATAACTTCGCTAGCTCAATTTCAACAAAAACAGGGAATAGCTATAACTTCGCTAGATCAATTTCAATCCATACAGGGAATAGCTATAACTTCTATTGATCAATTTCAACCCAAAGAGGGAATAGCTATAACTTCGATAGATCAATTTCAACCCAAACAGGGAATAGCCATAACTTCGCTAGCTCAATATCAACCCAAACAGGGAATAGCTATAACTTCGCTGGATCAATTTCAACCCAAACAGGGAATAGCTATAACTTCGCTAGCTCAATTTCAACCCAAACCGGGAATAGCTATAACTTCGCTAGCTCAATTTCAACCCAAACAGGAAATAGCTATAACTTCGCTAGCTCAATTTCAACCCAAACAGGGAATAGCTATAACTTCGATAGATCAATTTCAACCTAAACAGGGAATAGCTATAACTTCGCTAGATCAATTTCAACCCAAACAGGGAATAGCTAAAACTTCGCTAGCTCAATTTCAACCCAAAGAGGGAATAGCTATAACTTCGCTAGCTTAATTTCAACCCAAAGAGGGAATAGCTATAACTTCGATAGATCAATTTCAACCCAAAGAGGGAATAGCTATAACTTCGATAGATCAATTTCAACCCAAACAGGGAATAGCTATAACTTTGCTATCTCAATATCAACCCAAACAGGGAATAGCTATAACTACACTAGCTCAATTTCATCCCAAACAGGAAATAGCTATAACTTCGCTAGCTCAATATCAACCCAAACAGGGAATAGCTATAACTTCGCTAGTTCAATTTCAACTAAAACAGGGAAATAGCTATAACTTCGCTAAATTAATTTCAACCCAAACATGGAATAGCTAGAACTTCGCGAGCTTAATTTCAACCCAAACAGGGAATAGCTATATCTTCGATAGATCAATTTCAACCCAAACAGGGAATAGCTATAACTACGATAGATCAATTTCAACTCAAACAGGGAATAGCTATAACTTCGCTCAATCAATTACAACCCAAACAGGGAATAGCTATAACTTCGCTAGCTCAATTTCAACCCAAAGAAGGAATAGCTATAACTTCGATAGATCAATTTCAACCCAAAGAGGGAATAGCTATAACTTTGATAGATCAATATCAACCCAAACAGGGAATAGCTATAACATTGCTATCTCAATATCAACCCAAACAGGGAATAGCTATAACTACACTAGCTCAATTTCATCCCAAACAGGGAATAGCTATAACTTCGCTAGCTCAATATCAACCCAAACAGGGAATAGCTATAACTTCGCTAGTTCAATTTCAACTAAAACAGGGAAATAGCTATAACTTCGCTAAATTAATTTCAACCCAAACATGGAATAGCTAGAAATTCGCGAGCTTAATTTCAACCCAAACAGGGAATAGCTATATCTTCGATAGATCAATTTCAACCCAAACAGGGAATAGCTAAAACTTCGCTAGCTCAATTTCAACCCAAACAGGGAATAGCTATAACTTCGCTAGATCAATTTCAACCCAAACAGGGAATAGCTAAAACTTCGCTAGCTCAATTTCAACCCAAAGAGGGAATAGCTATAACTTTGCTAGCTCAATTTCAACCCAAAGAGGGAATAGCTATAACTTCCATAGATCAATTTCAACCCAAACAGGGAATAGCTATAACTTCGCTAGATCAATTTCAACCCAAACAGGGAATAGCTAAAACTTCGCTAGCTCAATTTCAACCCAAAGAGGGAATAGCTATAACTTCGCTAGCTCAATTTCAACCCAAAGAGGGAATAGCTATAACTTCGATAGATCAATTTCAACCCAAAGAGGGAATAGCTATAACTTCGATAGATCAATTTCAACCCAAACAGGGAATAGCTATAACTTTGCTATCTCAATATCAACCCAAACAGGGAATAGCTATAACTACACTAGGTCAATATCAACCCAAACAGGGAATAGCTATAACTTCGCTAATTCAATTTCAACTAAAACAGGGAAATAGCTATAACTTCGCTAAATTAATTTCAACCCAAACATGGAATAGCTAGAAATTCGCGAGCTCAATTTCAACCCAAACAGGGAATAGCTATAACTTCGATAGATCAATTTCAACCCAAACAGGGAATAGCTATAACTTCGCTAGATCAATTTCAACCCAAACAGGGAATAGCTAAAACTTCGCTAGCTCAATTTCAACCCAAAGAGGGAATAGCTATAACTTTGCTAGCTCAATTTCAACCCAAAGAGGGAATAGCTATAACTTCGATAGATCAATTTCAACCCAAAGAGGGAATAGCTATAACTTCCATAGATCAATTTCAACCCAAACAGGGAATAGCTATAACTTCGCTAGATCAATTTCAACCCAAACAGGGAATAGCTAAAACTTCGCTAGCTCAATTTCAACCCAAAGAGGGAATAGCTATAACTTCGCTAGCTCAATTTCAACCCAAAGAGGGAATAGCTATAACTTCGAAAGATCAATTTCAACCCAAAGAGGGAATAGCTATAACTTCGATAGATCAATTTCAACCCAAACAGGGAATAGCTATAACTTCGATAGATCAATTTCAACCCAAACAGGGAATAGCTATAACTTCGCTAGATCAATTTCAACCCAAACAGGGAATAGCTAAAACTTCGCTAGCTCAATTTCAACCCAAAGAGGGAATAGCTATAACTTTGCTAGCTCAATTTCAACCCAAAGAGGGAATAGCTATAACTTCGATAGATCAATTTCAACCCAAAGAGGGAATAGCTATAACTTCCATAGATCAATTTCAACCCAAACAGGGAATAGCTATAACTTCGCTAGATCAATTTCAACCCAAACAGGGAATAGCTAAAACTTCGCTAGCTCAATTTCAACCCAAAGAGGGAATAGCTATAACTTCGCTAGCTCAATTTCAACCCAAAGAGGGAATAGCTATAACTTCGAAAGATCAATTTCAACCCAAAGAGGGAATAGCTATAACTTCGATAGATCAATTTCAACCCAAACAGGGAATAGCTATAACTTTGCTATCTCAATATCAACCCAAACAGGGAATAGCTATAACTACACTAGCTCAATTTCATCCCAAACAGGGAATAGCTATAACTTCGCTAGCTCAATATCAACCCAAACAGGGAATAGCTATAACTTCGCTAGCTCAATTTCAACCCAAAGAGGGAATAGCTATAACTTCGATAGATCAATTTCAACCCAAAGAGGGAATAGCTATAACTTCGATAGATCAATATCAACCCAAACAGGGAATAGCTTTAACTTCGCTAAATCAATTTCAACCTAAACAGGGAATAGCTATAACTTCGCTAGCTTAATATCAACCCAAACATGGAATAACTATAACTTCGCTAGCTCAATTTCAACAAAAACAGGGAATAGCTATAACTTCGCTAGATCAATTTCAATCCATACAGGGAATAGCTATAACTTCTATTGATCAATTTCAACCCAAAGAGGGAATAGCTATAACTTCGATAGATCAATTTCAACCCAAACAGGGAATAGCCATAACTTCGCTAGCTCAATATCAACCCAAACAGGGAATAGCTATAACTTGGCTGGATCAATTTCAACCCAAACAGGGAATAGCTATAACTTCGCTAGCTCAATTTCAACCCAAACAGGGAATAGCTATAACTTCGCTAGCTCAATTTCAACCCAAACAGGAAATAGCTATAACTTCGCTAGCTCAATTTCAACCCAAACAGGGAATAGCTATAACTTCGATAGATCAATTTCAACCTAAACAGGGAATAGCTATAACTTCGCTCAATCAATTACAACCCAAACAGGGAATAGCTATAACTTCGCTAGCTCAATTTCAACCCAAAGAAGGAATAGCTATAACTTCGATAGATCAATTTCAACCCAAAGAGGGAATAGCTATAACTTTGATAGATCAATATCAACCCAAACAGGGAAT
This sequence comes from Leiobunum rupestre, assembly GCF_980474605.1. Taxonomy (NCBI): domain Eukaryota; kingdom Metazoa; phylum Arthropoda; class Arachnida; order Opiliones; family Sclerosomatidae; genus Leiobunum; species Leiobunum rupestre. The sequence continues at coordinate 40,281,670 of NC_143384.1, forward strand.
AGCTATAACATTGCTATCTCAATATCAACCCAAACAGGGAATAGCTATAACTACACTAGCTCAATTTCATCCCAAACAGGGAATAGCTATAACTTCGCTAGCTCAATATCAACCCAAACAGGGAATAGCTATAACTTCGCTAGTTCAATTTCAACTAAAACAGGGAAATAGCTATAACTTCGCTAAATTAATTTCAACCCAAACATGGAATAGCTAGAAATTCGCGAGCTTAATTTCAACCCAAACAGGGAATAGCTATATCTTCGATAGATCAATTTCAACCCAAACAGGGAATAGCTAAAACTTCGCTAGCTCAATTTCAACCCAAACAGGGAATAGCTATAACTTCGCTAGATCAATTTCAACCCAAACAGGGAATAGCTAAAACTTCGCTAGCTCAATTTCAACCCAAAGAGGGAATAGCTATAACTTTGCTAGCTCAATTTCAACCCAAAGAGGGAATAGCTATAACTTCCATAGATCAATTTCAACCCAAACAGGGAATAGCTATAACTTCGCTAGATCAATTTCAACCCAAACAGGGAATAGCTAAAACTTCGCTAGCTCAATTTCAACCCAAAGAGGGAATAGCTATAACTTCGCTAGCTCAATTTCAACCCAAAGAGGGAATAGCTATAACTTCGATAGATCAATTTCAACCCAAAGAGGGAATAGCTATAACTTCGATAGATCAATTTCAACCCAAACAGGGAATAGCTATAACTTTGCTATCTCAATATCAACCCAAACAGGGAATAGCTATAACTACACTAGGTCAATATCAACCCAAACAGGGAATAGCTATAACTTCGCTAATTCAATTTCAACTAAAACAGGGAAATAGCTATAACTTCGCTAAATTAATTTCAACCCAAACATGGAATAGCTAGAAATTCGCGAGCTCAATTTCAACCCAAACAGGGAATAGCTATAACTTCGATAGATCAATTTCAACCCAAACAGGGAATAGCTATAACTTCGCTAGATCAATTTCAACCCAAACAGGGAATAGCTAAAACTTCGCTAGCTCAATTTCAACCCAAAGAGGGAATAGCTATAACTTTGCTAGCTCAATTTCAACCCAAAGAGGGAATAGCTATAACTTCGATAGATCAATTTCAACCCAAAGAGGGAATAGCTATAACTTCCATAGATCAATTTCAACCCAAACAGGGAATAGCTATAACTTCGCTAGATCAATTTCAACCCAAACAGGGAATAGCTAAAACTTCGCTAGCTCAATTTCAACCCAAAGAGGGAATAGCTATAACTTCGCTAGCTCAATTTCAACCCAAAGAGGGAATAGCTATAACTTCGAAAGATCAATTTCAACCCAAAGAGGGAATAGCTATAACTTCGATAGATCAATTTCAACCCAAACAGGGAATAGCTATAACTTCGATAGATCAATTTCAACCCAAACAGGGAATAGCTATAACTTCGCTAGATCAATTTCAACCCAAACAGGGAATAGCTAAAACTTCGCTAGCTCAATTTCAACCCAAAGAGGGAATAGCTATAACTTTGCTAGCTCAATTTCAACCCAAAGAGGGAATAGCTATAACTTCGATAGATCAATTTCAACCCAAAGAGGGAATAGCTATAACTTCCATAGATCAATTTCAACCCAAACAGGGAATAGCTATAACTTCGCTAGATCAATTTCAACCCAAACAGGGAATAGCTAAAACTTCGCTAGCTCAATTTCAACCCAAAGAGGGAATAGCTATAACTTCGCTAGCTCAATTTCAACCCAAAGAGGGAATAGCTATAACTTCGAAAGATCAATTTCAACCCAAAGAGGGAATAGCTATAACTTCGATAGATCAATTTCAACCCAAACAGGGAATAGCTATAACTTTGCTATCTCAATATCAACCCAAACAGGGAATAGCTATAACTACACTAGCTCAATTTCATCCCAAACAGGGAATAGCTATAACTTCGCTAGCTCAATATCAACCCAAACAGGGAATAGCTATAACTTCGCTAGCTCAATTTCAACCCAAAGAGGGAATAGCTATAACTTCGATAGATCAATTTCAACCCAAAGAGGGAATAGCTATAACTTCGATAGATCAATATCAACCCAAACAGGGAATAGCTTTAACTTCGCTAAATCAATTTCAACCTAAACAGGGAATAGCTATAACTTCGCTAGCTTAATATCAACCCAAACATGGAATAACTATAACTTCGCTAGCTCAATTTCAACAAAAACAGGGAATAGCTATAACTTCGCTAGATCAATTTCAATCCATACAGGGAATAGCTATAACTTCTATTGATCAATTTCAACCCAAAGAGGGAATAGCTATAACTTCGATAGATCAATTTCAACCCAAACAGGGAATAGCCATAACTTCGCTAGCTCAATATCAACCCAAACAGGGAATAGCTATAACTTGGCTGGATCAATTTCAACCCAAACAGGGAATAGCTATAACTTCGCTAGCTCAATTTCAACCCAAACAGGGAATAGCTATAACTTCGCTAGCTCAATTTCAACCCAAACAGGAAATAGCTATAACTTCGCTAGCTCAATTTCAACCCAAACAGGGAATAGCTATAACTTCGATAGATCAATTTCAACCTAAACAGGGAATAGCTATAACTTCGCTAGATCAATTTCAACCCAAACAGGGAATAGCTAAAACTTCGCTAGCTCAATTTCAACCCAAAGAGGGAATAGCTATAACTTCGCTAGCTTAATTTCAACCCAAAGAGGGAATAGCTATAACTTCGATAGATCAATTTCAACCCAAAGAGGGAATAGCTATAACTTCGATAGATCAATTTCAACCCAAACAGGGAATAGCTATAACTTTGCTATCTCAATATCAACCCAAACAGGGAATAGTTATAACTACACTAGCTCAATTTCATCCCAAACAGGAAATAGCTATAACTTCGCTAGCTCAATATCAACCCAAACAGGGAATAGCTATAACTTCGCTAGTTCAATTTCAACTAAAACAGGGAAATAGCTATAACTTCGCTAAATTAATTTCAACCCAAACATGGAATAGCTAGAACTTCGCGAGCTTAATTTCAACCCAAACATGGAATAGCTATATCTTCGATAGATCAATTTCAACCCAAACAGGGAATAGCTATAACTAGGATAGATCAATTTCAACTCAAACAGGGAATAGCTATAACTTCGCTCAATCAATTTCAACCCAAAGAAGGAATAGCTATAACTTCGATAGATCAATTTCAACCCAAAGAGGGAATAGCTATAACTTCGATAGATCAATATAAACCCAAACAGGGAATAGCTATAACTTTGCTATCTCAATATCAACCCAAACAGGGAATAGCTATAACTACACTAGCTCAATTTCATCCCAAACAGGGAATAGCTATAACTTCGCTAGCTCAATATCAACCCAAACAGGGAATAGCTATAACTTCGCTAGTTCAATTTCAACTAAAACAGGGAAATAGCTATAACTTCGCTAAATTAATTTCAACCCAAACATGGAATAGCTAGAAATTCGCGAGCTTAATTTCAACCCAAACAGGGAATAGCTATATCTTCGATAGATCAATTTCAACCCAAACAGGGAATAGCTAAAACTTCGCTAGCTCAATTTCAACCCAAACAGGGAATAGCTATAACTTCGATAGATCAATTTCAACCCAAACAGGGAATAGCTATAACTTCGCTAGATCAATTTCAACCCAAACAGGGAATAGCTAAAACTTCGCTAGCTCAATTTCAACCCAAAGAGGGAATAGCTATAACTTTGCTAGCTCAATTTCAACCCAAAGAGGGAATAGCTATAACTTCGATAGATCAATTTCAACCCAAAGAGGGAATAGCTATAACTTCCATAGATCAATTTCAACCCAAACAGGGAATAGCTATAACTTCGCTAGATCAATTTCAACCCAAACAGGGAATAGCTAAAACTTCGCTAGCTCAATTTCAACCCAAAGAGGGAATAGCTATAACTTCGCTAGCTCAATTTCAACCCAAAGAGGGAATAGCTATAACTTCGATAGATCAATTTCAACCCAAAGAGGGAATAGCTATAACTTCGATAGATCAATTTCAACCCAAACAGGGAATAGCTATAACTTTGCTATCTCAATATCAACCCAAACAGGGAATAGCTATAACTACACTAGCTCAATTTCATCCCAAACAGGGAATAGCTATAACTTCGCTAGCTCAATATCAACCCAAACAGGGAATAGCTATAACTTCGCTAATTCAATTTCAACTAAAACAGGGAAATAGCTATAACTTCGCTAAATTAATTTCAACCCAAACATGGAATAGCTAGAACTTCGCGAGCTTAATTTCAACCCAAACAGGGAATAGCTATATCTTCGATAGATCAATTTCAACCCAAACAGGGAAAAGCTATAACTACGATAGATCAATTTCAACTCAAACAGGGAATAGCTATAACTTCGCTCAATCAATTACAACCCAAACAGGGAATAGCTATAACTTCGCTAGCTCAATTTCAACCCAAAGAGGGAATAGCTATAACTTCGATAGATCAATTTCAACCCAAAGAGGGAATAGCTATAACTTCGATAGATCAATATCAACCCAAACAGGGAATAGCTATAACTTTTCTATCTCAATATCAACCCAAACAGGGAATAGCTATAACTACACTAGCTCAATTTCATCCCAAACAGGGAATAGCTATAACTTCGCTAGCTCAATATCAACCCAAACAGGGAATAGCTATAACTTCGCTAGTTCAATTTCAACTAAAACAGGGAAATAGCTATAACTTCGCTAAATTAATTTCAACCCAAACATGGAATAGCTAGAACTTCGCGAGCTTAATTTCATCCCAAACAGGGAATAGCTATAACTTCGATAGATCAATTTCAACCCAAACAGGGAATAGCTAAAACTTCGCTAGCTCAATTTCAACCCAAACAGGGAATAGCTATAACTTCGATAGATCAATTTCAACCCAAACAGGGAATAGCTATAACTTCGCTAGATCAATTTCAACCCAAACAGGGAATAGCTAAAACTTCGCTAGCTCAATTTCAACCCAAAGAGGGAATAGCTATAACTTCGCTAGCTCAATTTCAACCCAAAGAGGGAATAGCTATAACTTCGATAGATCAATTTCAACCCAAAGAGGGAATAGCTATAACTTTTCTATCTCAATATCAACCCAAACAGGGAATAGCTATAACTACACTAGCTCAATTTCATCCCAAACAGGGAATAGCTATAACTTCGCTAGCTCAATATCAACCCAAACAGGGAATAGCTATAACTTCGCTAGTTCAATTTCAACTAAAACAGGGAAATAGCTATAACTTCGCTAAATTAATTTCAACCCAAACATGGAATAGCTAGAAATTCGCGAGCTTAATTTCAACCCAAACAGGGAATAGCTATATCTTCGATAGATCAATTTCAACCCAAACAGGGAATAGCTAAAACTTCGCTAGCTCAATTTCAACCCAAACAGGGAATAGCTATAACTTCGATAGATCAATTTCAACCCAAACAGGGAATAGCTATAACTTCGCTAGATCAATTTCAACCCAAACAGGGAATAGCTAAAACTTCGCTAGCTCAATTTCAACCCAAAGAGGGAATAGCTATAACTTTGCTAGCTTAATTTCAACCCAAAGAGGGAATAGCTATAACTTCGATAGATCAATTTCAACCCAAAGAGGGAATAGCTATAACTTCCATAGATCAATTTCAACCCAAACAGGGAATAGCTATAACTTCGCTAGATCAATTTCAACCCAAACAGGGAATAGCTAAAACTTCGCTAGCTCAATTTCAACCCAAAGAGGGAATAGCTATAACTTCGCTAGCTCAATTTCAACCCAAAGAGGGAATAGCTATAACTTCGATAGATCAATTTCAACCCAAAGAGGGAATAGCTATAACTTCGATAGATCAATTTCAACCCAAACAGGGAATAGCTATAACTTCGATAGATCAATATCAACCCAAACAGGGAATAGCTATAACTTTTCTATCTCAATATCAACCCAAACAGGGAATAGCTATAACTACACTAGCTCAATTTCATCCCAAACAGGGAATAGCTATAACTTCGCTAGCTCAATATCAACCCAAACAGGGAATAGCTATAACTTCGCTAGTTCAATTTCAACTAAAACAGGGAAATAGCTATAACTTCGCTAAATTAATTTCAACCCAAACAAGGAATAGCTAGAACTTCGCGAGCTTAATTTCATCCCAAACAGGGAATAGCTATAACTTCGATAGATCAATTTCAACCCAAACAGGGAATAGCTAAAACTTCGCTAGCTCAATTTCAACCCAAACAGGGAATAGCTATAACTTCGATAGATCAATTTCAACCCAAACAGGGAATAGCTATAACTTCGCTAGATCAATTTCAACCCAAACAGGGAATAGCTAAAACTTCGCTAGCTCAATTTCAACCCAAAGAGGGAATAGCTATAACTTCGCTAGCTCAATTTCAACCCAAAGAGGGAATAGCTATAACTTCGATAGATCAATTTCAACCCAAAGAGGGAATAGCTATAACTTTTCTATCTCAATATCAACCCAAACAGGGAATAGCTATAACTACACTAGCTCAATTTCATCCCAAACAGGGAATAGCTATAACTTCGCTAGCTCAATATCAACCCAAACAGGGAATAGCTATAACTTCGCTAGTTCAATTTCAACTAAAACAGGGAAATAGCTATAACTTCGCTAAATTAATTTCAACCCAAACATGGAATAGCTAGAAATTCGCGAGCTTAATTTCAACCCAAACAGGGAATAGCTATATCTTCGATAGATCAATTTCAACCCAAACAGGGAATAGCTAAAACTTCGCTAGCTCAATTTCAACCCAAACAGGGAATAGCTATAACTTCGATAGATCAATTTCAACCCAAACAGGGAATAGCTATAACTTCGCTAGATCAATTTCAACCCAAACAGGGAATAGCTAAAACTTCGCTAGCTCAATTTCAACCCAAAGAGGGAATAGCTATAACTTTGCTAGCTTAATTTCAACCCAAAGAGGGAATAGCTATAACTTCGATAGATCAATTTCAACCCAAAGAGGGAATAGCTATAACTTCCATAGATCAATTTCAACCCAAACAGGGAATAGCTATAACTTCGCTAGATCAATTTCAACCCAAACAGGGAATAGCTAAAACTTCGCTAGCTCAATTTCAACCCAAAGAGGGAATAGCTATAACTTCGCTAGCTCAATTTCAACCCAAAGAGGGAATAGCTATAACTTCGATAGATCAATTTCAACCCAAAGAGGGAATAGCTATAACTTCGATAGATCAATTTCAACCCAAACAGGGAATAGCTATAACTTTGCTATCTCAATATCAACCCAAACAGGGAATAGCTATAACTACACTAGCTCAATTTCATCCCAAACAGGGAATAGCTATAACTTCGCTAGCTCAATATCAACCCAAACAGGGAATAGCTATAACTTCGCTAGCTCAATTTCAACCCAAAGAGGGAATAGCTATAACTTCGATAGATCAATTTCAACCCAAAGAGGGAATAGCTATAACTTCGATAGATCAATATCAACCCAAACAGGGAATAGCTTTAACTTCGCTAAATCAATTTCAACCTAAACAGGGAATAGCTATAACTTCGCTAGCTTAATATCAACCCAAACTTGGAATAACTATAACTTCGCTAGCTCAATTTCAACAAAAACAGGGAATAGCTATAACTTCGCTAGATCAATTTCAATCCATACAGGGAATAGCTATAACTTCTATTGATCAATTTCAACCCAAAGAGGGAATAGCTATAACTTCGATAGATCAATTTCAACCCAAACAGGGAATAGCCATAACTTCGCTAGCTCAATATCAACCCAAACAGGGAATAGCTATAACTTCGCTGGATCAATTTCAACCCAAACAGGGAATAGCTATAACTTCGCTAGCTCAATTTCAACCCAAACAGGGAATAGCTATAACTTCGCTAGCTCAATTTCAACCCAAACAGGAAATAGCTATAACTTCGCTAGCTCAATTTCAACCCAAACAGGGAATAGCTATAACTTCGATAGATCAATTTCAACCTAAACAGGGAATAGCTATAACTTCGCTAGATCAATTTCAACCCAAACAGGGAATAGCTAAAACTTCGCTAGCTCAATTTCAACCCAAAGAGGGAATAGCTATAACTTCGCTAGCTTAATTTCAACCCAAAGAGGGAATAGCTATAACTTCGATAGATCAATTTCAACCCAAAGAGGGAATAGCTATAACTTCGATAGATCAATTTCAACCCAAACAGGGAATAGCTATAACTTTGCTATCTCAATATCAACCCAAACAGGGAATAGTTATAACTACACTAGCTCAATTTCATCCCAAACAGGAAATAGCTATAAATTCGCTAGCTCAATATCAACCCAAACAGGGAATAGCTATAACTTCGCTAGTTCAATTTCAACTAAAACAGGGAAATAGCTATAACTTCGCTAAATTAATTTCAACCCAAACATGGAATAGCTAGAACTTCGCGAGCTTAGTTTCAACCCAAACAGGGAATAGCTATATCTTCGATAGATCAATTTCAACCCAAACAGGGAATAGCTATAACTACGATAGATCAATTTCAACTCAAACAGGGAATAGCTATAACTTCGCTCAATCAATTTCAACCCAAAGAAGGAATAGCTATAACTTCGATAGATCAATTTCAACCCAAAGAGGGAATAGCTATAACTTCGATAGATCAATATCAACCCAAACAGGGAATAGCTATAACTTTGCTATCTCAATATCAACCCAAACAGGGAATAGCTATAACTACACTAGCTCAATTTCATCCCAAACAGGGAATAGCTATAACTTCGCTAGCTCAATATCAACCCAAACAGGGAATAGCTATAACTTCGCTAGTTCAATTTCAACTAAAACAGGGAAATAGCTATAACTTCGCTAAATTAATTTCAACCCAAACATGGAATAGCTAGAAATTCGCGAGCTTAATTTCAACCCAAACAGGGAATAGCTATATCTTCGATAGATCAATTTCAACCCAAACAGGGAATAGCTAAAACTTCGCTAGCTCAATTTCAACCCAAACAGGGAATAGCTATAACTTCGATAGATCAATTTCAACCCAAACAGGGAATAGCTATAACTTCGCTAGATCAATTTCAACCCAAACAGGGAATAGCTAAAACTTCGCTAGCTCAATTTCAACCCAAAGAGGGAATAGCTATAACTTTGCTAGCTCAATTTCAACCCAAAGAGGGAATAGCTATAACTTCGATAGATCAATTTCAACCCAAAGAGGGAATAGCTATAACTTCCATAGATCAATTTCAACCCAAACAGGGAATAGCTATAACTTCGCTAGATCAATTTCAACCCAAACAGGGAATAGCTAAAACTTCGCTAGCTCAATTTCAACCCAAAGAGGGAATAGCTATAACTTCGCTAGCTCAATTTCAACCCAAAGAGGGAATAGCTATAACTTCGATAGATCAATTTCAACCCAAAGAGGGAATAGCTATAACTTCGATAGATCAATTTCAACCCAAACAGGGAATAGCTATAACTTTGCTATCTCAATATCAACCCAAACAGGGAATAGCTATAACTACACTAGCTCAATTTCATCCCAAACAGGGAATAGCTATAACTTCGCTAGCTCAATATCAACCCAAACAGGGAATAGCTATAACTTCGCTAATTCAATTTCAACTAAAACAGGGAAATAGCTATAACTTCGCTAAATTAATTTCAACCCAAACATGGAATAGCTAGAACTTCGCGAGCTTAATTTCAACCCAAACAGGGAATAGCTATATCTTCGATAGATCAATTTCAACACAAACAGGGAATAGCTATAACTACGATAGATCAATTTCAACTCAAACAGGGAATAGCTATAACTTCGCTCAATCAATTACAACCCAAACAGGGAATAGCTATAACTTCGCTAGCTCAATTTCAACCCAAAGAGGGAATAGCTATAACTTCGGTAGATCAATTTCAACCCAAAGAGGGAATAGCTATAACTTCGATAGATCAATATCAACCCAAACAGGGAATAGCTATAACTTTTCTATCTCAATATCAACCCAAACAGGGAATAGCTATAACTACACTAGCTCAATTTCATCCCAAACAGGGAATAGCTATAACTTCGCTAGCTCAATATCAACCCAAACAGGGAATAGCTATAACTTCGCTAGTTCAATTTGAACTAAAACAGGGAAATAGCTATAACTTCGCTAAATTAATTTCAACCCAAACATGGAATAGCTAGAACTTCGCGAGCTTAATTTCATCCCAAACAGGGAATAGCTATAACTTCGATAGATCAATTTCAACCCAAACAGGGAATAGCTAAAACTTCGCTAGCTCAATTTCAACCCAAACAGGGAATAGCTATAACTTCGATAGATCAATTTCAACCCAAACAGGGAATAGCTATAACTTCGCTAGATCAATTTCAACCCAAACAGGGAATAGCTAAAACTTCGCTAGCTCAATTTCAACCCAAAGAGGGAATAGCTATAACTTCGCTAGCTCAATTTCAACCCAAAGAGGAAATAGCTATAACTTCGAAAGATCAATTTCAACCCAAAAACGGAATAGCTATAACTTCGATAGATCAATTTCAACCCAAACAGGGAATAGCTATAACTTTGCTATCTCAATATCAACCCAAACAGGGAATAGCTATAACTACACTAGCTCAATTTCATCCCAAACAGGGAATAGCTATAACTTCGCTAGCTCAATATCAACCCAAACAGGGAATAGCTATAACTTCGCTAGTTCAATTTCAACTAAAACAGGGAAATAGCTATAACTTCGCTAAATTAATTTCAACCCAAACATGGAATAGCTAGAACTTCGCGAGCTTAATTTCAACCAAAACAGGGAATAGCTATATCTTCGATAGATCAATTTCAACCCAAACAGGGAATAGCTATAACTACGATAGATCAATTTCAACTCAAACAGGGAATAGCTATAACTTCGCTCAATCAATTACAACCCAAACAGGGAATATCTATAACTTCGCTAGCTCAATATCAACCCAAACAGGGAATAGCTACAACTTCGCTAGCTTAATATCAACCCAAACAGGGAATAGCTATAACTTCGCTAGCTCAATTTCAACCCAAACAGGGAATAACTATAACTTCGATAGATCAATTCAACCCAAACATGGAATAGCTATAACTTCGCTAGATCAATTTCAACCCAAACAGGGAATAGCTAAAACTTCGCTAGCTCAATTTCAACCCAAAGAGGGAATAGCTATAACTTCGATAGATCAATTTTAACCCAAAGAGGGAATAGCTATAACTTCTATAGATCAATTTCAACCCAAACAGGGAATAGCTATAACTTTGCTATCTCAATATCAACCCAAACAGGGAATAGCTATAACTACACTAGCTCAATTTCATCCCAAACAGGGAATAGCTATAACTTCGATAGATCAATTTTAACCCAAACAGGGAATAGCTATAACTTCGCTAGCTCAATATCATCCAAACAGGGAATAGCTATAACTTCGATAGATCAATTTTAACCCAAAGAGGGAATAGCTATAACTTCGATAGATCAATTTCAACCCAAACAGGGAATAGCTATAACTTTGCTATCTCAATATCAATCCAAACAGGGAATAGCTATAACTACACTAGCTCAATTTCATCCCAAACAGGGAATAGCTATAACTTCGATAGATCAATTTCAACCCAAACAGGGAATAGCTATAACTTCGCTAGCTCAATATCAACCCAAACAGGGAAAAGCTATAATTTCGCTAGCTCAATTTCAACCCAAACAGGGAATAGCTATAACTTCGATAGATCAATTTCAACCCAAACAGGGAATAGCTATAACTTCGCTAGATCAATTTCAACCCAAACAGAGAATAGCTAAAACTTCGCTAGCTCAATTTCAACCCAAAGAGGGATTAGCTATAACTTCGATAGATCAATTTCAACCCAAAGAGGGAATAGCTATAACTTCGATAGATCAATTTCAACCCAAACAGGGAATAGCTATAACTTCGCTAGATCAATTTCAACCCAAACAGGGAATAGCTAAAACTTCGCTAGCTCAATTTCAACCCAAAGAGGGAATAGCTATAACTTCGCTAGATCAATTTCAACCCAAAGAGGAAATAGCTAAAACTTCGAAAGATCAATTTCAACCCAAAGAGGGAATAGCTATAACTTCGATAGATCAATTTCAACCCAAACAGGGAATAGCTATAACTTTGCTATCTCAATATCAACCCAAACAGGGAATAGCTATAACTACACTAGCTCAATTTCATCCCAAACAGGGAATAGCTATAACTTCGCTAGCTCAATATCAACCCAAACAGGGAATAGCTATAACTTCGCTAGTTCAATTTCAACTAAAACAGGGAAATAGCTATAACTTCGCTAAATTAATTTCAACCCAAACAGGGAATAGCTATATCTTCGATAGATCAATTTCAACCCAAACAGGGAATAGCTATAACTACGATAGATCAATTTCAACTCAAACAGGGAATAGCTATAACTTCGCTCAATCAATTACAACCCAAACAGGGAATATCTATAACTTCGCTAGCTCAATATCAACCCAAACAGGGAATAGCTACAACTTCGCTAGCTCAATATCAACCCAAACAGGGAATAGCTATAACTTCGCTAGCTCAATTTCAACCCAAACAGGGAATAACTATAACTTCGATAGATCAATTCAACCCAAACATGGAATAGCTATAACTTCGCTAGATCAATTTCAACCCAAACAGGGAATAGCTAAAACTTCGCTAGCTCAATTTCAACCCAAAGAGGGAATAGCTATAACTTCGATAGATCAATTTTAACCCAAAGAGGGAATAGCTATAACTTCTATAGATCAATTTCAACCCAAACAGGGAATAGCTATAACTTTGCTATCTCAATATCAACCCAAACAGGGAATAGCTATAACTACACTAGCTCAATTTCATCCCAAACAGGGAATAGCTATAACTTCGCTAGCTCAATATCAACCCAAACAGGGAATAGCTATAACTTCGCTAGTTCAATTTCAACTAAAACAGGGAAATAGCTATAACTTCGCTAAATTAATTTCAACCCAAACATGGAATAGCTAGAAATTCGCGAGCTTAATTTCAACCCAAACAGGGAATAGCTATATCTTCGATAGATCAATTTCAACCCAAACAGGGAATAGCTAAAACTTCGCTAGCTCAATTTCAACCCAAACAGGGAATAGCTATAACTTCGATAGATCAATTTCAACCCAAACAGGGAATAGCTATAACTTCGCTAGATCAATTTCAACCCAAACAGGGAATAGCTAAAACTTCGCTAGCTCAATTTCAACCCAAAGAGGGAATAGCTATAACTTTGCTAGCTCAATTTCAACCCAAAGAGGGAATAGCTATAACTTCGATAGATCAATTTCAACCCAAAGAGGGAATAGCTATAACTTCCATAGATCAATTTCAACCCAAACAGGGAATAGCTATAACTTCGCTAGATCAATTTCAACCCAAACAGGGAATAGCTAAAACTTCGCTAGCTCAATTTCAACCCAAAGAGGGAATAGCTATAACTTCGCTAGCTCAATTTCAACCCAAAGAGGGAATAGCTATAACTTCGATAGATCAATTTCAACCCAAAGAGGGAATAGCTATAACTTCGATAGATCAATTTCAACCCAAACAGGGAATAGCTATAACTTTGCTATCTCAATATCAACCCAAACAGGGAATAGCTATAACTACACTAGCTCAATTTCATCCCAAACAGGGAATAGCTATAACTTCGCTAGCTCAATATCAACCCAAACAGGGAATAGCTATAACTTCGCTAATTCAATTTCAACTAAAACAGGGAAATAGCTATAACTTCGCTAAATTAATTTCAACCCAAACATGGAATAGCTAGAACTTCGCGAGCTTAATTTCAACCCAAACAGGGAATAGCTATATCTTCGATAGATCAATTTCAACCCAAACAGGGAATAGCTATAACTACGATAGATCAATTTCAACTCAAACAGGGAATAGCTATAACTTCGCTCAATCAATTACAACCCAAACAGGGAATAGCTATAACTTCGCTAGCTCAATTTCAACCCAAAGAGGGAATAGCTATAACTTCGATAGATCAATTTCAACCCAAAGAGGGAATAGCTATAACTTCGATAGATCAATATCAACCCAAACAGGGAATAGCTATAACTTTGCTATCTCAATATCAACCCAAACAGGGAATAGCTATAACTACACTAGCTCAATTTCATCCCAAACAGGGAATAGCTATAACTTCGCTAGCTCAATATCAACCCAAACAGGGAATAGCTATAACTTCGCTAGTTCAATTTCAACTAAAACAGGGAAATAGCTATAACTTAGCTAAATTAATTTCAACCCAAACATGGAATAGCTAGAACTTCGCGAGCTTAATTTCAACCCAAACAGGGAATAGCTATATCTTCGATAGATCAATTTCAACCCAAACAGGGAATAGCTAAAACTTCGCTAGCTCAATTTCAACCCAAACAGGGAATAGCTATAACTTCGATAGATCAATTTCAACCCAAACAGGGAATAGCTATAACTTCGCTAGATCAATTTCAACCCAAACAGGGAATAGCTAAAACTTCGCTAGCTCAATTTCAACCCAAAGAGGGAATAGCTATAACTTCGCTAGCTCAATTTCAACCCAAAGAGGAAATAGCTATAACTTCGAAAGATCAATTTCAACCCAAAGAGGGAATAGCTATAACTTCGATAGATCAATTTCAACCCAAACAGGGAATAGCTATAACTTTGCTATCTCAATATCAACCCAAACAGGGAATAGCTATAACTTCGCTAGTTCAATTTCAACTAAAACAGGGAAATAGCTATAACTTCGCTAAATTAATTTCAACCCAAACATGGAATAGCTAGAACTTCGCGAGCTTAATTTCAACCCAAACAGGGAATAGCTATATCTTCGATAGATCAATTTCAACCCAAACAGGGAATAGCTATAACTACGATAGATCAATTTCAACTCAAACAGGGAATAGCTATAACTTCGCTCAATCAATTACAACCCAAACAGGAAATATCTATAACTTCGCTAGCTCAATATCAACCCAAACAGGAAATAGCTACAACTTCGCTAGCTCAATATCAACCCAAACAGGGAATAGCTATAACTTCGCTAGCTCAATT
The DNA here is from genome assembly GCF_980474605.1 of Leiobunum rupestre. NCBI lineage: Eukaryota > Metazoa > Arthropoda > Arachnida > Opiliones > Sclerosomatidae > Leiobunum > Leiobunum rupestre. Next base: position 40,296,872 of record NC_143384.1, read on the forward strand.
TCAACCCAAACAGGGAATAACTATAACTTCGATAGATCAATTCAACCCAAACATGGAATAGCTATAACTTCGCTAGATCAATTTCAACCCAAACAGGGAATAGCTAAAACTTCGCTAGCTCAATTTCAACCCAAAGAGGGAATAGCTATAACTTCGATAGATCAATTTTAACCCAAAGAGGGAATAGCTATAACTTCTATAGAACAATTTCAACCCAAACAGGGAATAGCTATAACTTTGCTATCTCAATATCAACCCAAACAGGGAATAGCTATAACTACACTAGCTCAATTTCATCCCAAACAGGGAATAGCTATAACTTCGATAGATCAATTTTAACCCAAACAGGGAATAGCTATAACTTCGCTAGCTCAATATCATCCAAACAGGGAATAGCTATAACTTCGATAGATCAATTTTAACCCAAAGAGGGAATAGCTATAACTTCGATAGATCAATTTCAACCCAAACAGGGAATAGCTATAACTTTGCTATCTCAATATCAACCCAAACAGGGAATAGCTATAACTACACTAGCTCAATTTCATCCCAAACAGGGAATAGCTATAACTTCGATAGATCAATTTCAACCCAAACAGGGAATAGCTATAACTTCGCTAGCTCAATATCAACCCAAACAGGGAATAGCTATAATTTCGCTAGCTCAATTTCAACCCAAACAGGGAATAGCTATAACTTCGATAGATCAATTTCAACCCAAACAGGGAATAGCTATAACTTCGCTAGATCAATTTCAACCCAAACAGAGAATAGCTAAAACTTCGCTAGCTCAATTTCAACCCAAAGAGGGATTAGCTATAACTTCGATAGATCAATTTCAACCCAAAGAGGGAATAGCTATAACTTCGATAGATCAATTTCAACCCAAACAGGGAATAGCTATAACTTCGCTAGATCAATTTCAACCCAAACAGGGAATAGCTAAAACTTCGCTAGCTCAATTTCAACCCAAAGAGGGAATAGCTATAACTTCGCTAGCTCAATTTCAACCCAAAGAGGAAATAGCTATAACTTCGAAAGATCAATTTCAACCCAAAGAGGGAATAGCTATAACTTCGATAGATCAATTTCAACCCAAACAGGGAATAGCTATAACTTTGCTATCTCAATATCAACCCAAACAGGGAATAGCTATAACTACACTAGCTCAATTTCATCCCAAACAGGGAATAGCTATAACTTCGCTAGCTCAATATCAACCCAAACAGGGAATAGCTATAACTTCGCTAGTTCAATTTCAACTAAAACAGGGAAATAGATATAACTTCGCTAAATTAATTTCAACCCAAACATGGAATAGCTAGAACTTCGCGAGCTTAATTTCAACCCAAACAGGGAATAGCTATATCTTCGATAGATCAATTTCAACCCAAACAGGGAATAGCTATAACTACGATAGATCAATTTCAACTCAAACAGGGAATAGCTATAACTTCGCTCAATCAATTACAACCCAAACAGGGAATATCTATAACTTCGCTAGCTCAATATCAACCCAAACAGGGAATAGCTACAACTTCGCTAGCTCAATATCAACCCAAACAGGGAATAGCTATAACTTCGCTAGCTCAATTTCAACCCAAACAGGGAATAACTATAACTTCGATAGATCAATTCAACCCAACCATGGAATAGCTATAACTTCGCTAGATCAATTTCAACCCAAACAGGGAATAGCTAAAAATTCGCTAGCTCAATTTCAACCCAAAGAGGGAATAGCTATAACTTCGATAGATCAATTTTAACCCAAAGAGGGAATAGCTATAACTTCTATAGATCAATTTCAACCCAAACAGGGAATAGCTAAAACTTTGCTATCTTAATATCAACCCAAACAGGGAATAGCTATAACTACACTAGCTCAATTTCATCCCAAACAGGGAATAGCTATAACTTCGATAGATCAATTTTAACAAAAACAGGGAATAGCTATAACTTTGCTATCTCAATATCAACCCAAAAAGGGAATAGCTATAACTACACTAGCTCAATTTCATCCCAAACAGGGAATAGCTATAACTTCGATAGATCAATTTCAACCCAAACAGGGAATAGCTATAACTTCGCTAGCTCAATATCAACCCAAACAGGGAATAGCTATAACTTCGCTAGTTCAATTTCAACCCAAACAGGGAATAGCTATAACTTCGCTAGATCAATTTCAACCCAAACAGGGAATAGCTAAAACTTCGCTAGCTCAATTTCAACCCAAAGAGGGATTAGCTATAACTTCGATAGATCAATTTCAACCCAAAGAAGGAATAGCTATAACTTCGATAGATCAATTTCAACCCAAACAGGGAATAGCTATAACTTCTATAGATCAATTTCAACCCAAACAGGGAATAGCAATAACTTCGCTAGATCAATTTCAACCCAAACAGGGAATAGCCATAACTTCGCTCGCTCAATATCAACCCAAACAGGGAATAGCTATAACTTCGCTAGATCAATTTCAACCCAAACAGGGAATAGCTTTTACTTCGCTAGCTCAATATCAACCCAAACAGGGAATAGCTATAACTTCGCTAGCTCAAATTCAACCCAAACAGGGAATAGCTATAACTTCGCTAGATCAATTTCAACCCAAACAGGGAATAGCTAAAACTTCGCTAGCTCAATTTCAACCCAAAGAGGGAATAGCTATAACTTCGCTAGCTCAATTTCAACCCAAAGAGGGAATAGCTATAACTTCGATAGATCAATTTCAACCCAAAGAGGGAATAGCTATAACTTCGATAGATCAATTTCAACCCAAACAGGGAATAGCTATAACTTTGCTATCTCAATATCAACCCAAACAGGGAATAGCTATAACTACACTAGCTCAATTTCATCCCAAACAGGGAATAGCTATAACTTCGCTAGCTCAATATCAACCCAAACAGGGAATAGCTATAACTTCGCTAGTTCCATTTCAACTAAAACAGGGAAATAGCTATAACTTCGCTAAATTAATTTCAACCCAAACATGGAATAGCTAGAACTTCGCGAGCTTAATTTCAACCCAAACAGGGAATAGCTATATCTTCGATAGATCAATTTCAACCCAAACAGGGAATAGCTAAAACTTCGCTAGCTCAATTTCAACCCAAACAGGGAATAGCTATAACTTCGATAGATCAATTTCAACCCAAACAGGGAATAGCTATAAGTTCGCTAGATCAATTTCAACCCAAACAGGGAATAGCTAAAACTTCGCTAGCTCAATTTCAACCCAAAGAGGGAATAGCTATAACTTCGCTAGCTCAATTTCAACCCAAAGAGGGAATAGCTATAACTTCGATAGATCAATTTCAACCCAAAGAGGGAATAGCTATAACTTCGATAGATCAATTTCAACCCAAACAGGGAATAGCTATAACTTTGCTATCTCAATATCAACCCAAACAGGGAATAGCTATAACTACACTAGCTCAATTTCATCCCAAACAGGGAATAGCTATAACTTCGCTAGCTCAATATCAACCCAAACAGGGAATAGCTATAACTTCGCTAGTTCAATTTCAACTAAAACAGGGAAATAGCTATAACTTCGCTAAATTAATTTCAACCCAAACATGGAATAGCTAGAACTTCGCGAGCTTAATTTCAACCCAAACAGGGAATAGCTATATCTTCGATAGATCAATTTCAACCCAAACAGGGAATAGCTATAACTACGATAGATAAATTTCAACTCAAACAGGGAATAGCTATAACTTCGCTCAATCAATTACAACCCAAACAGGGAATATCTATAACTTCGCTAGCACAATATCAACCCAAACAGGGAATAGCTACAACTTCGCTAGCTCAATTTCAACCCAAACAGGGAATAACTATAACTTCGATAGATCAATTCAACCCAAACATGGAATAGCTATAACTTCGCTAGATCAATTTCAACCCAAACAGGGAATAGCTAAAACTTTTCTAGCTCAATTTCAACCCAAAGAGGGAATAGCTAAAACTTCGCTAGCTCAATTTCAACCCAAACAGGGAATAGCTATAACTTCGATAGATCAATTTCAACCCAAACAGGGAATAGCTATAACTTCGCTAGATCAATTTCAACCCAAACAGGGAATAGCTAAAACTTCGCTAGCTCAATTTCAACCCAAAGAGGGAATAGCTATAACTTCGCTAGCTCAATTTCAACCCAAAGAGGAAATAGCTATAACTTCGAAAGATCAATTTCAACCCAAAGAGGGAATAGCTATAACTTCGATAGATCAATTTCCACCCAAACAGGGAATAGCTATAACTTTGCTATCTCAATATCAACCCAAACAGGGAATAGCTATAACTACACTAGCTCAATTTCATCCCAAACAGGGAATAGCTATAACTTCGCTAGCTCAATATCAACCCAAACAGGGAATAGCTATAACTTCGCTAGTTCCATTTCAACTAAAACAGGGAAATAGCTATAACTTCGCTAAATTAATTTCAACCCAAACATGGAATAGCTAGAACTTCGCGAGCTTAATTTCAACCCAAACAGGGAATAGCTATATCTTCGATAGATCAATTTCAACCCAAACAGGGAATAGCTAAAACTTCGCTAGCTCAATTTCAACCCAAACAGGGAATAGCTATAACTTCGATAGATCAATTTCAACCCAAACAGGGAATAGCTATAAGTTCGCTAGATCAATTTCAACCCAAACAGGGAATAGCTAAAACTTCGCTAGCTCAATTTCAACCCAAAGAGGGAATAGCTATAACTTCGCTAGCTCAATTTCAACCCAAAGAGGGAATAGCTATAACTTCGATAGATCAATTTCAACCCAAAGAGGGAATAGCTATAACTTCGATAGATCAATTTCAACCCAAACAGGGAATAGCTATAACTTTGCTATCTCAATATCAACCCAAACAGGGAATAGCTATAACTACACTAGCTCAATTTCATCCCAAACAGGGAATAGCTATAACTTCGCTAGCTCAATATCAACCCAAACAGGGAATAGCTATAACTTCGCTAGTTCAATTTCAACTAAAACAGGGAAATAGCTATAACTTCGCTAAATTAATTTCAACCCAAACATGGAATAGCTAGAACTTCGCGAGCTTAATTTCAACCCAAACAGGGAATAGCTATATCTTCGATAGATCAATTTCAACCCAAACAGGGAATAGCTATAACTACGATAGATAAATTTCAACTCAAACAGGGAATAGCTATAACTTCGCTCAATCAATTACAACCCAAACAGGGAATATCTATAACTTCGCTAGCACAATATCAACCCAAACAGGGAATAGCTACAACTTCGCTAGCTCAATTTCAACCCAAACAGGGAATAACTATAACTTCGATAGATCAATTCAACCCAAACATGGAATAGCTATAACTTCGCTAGATCAATTTCAACCCAAACAGGGAATAGCTAAAACTTTTCTAGCTCAATTTCAACCCAAAGAGGGAATAGCTAAAACTTCGCTAGCTCAATTTCAACCCAAACAGGGAATAGCTATAACTTCGATAGATCAATTTCAACCCAAACAGGGAATAGCTATAACTTCGCTAGATCAATTTCAACCCAAACAGGGAATAGCTAAAACTTCGCTAGCTCAATTTCAACCCAAAGAGGGAATAGCTATAACTTCGCTAGCTCAATTTCAACCCAAAGAGGAAATAGCTATAACTTCGAAAGATCAATTTCAACCCAAAGAGGGAATAGCTATAACTTCGATAGATCAATTTCCACCCAAACAGGGAATAGCTATAACTTTGCTATCTCAATATCAACCCAAACAGGGAATAGCTATAACTACACTAGCTCAATTTCATCCCAAACAGGGAATAGCTATAACTTCGCTAGCTCAATATCAACCCAAACAGGGAATAGCTATAACTTCGCTAGTTCAATTTCAACTAAAACAGGGAAATAGCTATAACTTCGCTAAATTAATTCCAACCCAAACATGGAATAGCTAGAACTTCGCGAGCTTAATTTCAACCCAAACAGGGAATAGCTATATCTTCGATAGATCAATTTCAACCCAAACAGGGAATAGCTATAACTACGATAGATCAATTTCAACTCAAACAGGGAATAGCTATAACTTCGCTCAATCAATTACAACCCAAACAGGAAATATCTATAACTTCGCTAGCTCAATATCAACCCAAACAGGGAATAGCTACAACTTCGCTAGCTCAATATCAACCCAAACAGGGAATAGCTATAACTTCGCTAGCTCAATTTCAACCCAAACAGGGAATAGCTATAACTTCGATAGATCAATTTTAACCCAAAGAGGGAATAGCTATAACTTCTATAGATCAATTTCAACCCAAACAGGGAATAGCTATAACTTTGCTATCTCAATATCAACCCAAACAGGGAATAGCTATAACTATACTAGCTCAATTTCATCCCAAACAGGGAATAGCTATAACTTCGATAGATCAATTTTAACCCAAACAGGGAATAGCTATAACTTCGCTAGCTCAATATCATCCAAACAGGGAATAGCTATAACTTCGATAGATCAATTTTAACCCAAAGAGGGAATAGCTATAACTTCGATAGATCAATTTCAACCCAAACAGGGAATAGCTATAACTTTGCTATCTCAATATCAACCCAAACAGAGAATAGCTATAACTACACTAGCTCAATTTCATCCCAAACAGGGAATAGCTATAACTTCGCTAAATTAATTTCAACCCAAACATGGAATAGCTAGAACTTCGCGAGCTTAATTTCAACCCAAACAGGGAATAGCTATATCTTCGATAGATCAATTTCAACCCAAACAGGGAATAGCTATAACTACGATAGATCAATTTCAACTCAAACAGGGAATAGCTATAACTTCGCTCAATCAATTACAACCCAAACAGGGAATATCTATAACTTCGCTAGCACAATATCAACCCAAACAGGGAATAGCTACAACTTCGCTAGCTCAATTTCAACCCAAACCGGGAATAACTATAACTTCGATAGATCAATTCAACCCAAACATGGAATAGCTATAACTTCGCTAGATCAATTTCAACCCAAACAGGGAATAGCTAAAACTTTTCTAGCTCAATTTCAACCCAAAGAGGGAATAGCTAAAACTTCGCTAGCTCAATTTCAACCCAAACAGGGAATAGCTATAACTTCGATAGATCAATTTCAACCCAAACAGGGAATAGCTATAACTTCGCTAGATCAATTTCAACCCAAACAGGGAATAGCTAAAACTTCGCTAGCTCAATTTCAACCCAAAGAGGGAATAGCTATAACTTCGCTAGCTCAATTTCAACCCAAAGAGGAAATAGCTATAACTTCGAAAGATCAATTTCAACCCAAAGAGGGAATAGCTATAACTTCGATAGATCAATTTCAACCCAAACAGGGAATAGCTATAACTTTGCTATCTCAATATCAACCCAAACAGGGAATAGCTATAACTACACTAGCTCAATTTCATCCCAAACAGGGAATAGCTATAACTTCGCTAGCTCAATATCAACCCAAACAGGGAATAGCTATAACTTCGCTAGTTCAATTTCAACTAAAACAGGGAAATAGCTATAACTTCGCTAAATTAATTCCAACCCAAACATGGAATAGCTAGAACTTCGCGAGCTTAATTTCAACCCAAACAGGGAATAGCTATATCTTCGATAGATCAATTTCAACCCAAACAGGGAATAGCTATAACTACGATAGATCAATTTCAACTCAAACAGGGAATAGCTATAACTTCGCTCAATCAATTACAACCCAAACAGGAAATATCTATAACTTCGCTAGCTCAATATCAACCCAAACAGGGAATAGCTACAACTTCGCTAGCTCAATATCAACCCAAACAGGGAATAGCTATAACTTCGCTAGCTCAATTTCAACCCAAACAGGGAATAGCTATAACTTCGATAGATCAATTTTAACCCAAAGAGGGAATAGCTATAACTTCTATAGATCAATTTCAACCCAAACAGGGAATAGCTATAACTTTGCTATCTCAATATCAACCCAAACAGGGAATAGCTATAACTACACTAGCTCAATTTCATCCCAAACAGGGAATAGCTATAACTTCGATAGATCAATTTTAACCCAAACAGGGAATAGCTATAACTTCGCTAGCTCAATATCATCCAAACAGGGAATAGCTATAACTTCGAAAGATCAATTTTAACCCAAAGAGGGAATATTTATAACTTCGATAGATCAATTTCAACCCAAACAGGGAATAGCTATAACTTTGCTATCTCAATATCAACCCAAACAGGGAATAGCTATAACTACACTAGCTCAATTTCATCCCAAACAGGGAATAGCTATAACTTCGATAGATCAATTTTAACCCAAACAGGGAATAGCTATAACTTCGCTAGCTCAATATCATCCAAACAGGGAATAGCTATAACTTCGATAGATCAATTTTAACCCAAAGAGGGAATATTTATAACTTCGATAGATCAATTTCAACCCAAACAGGGAATAGCTATAACTTTGCTATCTCAATATCAACCCAAACAGAGAATAGCTATAACTACACTAGCTCAATTTCATCCCAAACAGGGAATAGCTATAACTTCGATAGATCAATTTCAACCCAAACAGGGAATAGCTATAACTTCGCTAGCTCAATATCAACCCAAACAGGGAATAGCTATAATTTCGCTAGCTCAATTTCAACCCAAACAGGGAATAGCTATAACTTCGATAGATCAATTTCAACCCAAACAGGGAATAGCTATAACTTCGCTAGATCAATTTCAACCCAAACAGAGAATAGCTAAAACTTCGCTAGCTCAATTTCAACCCAAAGAGGGATTAGCTATAACTTCGATAGATCAATTTCAACCCAAAGAGGGAATAGCTATAACTTCGATAGATCAATTTCAACCCAAACAGGGAATAGCTATAACTTCGCTAGATCAATTTCAACCCAAACAGGGAATAGCTAAAACTTCGCTAGCTCAATTTCAACCCAAAGAGGGAATAGCTATAATTTCGCTAGCTCAATTTCAACCCAAAGAGGAAATAGCTATAACTTCGATAGATCAATTTCAACCCAAACAGGGAATAGCTATAACTTCGCTAGATCAATTTCAACCCAAACAGGGAATAGCTAAAACTTCGCTAGCTCAATTTCAACCCAAAGAGGGAATAGCTATAATTTCGCTAGCTCAATTTCAACCCAAAGAGGAAATAGCTATAACTTCGAAAGATCAATTTCAACCCAAAGAGGGAATAGCTATAACTTCGATAAATCAATTTCAACCCAAACAGGGAATAGCTATAACTTTGCTATCTCAATATCAACCCAAACAGGGAATAGCTATAACTACACTAGCTCAATTTCAACCCAAACAGGGAATAACTATAACTTCGATAGATCAATTCAACCCAAACATGGAATAGCTATAACTTCGCTAGATCAATTTCAACCCAAACAGGGAATAGCTAAAACTTTTCTAGCTCAATTTCAACCCAAAGAGGGAATAGCTAAAACTTCGCTAGCTCAATTTCAACCCAAACAGGGAATAGCTATAACTTCGATAGATCAATTTCAACCCAAACAGGGAATAGCTATAACTTCGCTAGATCAATTTCAACCCAAACAGGGAATAGCTAAAACTTCGCTAGCTCAATTTCAACCCAAAGAGGGAATAGCTATAACTTCGCTAGCTCAATTTCAACCCAAAGAGGAAATAGCTATAACTTCGAAAGATCAATTTCAACCCAAAGAGGGAATAGCTATAACTTCGATAGATCAATTTCCACCCAAACAGGGAATAGCTATAACTTTGCTATCTCAATATCAACCCAAACAGGGAATAGCTATAACTACACTAGCTCAATTTCATCCCAAACAGGGAATAGCTATAACTTCGCTAGCTCAATATCAACCCAAACAGGGAATAGCTATAACTTCGCTAGTTCAATTTCAACTAAAACAGGGAAATAGCTATAACTTCGCTAAATTAATTCCAACCCAAACATGGAATAGCTAGAACTTCGCGAGCTTAATTTCAACCCAAACAGGGAATAGCTATATCTTCGATAGATCAATTTCAACCCAAACAGGGAATAGCTATAACTACGATAGATCAATTTCAACTCAAACAGGGAATAGCTATAACTTCGCTCAATCAATTACAACCCAAACAGGAAATATCTATAACTTCGCTAGCTCAATATCAACCCAAACAGGGAATAGCTACAACTTCGCTAGCTCAATATCAACCCAAACAGGGAATAGCTATAACTTCGCTAGCTCAATTTCAACCCAAACAGGGAATAGCTATAACTTCGATAGATCAATTTTAACCCAAAGAGGGAATAGCTATAACTTCTATAGATCAATTTCAACCCAAACAGGGAATAGCTATAACTTTGCTATCTCAATATCAACCCAAACAGGGAATAGCTATAACTATACTAGCTCAATTTCATCCCAAACAGGGAATAGCTATAACTTCGATAGATCAATTTTAACCCAAACAGGGAATAGCTATAACTTCGCTAGCTCAATATCATCCAAACAGGGAATAGCTATAACTTCGATAGATCAATTTTAACCCAAAGAGGGAATAGCTATAACTTCGATAGATCAATTTCAACCCAAACAGGGAATAGCTATAACTTTGCTATCTCAATATCAACCCAAACAGAGAATAGCTATAACTACACTAGCTCAATTTCATCCCAAACAGGGAATAGCTATAACTTCGCTAAATTAATTTCAACCCAAACATGGAATAGCTAGAACTTCGCGAGCTTAATTTCAACCCAAACAGGGAATAGCTATATCTTCGATAGATCAATTTCAACCCAAACAGGGAATAGCTATAACTACGATAGATCAATTTCAACTCAAACAGGGAATAGCTATAACTTCGCTCAATCAATTACAACCCAAACAGGGAATATCTATAACTTCGCTAGCACAATATCAACCCAAACAGGGAATAGCTACAACTTCGCTAGCTCAATTTCAACCCAAACCGGGAATAACTATAACTTCGATAGATCAATTCAACCCAAACATGGAATAGCTATAACTTCGCTAGATCAATTTCAACCCAAACAGGGAATAGCTAAAACTTTTCTAGCTCAATTTCAACCCAAAGAGGGAATAGCTAAAACTTCGCTAGCTCAATTTCAACCCAAACAGGGAATAGCTATAACTTCGATAGATCAATTTCAACCCAAACAGGGAATAGCTATAACTTCGCTAGATCAATTTCAACCCAAACAGGGAATAGCTAAAACTTCGCTAGCTCAATTTCAACCCAAAAAGGGAATAGCTATAACTTCGCTAGCTCAATTTCAACCCAAAGAGGAAATAGCTATAACTTCGAAAGATCAATTTCAACCCAAAGAGGGAATAGCTATAACTTCGATAGATCAATTTCAACCCAAACAGGGAATAGCTATAACTTTGCTATCTCAATATCAACCCAAACAGGGAATAGCTATAACTACACTAGCTCAATTTCATCCCAAACAGGGAATAGCTATAACTTCGCTAGCTCAATATCAACCCAAACAGGGAATAGCTATAACTTCGCTAGTTCAATTTCAACTAAAACAGGGAAATAGCTATAACTTCGCTAAATTAATTCCAACCCAAACATGGAATAGCTAGAACTTCGCGAGCTTAATTTCAACCCAAACAGGGAATAGCTATATCTTCGATAGATCAATTTCAACCCAAACAGGGAATAGCTATAACTACGATAGATCAATTTCAACTCAAACAGGGAATAGCTATAACTTCGCTCAATCAATTACAACCCAAACAGGAAATATCTATAACTTCGCTAGCTCAATATCAACCCAAACAGGGAATAGCTACAACTTCGCTAGCTCAATATCAACCCAAACAGGGAATAGCTATAACTTCGCTAGCTCAATTTCAACCCAAACAGGGAATAGCTATAACTTCGATAGATCAATTTTAACCCAAAGAGGGAATAGCTATAACTTCTATAGATCAATTTCAACCCAAACAGGGAATAGCTATAACTTTGCTATCTCAATATCAACCCAAACAGGGAATAGCTATAACTACACTAGCTCAATTTCATCCCAAACAGGGAATAGCTATAACTTCGATAGATCAATTTTAACCCAAACAGGGAATAGCTATAACTTCGCTAGCTCAATATCATCCAAACAGGGAATAGCTATAACTTCGATAGATCAATTTTAACCCAAAGAGGGAATATTTATAACTTCGATAGATCAATTTCAACCCAAACAGGGAATAGCTATAACTTTGCTATCTCAATATCAACCCAAACAGGGAATAGCTATAACTACACTAGCTCAATTTCATCCCAAACAGGGAATAGCTATAACTTCGATAGATCAATTTTAACCCAAACAGGGAATAGCTATAACTTCGCTAGCTCAATATCATCCAAACAGGGAATAGCTATAACTTCGATAGATCAATTTTAACCCAAAGAGGGAATATTTATAACTTCGATAGATCAATTTCAACCCAAACAGGGAATAGCTATAACTTTGCTATCTCAATATCAACCCAAACAGAGAATAGCTATAACTACACTAGCTCAATTTCATCCCAAACAGGGAATAGCTATAACTTCGATAGATCAATTTCAACCCAAACAGGGAATAGCTATAACTTCGCTAGCTCAATATCAACCCAAACAGGGAATAGCTATAATTTCGCTAGCTCAATTTCAACCCAAACAGGGAATAGCTATAACTTCGATAGATCAATTTCAACCCAAACAGGGAATAGCTATAACTTCGCTAGATCAATTTCAACCCAAACAGAGAATAGCTAAAACTTCGCTAGCTCAATTTCAACCCAAAGAGGGATTAGCTATAACTTCGATAGATCAATTTCAACCCAAAGAGGGAATAGCTATAACTTCGATAGATCAATTTCAACCCAAACAGGGAATAGCTATAACTTCGCTAGATCAATTTCAACCCAAACAGGGAATAGCTAAAACTTCGCTAGCTCAATTTCAACCCAAAGAGGGAATAGCTATAATTTCGCTAGCTCAATTTCAACCCAAAGAGGAAATAGCTATAACTTCGAAAGATCAATTTCAACCCAAAGAGGGAATAGCTATAACTTCGATAGATCAATTTCAACCCAAACAGGGAATAGCTATAACTTTGCTATCTCAATATCAACCCAAACAGGGAATAGCTATAACTACACTAGCTCAATTTCATCCCAAACAGGGAATAGCTATAACTTCGCTAGCTCAATTTCAACCCAAACAGGGAATAGCTATAACTACGATAGATCAATTTCAACTCAAACAGGGAATAGCTATAACTTCGCTCAATCAATTACAACCCAAACAGGGAATATCTATAACTTCGCTAGCTCAATTTCAACCCAAACATTGAATAGCTATATCTTCGATAGCTCAATTTCAACCCAAAGAGGAAATAGCTATAACTTCGAAAGATCAATTTCAACCCAAAGAGGGAATAGCTATAACTTCGATAGATCAATTTCAACCCAAACAGGGAATAGCTATAACTTTGCTATCTCAATATCAACCCAAACAGGGAATAGCTATAACTTCGATAGATCAATTTCAACCCAAACATGGAATAGCTAGAACTTCGCGAGCTTAATTTCAACCCAAACAGGGAATAGCTATATCTTCGATAGATCAATTTCAACCCAAACAGGGAATAGCTATAACTACGATAGATCAATTTCAACTCAAACAGGGAATAGCTATAACTTCGCTCAATCAATTACAACCCAAACAGGGAATATCTATAACTTCGCTAGCTCAATATCAACCCAAACAGGGAATAGCTACAACTTCGCTAGCTCAATATCAACCCAAACAGGGAATAGCTATAACTTCGCTAGCTCAATTTCAACCCAAACAGGGAATAACTATAACTTCGATAGATCAATTCAACCCAAACATGGAATAGCAATAACTTCGCTAGATCAATTTCAACCCAAACAGGGAATAGCCATAACTTCGCTCGCTCAATATCAACCCAAACAGGGAATAGCTATGACTTCGCTAGATCAATTTCAACCCAAACAGGGAATAGCTTTTACTTCGCTAGCTCAATATCAACCCAAACAGGGAATAGCTATAACTTCGCTAGCTCAAATTCAACCCAAACAGGGAATAGCTATAACTTCGCTAGATCAATTTCAACCCAAACAGGGAATAGCTAAAACTTCGCTAGCTCAATTTCAACCCAAAGAGGGAATAGCTATAACTTCGCTAGCTCAATTTCAACCCAAAGAGGGAATAGCTATAACTTCGATAGATCAATTTCAACCCAAAGAGGGAATAGCTATAACTTCGATAGATCAATTTCAACCCAAACAGGGAATAGCTATAACTTTGCTATCTCAATATCAACCCAAACAGGGAATAGCTATAACTACACTAGCTCAATTTCATCCCAAACAGGGAATAGCTATAACTTCGCTAGCTCAATATCAACCCAAACAGGGAATAGCTATAACTTCGCTAGTTCAATTTCAACTAAAACAGGGAAATAGCTATAACTTCGCTAAATTAATTTCAACCCAAACATGGAATAGCTAGAACTTCGCGAGCTTAATTTCAACCCAAACAGGGAATAGCTATATCTTCGATAGATCAATTTCAACCCAAACAGGGAATAGCTAAAACTTCGCTAGCTCAATTTCAACCCAAACAGGGAATAGCTATAACTTCGATAGATCAATTTCAACCCAAACAGGGAATAGCTATAACTTCGCTAGATCAATTTCAACCCAAACAGGGAATAGCTAAAACTTCGCTAGATCAATTTCAACCCAAAGAGGGAATAGCTATAACTTCGCTAGCTCAATTTCAACCCAAAGAGGGAATAGCTATAACTTCGATAGATCAATTTCAACCCAAAGAGGGAATAGCTATAACTTCGATAGATCAATTTCAACCCAAACAGGGAATAGCTATAACTTTGCTATCTCAATATCAACCCAAACAGGGAATAGCTATAACTACACTAGCTCAATTTCATCCCAAACAGGGAATAGCTATAACTTCGCTAGCTCAATATCAACCCAAACAGGGAATAGCTATAACTTCGCTAGTTCAATTTCAACTAAAACAGGGAAATAGCTATAACTTCGCTAAATTAATTTCAACCCAAACATGGAATAGCTAGAACTTCGCGAGCTTAATTTCAACCCAAACAGGGAATAGCTATATCTTCGATAGATCAATTTCAACCCAAACAGGGAATAGCTATAACTACGATAGATCAATTTCAACTCAAACAGGGAATAGCTATAACTTCGCTCAATCAATTACAACCCAAACAGGGAATATCTATAACTTCGCTAGCTCAATATCAACCCAAACAGGGAATAGCTATAATTTCGCTAGCTCAATTTCAACCCAAACAGGGAATAGCTATAACTTCGATAGATCAATTTCAACCCAAACAGGGAATAGCTATAACTTCGCTAGATCAATTTCAACCCAAACAGAGAATAGCTAAAACTTCGCTAGCTCAATTTCAACCCAAAGAGGGATTAGCTATAACTTCGATAGATCAATTTCAACCCAAAGAGGGAATAGCTATAACTTCGATAGATCAATTTCAACCCAAACAGGGAATAGCTATAACTTCGCTAGATCAATTTCAACCCAAACAGGGAATAGCTAAAACTTCGCTAGCTCAATTTCAACCCAAAGAGGGAATAGCTATAATTTCGCTAGCTCAATTTCAACCCAAAGAGGAAATAGCTATAACTTCGAAAGATCAATTTCAACCCAAAGAGGGAATAGCTATAACTTCGATAGATCAATTTCAACCCAAACAGGGAATAGCTATAACTTTGCTATCTCAATATCAACCCAAACAGGGAATAGCTATAACTACACTAGCTCAATTTCATCCCAAACAGGGAATAGCTATAACTTCGCTAGCTCAATTTCAACCCAAACAGGGAATAGCTATAACTACGATAGATCAATTTCAACTCAAACAGGGAATAGCTATAACTTCGCTCAATCAATTACAACCCAAACAGGGAATATCTATAACTTCGCTAGCTCAATTTCAACCCAAACATTGAATAGCTATATCTTCGATAGCTCAATTTCAACCCAAAGAGGAAATAGCTATAACTTCGAAAGATCAATTTCAACCCAAAGAGGGAATAGCTATAACTTCGATAGATCAATTTCAACCCAAACAGGGAATAGCTATAACTTTGCTATCTCAATATCAACCCAAACAGGGAATAGCTATAACTTCGATAGATCAATTTCAACCCAAACATGGAATAGCTAGAACTTCGCGAGCTTAATTTCAACCCAAACAGGGAATAGCTATATCTTCGATAGATCAATTTCAACCCAAACAGGGAATAGCTATAACTACGATAGATCAATTTCAACTCAAACAGGGAATAGCTATAACTTCGCTCAATCAATTACAACCCAAACAGGGAATATCTATAACTTCGCTAGCTCAATATCAACCCAAACAGGGAATAGCTACAACTTCGCTAGCTCAATATCAACCCAAACAGGGAATAGCTATAACTTCGCTAGCTCAATTTCAACCCAAACAGGGAATAACTATAACTTCGATAGATCAATTCAACCCAAACATGGAATAGCAATAACTTCGCTAGATCAATTTCAACCCAAACAGGGAATAGCCATAACTTCGCTCGCTCAATATCAACCCAAACAGGGAATAGCTATGACTTCGCTAGATCAATTTCAACCCAAACAGGGAATAGCTTTTACTTCGCTAGCTCAATATCAACCCAAACAGGGAATAGCTATAACTTCGCTAGCTCAAATTCAACCCAAACAGGGAATAGCTATAACTTCGCTAGATCAATTTCAACCCAAACAGGGAATAGCTAAAACTTCGCTAGCTCAATTTCAACCCAAAGAGGGAATAGCTATAACTTCGCTAGCTCAATTTCAACCCAAAGAGGGAATAGCTATAACTTCGATAGATCAATTTCAACCCAAAGAGGGAATAGCTATAACTTCGATAGATCAATTTCAACCCAAACAGGGAATAGCTATAACTTTGCTATCTCAATATCAACCCAAACAGGGAATAGCTATAACTACACTAGCTCAATTTCATCCCAAACAGGGAATAGCTATAACTTCGCTAGCTCAATATCAACCCAAACAGGGAATAGCTATAACTTCGCTAGTTCAATTTCAACTAAAACAGGGAAATAGCTATAACTTCGCTAAATTAATTTCAACCCAAACATGGAATAGCTAGAACTTCGCGAGCTTAATTTCAACCCAAACAGGGAATAGCTATATCTTCGATAGATCAATTTCAACCCAAACAGGGAATAGCTAAAACTTCGCTAGCTCAATTTCAACCCAAACAGGGAATAGCTATAACTTCGATAGATCAATTTCAACCCAAACAGGGAATAGCTATAACTTCGCTAGATCAATTTCAACCCAAACAGGGAATAGCTAAAACTTCGCTAGATCAATTTCAACCCAAAGAGGGAATAGCTATAACTTCGCTAGCTCAATTTCAACCCAAAGAGGGAATAGCTATAACTTCGATAGATCAATTTCAACCCAAAGAGGGAATAGCTATAATTTCGATAGATCAATTTCAACCCAAACAGGGAATAGCTATAACTTTGCTATCTCAATATCAACCCAAACAGGGAATAGCTATAACTACACTAGCTCAATTTCATCCCAAACAGGGAATAGCTATAACTTCGCTAGCTCAATATCAACCCAAACAGGGAATAGCTATAACTTCGCTAGTTCAATTTCAACTAAAACAGGGAAATAGCTATAACTTCGCTAAATTAATTTCAACCCAAACATGGAATAGCTAGAACTTCGCGAGCTTAATTTCAACCCAAACAGGGAATAGCTATATCTTCGATAGATCAATTTCAACCCAAACAGGGAATAGCTATAACTACGATAGATCAATTTCAACTCAAACAGGGAATAGCTATAACTTCGCTCAATCAATTACAACCCAAACAGGGAATATCTATAACTTCGCTAGCTCAATATCAACCCAAACAGGGAATAGCTACAACTTCGCTAGCTCAATTTCAACCCAAACAGGGAATAGCTATATCTTCGATAGATCAATTTCAACCCAAACAGGGAATAGCTAAAACTTCGCTAGCTCAATTTCAACCCAAACAGGGAATAGCTATAACTTCGATAGATCAATTTCAACCCAAACAGGGAATAGCTATAACTTCGCTAGATCAATTTCAACCCAAACAGGGAATAGCTAAAACTTCGCTAGATCAATTTCAACCCAAAGAGGGAATAGCTATAACTTCGCTAGCTCAATTTCAACCCAAAGAGGGAATAGCTATAACTTCGATAGATCAATTTCAACCCAAAGAGGGAATAGCTATAACTTCGATAGATCAATTTCAACCCAAACAGGGAATAGCTATAACTTTGCTATCTCAATATCAACCCAAACAGGGAATAGCTATAACTACACTAGCTCAATTTCATCCCAAACAGGGAATAGCTATAACTTCGCTAGCTCAATATCAACCCAAACAGGGAATAGCTATAACTTCGCTAGTTCAATTTCAACTAAAACAGGGAAATAGCTATAACTTCGCTAAATTAATTTCAACCCAAACATGGAATAGCTAGAACTTCGCGAGCTTAATTTCAACCCAAACAGGGAATAGCTATATCTTCGATAGATCAATTTCAACCCAAACAGGGAATAGCTATAACTACGATAGATCAATTTCAACTCAAACAGGGAATAGCTATAACTTCGCTCAATCAATTACAACCCAAACAGGGAATATCTATAACTTCGCTAGCTCAATATCAACCCAAACAGGGAATAGCTATAATTTCGCTAGCTCAATTTCAACCCAAACAGGGAATAGCTATAACTTCGATAGATCAATTTCAACCCAAACAGGGAATAGCTATAACTTCGCTAGATCAATTTCAACCCAAACAGAGAATAGCTAAAACTTCGCTAGCTCAATTTCAACCCAAAGAGGGATTAGCTATAACTTCGATAGATCAATTTCAACCCAAAGAGGGAATAGCTATAACTTCGATAGATCAATTTCAACCCAAACAGGGAATAGCTATAACTTCGCTAGATCAATTTCAACCCAAACAGGGAATAGCTAAAACTTCGCTAGCTCAATTTCAACCCAAAGAGGGAATAGCTATAATTTCGCTAGCTCAATTTCAACCCAAAGAGGAAATAGCTATAACTTCGAAAGATCAATTTCAACCCAAAGAGGGAATAGCTATAACTTCGATAGATCAATTTCAACCCAAACAGGGAATAGCTATAACTTTGCTATCTCAATATCAACCCAAACAGGGAATAGCTATAACTACACTAGCTCAATTTCATCCCAAACAGGGAATAGCTATAACTTCGCTAGCTCAATTTCAACCCAAACAGGGAATAGCTATAACTACGATAGATCAATTTCAACTCAAACAGGGAATAGCTATAACTTCGCTCAATCAATTACAACCCAAACAGGGAATATCTATAACTTCGCTAGCTCAATTTCAACCCAAACATTGAATAGCTATATCTTCGATAGCTCAATTTCAACCCAAAGAGGAAATAGCTATAACTTCGAAAGATCAATTTCAACCCAAAGAGGGAATAGCTATAACTTCGATAGATCAATTTCAACCCAAACAGGGAATAGCTATAACTTTGCTATCTCAATATCAACCCAAACAGGGAATAGCTATAACTTCGATAGATCAATTTCAACCCAAACATGGAATAGCTAGAACTTCGCGAGCTTAATTTCAACCCAAACAGGGAATAGCTATATCTTCGATAGATCAATTTCAACCCAAACAGGGAATAGCTATAACTACGATAGATCAATTTCAACTCAAACAGGGAATAGCTATAACTTCGCTCAATCAATTACAACCCAAACAGGGAATATCTATAACTTCGCTAGCTCAATATCAACCCAAACAGGGAATAGCTACAACTTCGCTAGCTCAATATCAACCCAAACAGGGAATAGCTATAACTTCGCTAGCTCAATTTCAACCCAAACAGGGAATAACTATAACTTCGATAGATCAATTCAACCCAAACATGGAATAGCAATAACTTCGCTAGATCAATTTCAACCCAAACAGGGAATAGCCATAACTTCGCTCGCTCAATATCAACCCAAACAGGGAATAGCTATGACTTCGCTAGATCAATTTCAACCCAAACAGGGAATAGCTTTTACTTCGCTAGCTCAATATCAACCCAAACAGGGAATAGCTATAACTTCGCTAGCTCAAATTCAACCCAAACAGGGAATAGCTATAACTTCGCTAGATCAATTTCAACCCAAACAGGGAATAGCTAAAACTTCGCTAGCTCAATTTCAACCCAAAGAGGGAATAGCTATAACTTCGCTAGCTCAATTTCAACCCAAAGAGGGAATAGCTATAACTTCGATAGATCAATTTCAACCCAAAGAGGGAATAGCTATAACTTCGATAGATCAATTTCAACCCAAACAGGGAATAGCTATAACTTTGCTATCTCAATATCAACCCAAACAGGGAATAGCTATAACTACACTAGCTCAATTTCATCCCAAACAGGGAATAGCTATAACTTCGCTAGCTCAATATCAACCCAAACAGGGAATAGCTATAACTTCGCTAGTTCAATTTCAACTAAAACAGGGAAATAGCTATAACTTCGCTAAATTAATTTCAACCCAAACATGGAATAGCTAGAACTTCGCGAGCTTAATTTCAACCCAAACAGGGAATAGCTATATCTTCGATAGATCAATTTCAACCCAAACAGGGAATAGCTAAAACTTCGCTAGCTCAATTTCAACCCAAACAGGGAATAGCTATAACTTCGATAGATCAATTTCAACCCAAACAGGGAATAGCTATAACTTCGCTAGATCAATTTCAACCCAAACAGGGAATAGCTAAAACTTCGCTAGATCAATTTCAACCCAAAGAGGGAATAGCTATAACTTCGCTAGCTCAATTTCAACCCAAAGAGGGAATAGCTATAACTTCGATAGATCAATTTCAACCCAAAGAGGGAATAGCTATAACTTCGATAGATCAATTTCAACCCAAACAGGGAATAGCTATAACTTTGCTATCTCAATATCAACCCAAACAGGGAATAGCTATAACTACACTAGCTCAATTTCATCCCAAACAGGGAATAGCTATAACTTCGCTAGCTCAATATCAACCCAAACAGGGAATAGCTATAACTTCGCTAGTTCAATTTCAACTAAAACAGGGAAATAGCTATAACTTCGCTAAATTAATTTCAACCCAAACATGGAATAGCTAGAACTTCGCGAGCTTAATTTCAACCCAAACAGGGAATAGCTATATCTTCGATAGATCAATTTCAACCCAAACAGGGAATAGCTATAACTACGATAGATCAATTTCAACTCAAACAGGGAATAGCTATAACTTCGCTCAATCAATTACAACCCAAACAGGGAATATCTATAACTTCGCTAGCTCAATATCAACCCAAACAGGGAATAGCTACAACTTCGCTAGCTCAATTTCAACCCAAACAGGGAATAACTATAACTTCGATAGATCAATTCAACCCAAACATGGAATAGCTATAACTTCGCTAGATCAATTTCAACCCAAACAGGGAATAGCTAAAACTTCGCTAGCTCAATTTCAACCCAAAGAGGAAATAGCTATAACTTCGATAGATCAATTTTAACCCAAAGAGGGAATAGCTATAAATTCGATAGATCAATTTCAACCCAAAGAGGGAATAGCTATAACTTCGATAGATCAATTTCAACCCAAACAGGGAATAGCTATAACTTTGCTATCTCAAAATCAACCCAAACAGGGAATAGCTATAACTACACTAGCTCAATTTCATCCCAAACAGGGAATAGCTATAACTTCGCTAGCTCAATATCAACCCAAACAGGGAATAGCTATAACTTCGCTCAATCAATTACAACCCAAACAGGGAATATCTATAACTTCGCTAGCTCAATATCAACCCAAACAGGGAATAGCTACAACTTCGCTAGCTCAATTTCAACCCAAACAGGGAATAACTATAACTTCGATAGATCAATTCAACCCAAACATGGAATAGCTATAACTTCGCTAGATCAATTTCAACAAAAACAGGGAATAGCTAAAACTTCGCTAGCTCAATTTCAACCCAAAGAGGGAATAGCTATAACTTCGATAGATCAATTTTAACCCAAAGAGGGAATAGCTATAACTTCGATAGATCAATTTTAACCCAAAGAGGGAATAGCTATAACTTCTATAGATCAATTTTAACCCAAAGAGGGAATAGCTATAACTTCGATAGATCAATTTCAACCCAAACAGGGAATAGCTATAACTTTGCTATCTCAATATCAACCCAAATAGGGAATAGCTATAACTAAACTAGCTCAATTTCATCCCAAACAGGGAATAGCTATAACTTCGCTAGTTCAATTTCAACTAAAACAGGGAAATAGCTATAACTTCGCTAAATTAATTTCAACCCAAACATGGAATAGCTAGAACTTCGCGAGCTTAATTTCAACCCAAACAGGGAATAGCTATATCTTCGATAGATCAATTTCAACCCAAACAGGGAATAGCTAAAACTTCGCTAGCTCAAATTCAACCCAAACAGGGAATAGCTATAACTTCGATAGATCAATTTCAACCCAAACAGGGAATAGCTATAACTTCGCTAGATCAATTTCAACCCAAACAGGGAATAGCTAAAACTTCGCTAGCTCAATTTCAACCCAAAGAGGGAATAGCTATAACTTCGCTAGCTCAATTTCAACCCAAAGAGGGAATAGCTATAACTTCGCTAGATCAATTTCAACCCAAACAGGGAATAGCTAAAACTTCGCTAGCTCAATTTCAACCCAAAGAGGAAATAGCTATAACTTCGATAGATCAATTTTAACCCAAAGAGGGAATAGCTATAAATTCGATAGATCAATTTCAACCCAAAGAGGGAATAGCTATAACTTCGATAGATCAATTTCAACCCAAACAGGGAATAGCTATAACTTTGCTATCTCAAAATCAACCCAAACAGGGAATAGCTATAACTACACTAGCTCAATTTCATCCCAAACAGGGAATAGCTATAACTTCGCTAGCTCAATATCAACCCAAACAGGGAATAGCTATAACTTCGCTCAATCAATTACAACCCAAACAGGGAATATCTATAACTTCGCTAGCTCAATATCAACCCAAACAGGGAATAGCTACAACTTCGCTAGCTCAATTTCAACCCAAACAGGGAATAACTATAACTTCGATAGATCAATTCAACCCAAACATGGAATAGCTATAACTTCGCTAGATCAATTTCAACAAAAACAGGGAATAGCTAAAACTTCGCTAGCTCAATTTCAACCCAAAGAGGGAATAGCTATAACTTCGATAGATCAATTTTAACCCAAAGAGGGAATAGCTATAACTTCGATAGATCAATTTTAACCCAAAGAGGGAATAGCTATAACTTCTATAGATCAATTTTAACCCAAAGAGGGAATAGCTATAACTTCGATAGATCAATTTCAACCCAAACAGGGAATAGCTATAACTTTGCTATCTCAATATCAACCCAAACAGGGAATAGCTATAACTAAACTAGCTCAATTTCATCCCAAACAGGGAATAGCTATAACTTCGCTAGTTCAATTTCAACTAAAACAGGGAAATAGCTATAACTTCGCTAAATTAATTTCAACCCAAACATGGAATAGCTAGAACTTCGCGAGCTTAATTTCAACCCAAACAGGGAATAGCTATATCTTCGATAGATCAATTTCAACCCAAACAGGGAATAGCTAAAACTTCGCTAGCTCAAATTCAACCCAAACAGGGAATAGCTATAACTTCGATAGATCAATTTCAACCCAAACAGGGAATAGCTATAACTTCGCTAGATCAATTTCAACCCAAACAGGGAATAGCTAAAACTTCGCTAGCTCAATTTCAACCCAAAGAGGGAATAGCTATAACTTCGCTAGCTCAATTTCAACCCAAAGAGGGAATAGCTATAACTTCGATAGATCAATTTCAACCCAAAGAGGGAATAGCTATAACTTCGATAGATCAATTTCAACCCAAACAGGGAATAGCTATAACTTTGCTATCTCAATATCAACCCAAACAGGGAATAGCTATAACTACACTAGCTCAATTTCATCCCAAACAGGGAATAGCTATAACTTCGCTAGCTCAATATCAACCCAAACAGGGAATAGCTATAACTTCGCTAGTTCAATTTCAACTAAAACAGGGAAATAGCTATAACTTCGCTAAATTAATTTCAACCCAAACATGGAATAGCTAGAACTTCGCGAGCTTAATTTCAACCCAAACAGGGAATAGCTATATCTTCGATAGATCAATTTCAACCCAAACAGGGAATAGCTATAACTACGATAGATCAATTTCAACTCAAACAGGGAATAGCTATAACTTCGCTCAATCAATTACAACCCAAACAGGGAATATCTATAACTTCGCTAGCTCAATATCAACCCAAACAGGGAATAGCTACAACTTCGCTAGCTCAATATCAACCCAAACAGGGAATAGCTATAACTTCGCTAGCTCAATTTCAACCCAAACAGGGAATAACTATAACTTCGATAGATCAATTCAACCCAAACATGGAATAGCTATAACTTCGCTAGATCAATTTCAACCCAAACAGGGAATAGCTAAAACTTCGCTAGCTCAATTTCAACCCAAAGAGGGAATAGCTATAACTTCGATAGATCAATTTTAACCCAAAGAGGGAATAGCTATAACTTCTATAGATCAATTTCAACCCAAACAGGGAATAGCTATAACTTTGCTATCTCAATATCAACCCAAACAGGGAATAGCCATAACTACACTAGCTCAATTTCATCCCAAACAGGGAATAGCTATAACTTCGATAGATCAATTTTAACCCAAACAGGGAATAGCTATAACTTCGCTAGCTCAATATCACCCAAACAGGGAATAGCTATAACTTCGATAGATCAATTTTAATTCAAAGAGGGAATAGCTATAATTTCGATAGATCAATTTCAACCCAAACAGGGAATAGCTATAACTTTGCTATCTCAATATCAACCCAAACAGGGAATAGCTATAACTACACTAGCTCAATTTCATCCCAAACAGGGAATAGCTATAACTTCGATAGATCAATTTCAACCCAAACAGGGAATAGCTATAACTTCGCTAGCTCAATATCAACCCAAACAGGGAATAGCTATAATTTCGCTAGCTCAATTTCAACCCAAACAGGGAATAGCTATAACTTCGATAGATCAATTTCAACCCAAACAGGGAATAGCTATAACTTCGCTAGATCAATTTCAACCCAAACAGGGAATAGCTAAAACTTCGCTAGCTCAATTTCAACCCAAAGAGGGATTAGCTATAACTTCGATAGATCAATTTCAACCCAAAGAGGGAATAGCTATAACTTAGATAGATCAATTTCAACCCAAACAGGGAATAGCTATAACTTCTATAGATCAATTTCAACCCAAACAGGGAATAGCAATAACTTCGCTAGATCAATTTCAACCCAAACAGGTAATAGCCATAACTTCGCTCGCTCAATATCAACCCAAACAGGGAATAGCTATAACTTCGCTAGATCAATTTCAACCCAAACAGGGAATAGCTATAACTACGATAGATCAATTTCAACTCAAACAGGGAATAGCTATAACTTCGCTCAATCAATTACAACCCAAACAGGGAATATCTATAACTTCGCTAGCTCAATATCAACCCAAACAGGGAATAGCTACAACTTCGCTAGCTCAATATCAACCCAAACAGGGAATAGCTATAACTTCGCTAGCTCAATTTCAACCCAAACAGGGAATAACTATAACTTCGATAGATCAATTCAACCCAAACATGGAATAGCTATAACTTCGCTAGATCAATTTCAACCCAAACAGGGAATAGCTAAAACTTCGCTAGCTCAATTTTAACCCAAAGAGGGAATAGCTATAACTTCGATAGATCAATTTTAACCCAAAGAGGGAATAGCTATAACTTCTATAGATCAATTTCAACCCAAACAGGGAATAGCTATAACTTTGCTATCTCAATATCAACCCAAACAGGGAATAGCTATAACTACACTAGCTCAATTTCATCCCAAACAGGGAATAGCTATAACTTCGATAGATCAATTTTAACCCAAACAGGGAATAGCTATAACTTCGCTAGCTCAATATCACCCAAACAGGGAATAGCTATAACTTCGATAGATCAATTTTAACCCAAAGAGGGAATAGCTATAACTTCGATAGATCAATTTCAACAAAAACAGGGAATAGCTATAACTTCGCTAGATCAATTTCAACCCAAACAGGGAATAGCTAAAACTTCGCTAGCTCAATTTCAACCCAAAGAGGGATTATCTATAACTTCGATAGATCAATTTCAACCCAAAGAGGGAATAGCTATAACTTCGATAGATCAATTTCAACCCAAACAGGGAATAGCTATAACTTCTATAGATCAATTTCAACCCAAACAGGGAATAGCAATAACTTCGCTAGATCAATTTCAACCCAAACAGGGAATAGCCATAACTTCGCTCGCTCAATATCAACCCAAACAGGGAATAGCTATAACTTCGCTAGATCAATTTCAACCCAAACAGGGAATAGCTTTTACTTCGCTAGCTCAATATCAACCCAAACAGGGAATAGCTATAACTTCGCTAGCTCAAATTCAACCCAAACAGGGAATAGCTATAACTTCGCTAGATCAATTTCAACCCAAACAGGGAATAGCTAAAACTTCGCTAGCTCAATTTCAACCCAAAGAGGGAATAGCTATAACTTCGCTAGCTCAATTTCAACCCAAGGAGGGAATAGCTATAACTTCGATAGATCAATTTCAACCCAAAGAGGGAATAGCTATAACTTCGATAGATCAATTTCAACCCAAACAGGGAATAGCTATAACTTTGCTATCTCAATATCAACCCAAACAGGGAATAGCTATAACTACACTAGCTCAATTTCATCCCAAACAGGGAATAGCTATAACTTCGCTAGCTCAATATCAACCCAAACAGGGAATAGCTATAACTTCGCTAGTTCAATTTCAACTAAAACAGGGAAATAGCTATAACTTCGCTAAATTAATTTCAACCCATACATGGAATAGCTAGAACTTCGCGAGCTTAATTTCAACCCAAACAGGGAATAGCTATATCTTCGATAGATCAATTTCAACCCAAACAGGGAATAGCTAAAACTTCGCTAGCTCAATTTCAACCCAAACAGGGAATAGCTATAACTTCGATAGATCAATTTCAACCCAAACAGGGAATAGCTATAACTTCGCTAGATCAATTTCAACCCAAACAGGGAATAGCTAAAACTTCGCTAGCTCAATTTCAACCCAAAGAGGGAATAGCTATAACTTCGCTAGCTCAATTTCAACCCAAAGATAGAATAGCTATAACTTCGATAGATCAATTTCAACCCCAAGAGGGAATAGCTATAAATTCGATAGATCAATTTCAACCCAAACAGGGAATAGCTATAACTTTGCTATCTCAATATCAACCCAAACAGGGAATAGCTATAACTACACTAGCTCAATTTCATCCCAAACAGGGAATAGCTATAACTTCGCTAGCTCAATATCAACCCAAACAGGGAATAGCTATAACTTCGCTAGTTCAATTTCAACTAAAACAGGGAAATAGCTTTAACTTCGCTAAATTAATTTCAACCCAAACATGGAATAGCTAGAACTTCGCGAGCTTAATTTCAACCCAAACAGGGAATAGCTATATCTTCGATAGATCAATTTCAACCCAAACAGGGAATAGCTATAACTACGATAGATCAATTTCAACTCAAACAGGGAATAGCTATAACTTCGCTCAATCAATTACAACCCAAACAGGGAATATCTATAACTTCAATAGCTCAATATCAACCCAAACAGGGAATAGCTACAACTTCGCTAGCTCAATTTCAACCCAAACAGGGAATAACTATAACTTCGATAGATCAATTCAACCCAAACATGGAATAGCTATAACTTCGCTAGATCAATTTCAACCCAAACAGGGAATAGCTAAAACTTCGCTAGCTCAATTTCAACCCAAAGAGGGAATAGCTATAACTTCGATAGATCAATTTTAACCCAAAGAGGGAATAGCTATAACTTCGATAGATCAATTTTAACCCAAAGAGGGAATAGCTATAACTTCTATAGATCAATTTTAACCCAAAGAGGGAATAGCTTTAACTTCGATAGATCAATTTCAACCCAAACAGGGAATAGCTATAACTTTGCTATCTCAATATCAACCCAAACAGGGAATAGCTATAACTACACTAGCTCAATTTCATCCCAAACAGGGAATAGCTATAACTTCGCTAGCTCAATATCAACCCAAACAGGGAATAGCTATAACTTCGCTAGTTCAATTTCAACTAAAACAGGGAAATAGCTATAACTTCGCTAAATAAATTTCAACCCAAACATGGAATAGCTAGAACTTCGCGAGCTTAATTTCAACCCAAACAGGGAATAGCTATATCTTCGATAGATCAATTTCAACCCAAACAGGGAATAGCTATAACTACGATAGATCAATTTCAACTCAAACAGGGAATAGCTATAACTTCGCTCAATCAATTACAACCCAAACAAGGAATATCTATAACTTCGCTAGCTCAATATCAACCCAAACAGGGAATAGCTACAACTTCGCTAGCTCAATATCAACCCAAACAGGGAATAGCTATAACTTCGCTAGCTCAATTTCAACCCAAACAGGGAATAACTTTAACTTCGATAGATCAATTCAACCCAAACATGGAATAGCTATAACTTCGCTAGATCAATTTCAACCCAAACAACGAATAGCTAAAACTTCGCTAGCTCAATTTCAACCCAAAGAGGGAATAGCTATAACTTCGATCGATCAATTTTAACCCAAAGAGGGAATAGCTATAACTTCTATAGATCAATTTCAACCCAAACAGG
Organism: Leiobunum rupestre; assembly: GCF_980474605.1. Lineage (NCBI taxonomy): Eukaryota > Metazoa > Arthropoda > Arachnida > Opiliones > Sclerosomatidae > Leiobunum > Leiobunum rupestre. The sequence continues at coordinate 40,325,904 of NC_143384.1, forward strand.
GAATAGCTATAACTTCGCTCAATCAATTACAACCCAAACAGGGAATATCTATAACTTCAATAGCTCAATATCAACCCAAACAGGGAATAGCTACAACTTCGCTAGCTCAATTTCAACCCAAACAGGGAATAACTATAACTTCGATAGATCAATTCAACCCAAACATGGAATAGCTATAACTTCGCTAGATCAATTTCAACCCAAACAGGGAATAGCTAAAACTTCGCTAGCTCAATTTCAACCCAAAGAGGGAATAGCTATAACTTCGATAGATCAATTTTAACCCAAAGAGGGAATAGCTATAACTTCGATAGATCAATTTTAACCCAAAGAGGGAATAGCTATAACTTCTATAGATCAATTTTAACCCAAAGAGGGAATAGCTTTAACTTCGATAGATCAATTTCAACCCAAACAGGGAATAGCTATAACTTTGCTATCTCAATATCAACCCAAACAGGGAATAGCTATAACTACACTAGCTCAATTTCATCCCAAACAGGGAATAGCTATAACTTCGCTAGCTCAATATCAACCCAAACAGGGAATAGCTATAACTTCGCTAGTTCAATTTCAACTAAAACAGGGAAATAGCTATAACTTCGCTAAATTAATTTCAACCCAAACATGGAATAGCTAGAACTTCGCGAGCTTAATTTCAACCCAAACAGGGAATAGCTATATCTTCGATAGATCAATTTCAACCCAAACAGGGAATAGCTATAACTACGATAGATCAATTTCAACTCAAACAGGGAATAGCTATAACTTCGCTCAATCAATTACAACCCAAACAAGGAATATCTATAACTTCGCTAGCTCAATATCAACCCAAACAGGGAATAGCTACAACTTCGCTAGCTCAATATCAACCCAAACAGGGAATAGCTATAACTTCGCTAGCTCAATTTCAACCCAAACAGGGAATAACTATAACTTCGATAGATCAATTCAACCCAAACATGGAATAGCTATAACTTCGCTAGATCAATTTCAACCCAAACAACGAATAGCTAAAACTTCGCTAGCTCAATTTCAACCCAAAGAGGGAATAGCTATAACTTCGATCGATCAATTTTAACCCAAAGAGGGAATAGCTATAACTTCTATAGATCAATTTCAACCCAAACAGGGAATAGCTATAACTTTGCTATCTCAATATCAACCCAAACAGGGAATAGCTATAACTACACTAGCTCAATTTCATCCCAAACAGGGAATAGCTATAACTTCGATAGATCAATTTCAACCCAAACAGGGAATAGCTATAACTTTGCTATCTCAATATCAAGCCAAACAGGGAATAGCTATAACTACACTAGCTCAATTTCATCCCAAACAGGGAATAGCTATAACTTCGATAGATCAATTTCAACCCAAACAGGGAATAGCTATAACTTCGCTAGCTCAATATCAACCCAAACAGGGAATAGCTATAATTTCGCTAGCTCAATTTCAACCCAAAGAGGGATTAGCTATAACTTCGATAGATCAATTTCAACCCAAACAGGGGAAAGCTATAACTTCTATAGATCAATTTCAACCCAAAGAGGGAATAGCTATAACTTCGATAGATCAATTTCAACCCAAACAGGGAATAGCTAAAACTTCGCTACCTCAATTTCAACCCAAAGAGGGATTAGCTATAACTTCGATAGATCAATTTCAACCCAAACAGGGGAAAGCTATAACTTCTATAGATCAATTTCAACCCAAAGAGGGAATAGCTATAACTTCGATAGATCAATTTCAACCCAAACAGGGAATAGCCATAACTTCGCTAGCTCAATATCAACCCAAACAGGGAATAGCTACAACTTCGCTAGCTCAATATCAACCCAAACAGGGAATAGCTATAACTTCGCTAGCTCAATTTCAACCCAAACAGGGAATAACTATAACTTCGATAGATCAATTCAACGCAAACATGGAATAGCTAAAACTTCGCTACCTCAATTTCAACCCAAAGAGGGAATAGCTATAACTTCGCTAGATCAATTTCAACCCAAACAGGGAATAGCTAAAACTTCGCTAGCTCAATTTCAACCCAAAGAGGGAATAGCTATAACTTCGCTAGCTCAATTTCAACCCAAAGAGGGAATAGCTATAACTTCGCTAGATCAATTTCAACCCAAACAGGGAATAGCTATAACTAAGATAGATCAATTTCAACCCAAACAGGGAATAGCTATAACTTCTATAGATCAATTTCAACCCAAACAGGGAATAGCAATAACTTCGCTAGATCAATTTCAACCCAAACAGGGAATAGCCATAACTTCGCTCGCTCAATATCAACCCAAACAGGGAATAGCTATAACTTCGCTAGATCAATTTCAACCCAAACAGGGAATAGCTTTTACTTCGCTAGCTCAATATCAACCCAAACAGGGAATAGCTATAACTTCGCTAGCTCAAATTCAACCCAAACAGGGAATAGCTATAACTTCGCTAGATCAATTTCAACCCAAACAGGGAATAGCTAAAACTTCGCTAGCTCAATTTCAACCCAAAGAGGGAATAGCTATAACTACACTAGCTCAATTTCATCCCAAACAGGGAATAGCTATAACTTCGCTAGCTCAATATCAACCCAAACAGGGAATAGCTATAACTTCGCTAGTTCAATTTCAACTAAAACAGGGAAATAGCTATAACTTCGCTAAATTAATTTCAACCCAAACATGGAATAGCTAGAACTTCGCGAGCTTAATTTCAACCCAAACAGGGAATAGCTATATCTTCGATAGATCAATTTCAACCCAAACAGGGAATAGCTAAAACTTCGCTAGCTCAATTTCAACCCAAACAGGGAATAGCTATAACTTCGATAGATCAATTTCAACCCAAACAGGGAATAGCTATAACTTCGCTAGATCAATTTCAACCCAAACAGGGAATAGCTAAAACTTCGCTAGCTCAATTTCAACCCAAAGAGGGAATAGCTATAACTTCGCTAGCTCAATTTCAACCCAAAGAGGGAATAGCTATAACTTCGATAGATCAATTTCAACCCAAAGAGGGAATAGCTATAACTTCGATAGATGAATTTCAACCCAAACAGGGAATAGCTATAACTTTGCTATCTCAATATCAACCCACACAGGGAATAGCTATAACTACACTAGCTCAATTTCATCCCAAACAGGGAATAGCTATAACTTCGCTAGCTCAATATCAACCCAAACAGGGAATTGCTATAACTTCGCTAGTTCAATTTCAACTAAAACAGGGAAATAGCTATAACTTCGCTAAATTAATTTCAACCCAAACATGGAATAGCTAGAACTTCGCGAGCTTAATTTCAACCCAAACAGGGAATAGCTATATCTTCGATAGATCAATTTCAACCCAAACAGGGAATAGCTATAACTACGATAGATCAATTTCAACTCAAACAGGGAATAGCTATAACTTCGCTCAATCAATTACAACCCAAACAGGGAATATCTATAACTTCGCTAGCTCAATATCAACCCAAACAGGGAATAGCTACAACTTCGCTAGCTCAATTTCAACCCAAACAGGGAATAACTATAACTTCGATAGATCAATTCAACCCAAACATGGAATAGCTATAACTTCGCTAGATCAATTTCAACCCAAACAGGGAATAGCTAAAACTTCGCTAGCTCAATTTCAACCCAAAGAGGGAATAGCTATAACTTCGATAGATCAATTTTAACCCAAAGAGGGAATAGCTATAACTTCTATAGATCAATTTCAACCCAAACAGGGAATAGCTATAACTTTGCTATCTCAATATCAACCCAAACAGGGAATAGCTATAACTACACTAGCTCAATTTCATCCCAAACAGGGAATAGCTATAACTTCGATAGATCAATTTTAACCCAAACAGGGAATAGCTATAACTTCGCTAGCTCAATATCACCCAAACAGGGAATAGCTATAACTTCGATAGATCAATTTTAACCCAAAGAGGGAATAGCTATAACTTCGATAGATCAATTTCAACCCAAACAGGGAATAGCTATAACTTTGCTATCTCAATATCAACCCAAACAGGGAATAGCTATAACTACACTAGCTCAATTTCATCCCAAACAGGGAATAGCTATAACTTCGCTAGATCAATTTCAACCCAAACAGGGAATAGCTTTTACTTCGCTAGCTCAATATCAACCCAAACAGGGAATAGCTATAACTTCGCTAGCTCAAATTCAACCCAAACAGGGAATAGCTATAACTTCGCTAGATCAATTTCAACCCAAACAGGGAATAGCTAAAACTTCGCTAGCTCAATTTCAACCCAAAGAGGGAATAGCTATAACTACACTAGCTCAATTTCATCCCAAACAGGGAATAGCTATAACTTCGCTAGCTCAATATCAACCCAAACAGGGAATAGCTATAACTTCGCTAGTTCAATTTCAACTAAAACAGGGAAATAGCTATAACTTCGCTAAATTAATTTCAACCCAAACATGGAATAGCTAGAACTTCGCGAGCTTAATTTCAACCCAAACAGGGAATAGCTATATCTTCGATAGATCAATTTCAACCCAAACAGGGAATAGCTAAAACTTCGCTAGCTCAATTTCAACCCAAACAGGGAATAGCTATAACTTCGATAGATCAATTTCAACCCAAACAGGGAATAGCTATAACTTCGCTAGATCAATTTCAACCCAAACAGGGAATAGCTAAAACTTCGCTAGCTCAATTTCAACCCAAAGAGGGAATAGCTATAACTTCGCTAGCTCAATTTCAACCCAAAGAGGGAATAGCTATAACTTCGATAGATCAATTTCAACCCAAAGAGGGAATAGCTATAACTTCGATAGATGAATTTCAACCCAAACAGGGAATAGCTATAACTTTGCTATCTCAATATCAACCCACACAGGGAATAGCTATAACTACACTAGCTCAATTTCATCCCAAACAGGGAATAGCTATAACTTCGCTAGCTCAATATCAACCCAAACAGGGAATAGCTATAACTTCGCTAGTTCAATTTCAACTAAAACAGGGAAATAGCTATAACTTCGCTAAATTAATTTCAACCCAAACATGGAATAGCTAGAACTTCGCGAGCTTAATTTCAACCCAAACAGGGAATAGCTATATCTTCGATAGATCAATTTCAACCCAAACAGGGAATAGCTATAACTACGATAGATCAATTTCAACTCAAACAGGGAATAGCTATAACTTCGCTCAATCAATTACAACCCAAACAGGGAATATCTATAACTTCGCTAGCTCAATATCAACCCAAACAGGGAATAGCTACAACTTCGCTAGCTCAATTTCAACCCAAACAGGGAATAACTATAACTTCGATAGATCAATTCAACCCAAACATGGAATAGCTATAACTTCGCTAGATCAATTTCAACCCAAACAGGGAATAGCTAAAACTTCGCTAGCTCAATTTCAACCCAAAGAGGGAATAGCTATAACTTCGATAGATCAATTTTAACCCAAAGAGGGAATAGCTATAACTTCTATAGATCAATTTCAACCCAAACAGGGAATAGCTATAACTTTGCTATCTCAATATCAACCCAAACAGGGAATAGCTATAACTACACTAGCTCAATTTCATCCCAAACAGGGAATAGCTATAACTTCGATAGATCAATTTTAACCCAAACAGGGAATAGCTATAACTTCGCTAGCTCAATATCACCCAAACAGGGAATAGCTATAACTTCGATAGATCAATTTTAACCCAAAGAGGGAATAGCTATAACTTCGATAGATCAATTTCAACCCAAACAGGGAATAGCTATAACTTTGCTATCTCAATATCAACCCAAACAGGGAATAGCTATAACTACACTAGCTCAATTTCATCCCAAACAGGGAATAGCTATAACTTAGATAGATCAATTTCAACCCAAACAGGGAATAGCTATAACTTCGCTAGCTCAATATCAACCCAAACAGGGAATAGCTATAATTTCGCTAGCTCAATTTCAACCCAAACAGGGAATAGCTATAACTTCGATAGATCAATTTCAACCCAAACAGGGAATAGCTATAACTTCGCTAGATCAATTTCAACCCAAACAGGGAATAGCTAAAACTTCGCTAGCTCAATTTCAACCCAAAGAGGGATTAGCTATAACTTCGATAGATCAATTTCAACCCAAAGAGGGAATAGCTATAACTTAGATAGATCAATTTCAACCCAAACAGGGAATAGCTATACCTTCGCAAGATCTATTTCAACACAAAGAGGGAATAGCTATAACTTCGATAGATCAATTTCAACCCAAACAGGGAATAGCTATAACTTCGATAGATCAATTTCAACTCAAACAGGGAATACCTATAACTTCGCTAGCTCAATATGAACCCAAACAGGGAATAGCTATAACTTCGCTAGCTCAATTTCAACCCAAACAGGGAATAGCTATAACTTCGAAAGATCAATTTCAACTCAAATAGGGAATAGCTATAACTTCGCTAAATCAATTTCAACCCAAACAGGGAATAGCTATAACTTCGCTAGCTCAATTTCAACCCAAACAGGGAATAGCTATAACTTCGCTAGCTCAATTTCAACCCAAACAGGGAATAGCTATAACTTCGATAGATCAATTTCAACCCAAACAGGGAATAGCTGTAACTTCGCTAGATCAATTTCAACCCAAACAGGGAATAGCTAAAACTTCGCTAGCTCAATTTCAACCCAAAAAGGGAATAGCTATAACTTCGCTAGCTCAATTTCAACCCAAAGAGGGAATAGCTATAACTTCGCTAGATTAATTTCAACCCAAACAGGGAATAGCTATAACTTCGCTAGCTCAATATCAACCCAAACAGGGAATAGCTATAACTTCGCTAGCTCAATTTCAACCCAAAAAGGGAATAGCTATAACTTCGCTAGATCAATTTCAACCCAAACAGGGAATAGCTAAAACTTCGCTAGCTCAATTTCAACCCAAAGAGGGAATAGCTATAACTTCGATAGATCAATTTCAACCCAAAGAGGGAATAGCTATAACTTCGATAGATCAATTTCAACCCAAACAGGAAATAGCTATAACTTCGCTAGATCAATTTCAACCCAAAGAGGGAAAAGCTATAACTTCGATAGATCAATTTCAACCCAAACAGGGAATAGCTATAACTTCTATAGATCAATTTCAACCCAAACAGGGAATAGCAATAACTTCGCTAGATCAATTTCAACCCAAACAGGGAATAGCTATAACTTCGCTAGATCAACTTCAACCCAAAGAGGGAATAGCTATAACTTCAATAGATCAATTTCAACCCAAACAGGGAATAGCTATAACTTCGATAGATCAATTTCAACCCAAACAGGGAATAGCTGTAACTTCGCTAGATCAATTTCAACCCAAACTGGGAATAGCTAAAACTTCGCTAGCTCAATTTCAACCCAAAAAGGGAATAGCTATAACTTCGCTAGCTCAATTTCAACCCAAAGAGGGAATAGCTATAACTTCGATAGATCAATTTCAACCCAAAGAGGGAATAGCTATAACTTCGATAGATCAATTTCAACCCAAAGAGGGAATAGCTATAACTTCGATAGATCAATTTCAACCCAAACAGGGAATAGCTATAACTTTGCTATCTCAATATCAACTAAAACAGGGAATAGCTATAACTACACTAGCTCAATTTCATCCCAAACAGGGAATAGCTATAACTTCGATAGATCAATTTCAACCCAAACAAGGAATAGCTATAACTTCGCTAGATTAATTTCAACCCAAACAGGGAATAGCTATAACTTCGCTAGCTCAATATCAACCCAAACAGGGAATAGCTATAACTTCGCTAGCTCAATTTCAACCCAAAAAGGGAATAGCTATAACTTCGCTAGATCAATTTCAACCCAAACAGGGAATAGCTAAAACTTCGCTAGCTCAATTTCAACCCAAAGAGGGAATAGCTATAACTTCGATAGATCAATTTCAACCCAAAGAGGGAATAGCTATAACTTCGATAGATCAATTTCAACCCAAACAGGAAATAGCTATAACTTCGCTAGATCAATTTCAACCCAAAGAGGGAAAAGCTATAACTTCGATAGATCAATTTCAACCCAAACAGGGAATAGCTATAACTTCTATAGATCAATTTCAACCCAAACAGGGAATAGCAATAACTTCGCTAGATCAATTTCAACCCAAACAGGGAATAGCTAAAACTTCGCTAGATCAACTTCAACCCAAAGAGGGAATAGCTATAACTTCGATAGATCAATTTCAACCCAAACAGGGAATAGCTATAACTTATATAGATCAATTTCAACCCAAACAGGGAATAGCAATAACTTCGCTAGATCAATTTCAACCCAAACAGGGAATAGCCATAACTTCGCTAGCTCAATATCAACCCAAACAGGGAATAGCTATAACTTCGCTAGATAAATTTCAACCCAAACAGGGAATAGCTATAACTTCGCTAGCTCAATATCAACCCAAACAGGGAATAGGTATAACTTTGCTAGATCAATTTCAACCCAAAGGGGAATAGCTATAACTTCGATAGATCAATTTCAACCCAAACAGAGATTAGCTTTAACTTCGCTAGCTCAATATCAACCCAAACAGGGAATAGCTATAACTTCGCTAGCTCAATATCCACCCAAACATGGAATAGCTATAACTTCGCTAGCTCAATTTCAACAAAAACAAGGAATAGCTATAACTTCGCTAGATCAATTTCAACCCAAACAGGGAATAGCTATAACTTCGATAGATCAATTTCAACCCAAAGAGGGAATAGCTATAACTTCGATAGATCAATTTCAACCCAAACAGGGAATAGCTATAACTTCGATAGATCAATTTCAACCCAAACAGGGTATAGCTATAACTTCTATAGATCAATTTCAACCCAAACAGGGAATAGCAATAACTTCGCTAGATCAATTTCAACCCAAACAGGGAATAGCTATAACTTCGCTAGATCAATTTCAACCCAAAAAGGGAATAGCTATAACTTCGATAGATCAATTTCAACCCAAACAGGGAATAGCTCTAACTTCGATAGATCAATTTCAACTCAAACAGGGAATAGCTATAACTTCGCTAAATCAATTTCAACCCAAACAGGGAATAGCTATAACTTCGCTAGCTCAATTTCAACCCAAACAGGGAATAGCTATAACTTCGCTAGCTCAATTTCAACCCAAACTGGGAATAGCTATAACTTCGATAGATCAATTTCAACCCAAACAGGGAATAGCTATAACTTCGCTAGATCAATTTCAACCCAAACAGGGAATAGCTAAAACTTCGCTAGCTCAATTTCAAACCAAAGAGGGAATAGCTATAACTTCGATAGATCAATTTCAACCCAAAGAGGGAATAGCTACCCAGGTAGCAAAGCAACGTTGCAATTTGGTTAAATTTTGGTTATCTGGTTGAAATATCGTTATGAGTTATTTTTTCAACGTTCTACTAACGTTGAATTGTAGTTTATAAATTGAACTGTTTCGAACCAAATTTTCCAATAACCTTCTTAACGTTAAAATAACGTTGTTTTTAATCAATTTCGTCCAAGTTTATTTTTAGACGAAAATATAACGTTTCTTTTTGGTTTTGTTAAAAACTATTTTTTCATTAAGGATAAATAACCATATAAACGTTCTTATAGATACTAATTCAACGATAAAGGTTAAAATTTTAACTTAATACTTTAGTATATCGTTGTTAAAAATACTACAGCAAAACCTCTAAAACTTATTTTTGGTCTTACAATTTGTCATTTACCATATTTTCAGCCGAATTAAGTTGCCTATTCGTAATTTATCCATCTATAGAAAAAAATTCATTTCATCCCCTAGCTCAAGCATAGCTCAAGTGATGTGTTATAATAATTAATTTTATTCTCGGGTATAAAAAGTGATTGAACACTTTTTGTACCCCGAAACGGGATTCTAGATGTTACAATTGTAATGCGCGTAGGAGTGTGGTGGCACCGTAGCAAGCCCTTCATGCCACGCGCACGTGGACTAACAACCCCCTATACATGCGACCAATCGAAGTCGGCTGTGGCTCTGCACAGGTAGAGATTATCTACAGTGAAAGTAAAAGCAGTACCTACGCATTTGTACTATAGGCAGTGGTAAAAGTATCGCGCCATTAGGCAATAGGCATTAGCACGGTCGGTTTTAAGCAATCAATAGATAGTGCTGTAATTTGAATGAATATGGTAATTATAAGTATTAAATATATTATCAAGTTAATGATAAGCTTATAAAACATTAATAGGTATTTACTAAATGTCATTTGACATGATCGCTTAGTATTTAATAATGGATTATCGTGACCCAGCAGTTAAGCCTTTGTATCACTTTCCAAAGTCTCATTTGCATTAACAAACTTGGTTTAAAAACTATGATTTTATGAATTTATTCAAGCTATAAATCAGTTCACATTGTATGCAATAAATTAACTTAGGTTCAATTTGTTTCCAATAAGTTTAAAATTTAGAAATGATACTTTTCATTTGAATGTTGAGTATTGAAATTGAGAAAAACTAAATTTTTTTAAATCTTAAAAATGAATTATTATTACCAGGGCTATATTTACTGCTAATCTTGAAAAATATAGGCCATCACAAATTCATATTATTAATTAAAAAGTTTAGCAATAGACAGTTGTGACAAAAAAATTCAAATATTTAGCTCTGATTACATGATTCTTGGTACGCGATACAGTGGGTGAACAAAATACCAGTGTATTTAATGTGAAAATTTTAAATTCTGTGATAAAATATAATTCCCTTCCCAAATTGATGTCTCTACATTAGTTCACAATGTTTGCATTAAGTGATTTAGGAAAAAAAAATAGAAATAATGCTTTTTAATTCAATGTTGAGAGTTGAAATTTTGAAAAATTCTACATTTTTCTTAACCTTAAAATATGGGATTATTTTTATTAGGGCTATATTTCCTGCTTATCTTTAATACTATAGGCCACCGGAAATTCATATTATTAATTTAAAAGTTTAGCAATAGAGAGTTGTGATAAAAAATTCAAATATTTAGCTCTGATTACATGATTCTTAGTATGCGATACAGCGGGTGAGCAAAATACCGCAGTCTGTATTTAAAGTAAAAATTTCAAAGTCTGGGGGAAGATATAATTCCATTATCAAATTGATGTCTCTACATTAGATCACCATGTTTGCATTCAGTTATTTTAGGAAAAAAAATTAGAAATAATGCTTTTTAATTCAATGTTGAGAGTTGAAATTTGGAAACATTCTACATTTTTCTTAACCCTAAAATAAGGGATTATTTTCATTATAGGGCTATATTTACTGCTAATCTTAAATACTATAGGCCATCACAAATTCACAATAAAAAAGTTTTGTAATAGTCAGCTGTGGTAAATAAAAATCAATCTTCATCTGCAATTCTGCAGTTTGTTTATATTGATAGAGAAATTTATATTGCTTAGTTAGTACTAAATAATTTTGAGGAATGTCATTATTGTTATATTTTGAATATTTTTTCTGTTGTCATTGAGTTAAGGTGATTTGTGTACCTTCAATAATGAAATAGATTTTGTAATACCATATGTTTATGCTTTTCAAAATTGGGATTTAAGATTATCTCCAAGTATTTTTGATTAATTTGAATAAGATTTAAATATTTAGGAAGTAACGACAAGTAAGATTAAACTTTTTTAAGATGTTTGACCAAACTGATGGAGATTTTAGATTCAGTATTGAAATAAATAGCGTGTATATTTTCCGTAAAAAGCGATTTGTGATATTTTAGAAACAAGGGAGATATTATATTCGCTGTATACATCGAAATTAATATTTAAAATTCGATAATTAAATGCTTAATTTCAAATATTCTCGATTATTGGAAATACGATTTAAGTATTTTTAAATAACGTATATTCAAGTTTTAAGTAGATCCAATTTTTTATTTTCCAAAAAAGTTATTTGTGTTAATTTAATTAACTGATATGTTTTAGTAGTTCATATTGCATTGTAACCCAAAAGTTTTATAAAAAGTACAGTTCTTTCTTTTCTTAACTTAAATTTTTTCCAGTGTCTGTTTATATTTTTATGGCTATCAATAAATTTTTATGTGAGAGATGCATTAAATAAAAATTGATCCATTTCGGAGATCACGCCTGCTCTAATTAGTATGTAAAAGGCATACATTCTAGTATAAGAACGACGTTATTTTAACTCCTAAAATACGTTGATTTACAGTTGGTTTCAATTAGAGCACTAACGTTAGAAAAACGTTTTATGGTAGTTTATTGAACGTTTAATAAACGGTTTTTTGTATAACGTGTTATTTACGTTGCACAAGTAACGTTACGATTAGAAAAATACTAACGTTAACTAAACGTATTTCTAACGGTTTTTTTATAGTATAAATCACCGGACATGATCTACGTTATTATAACGTTTGATTTACTACTATTTATCAACGGTTTTAAAACGGTTTTTTAACCACATTTTGCTACCTGGGTATAACTTCGATAGATCAATTTCAACCCAAACAGGGAATAGCTATATTTTCGATAGATCAATTCAACCCAAACAGGGAATAGCTATAACTTCGCTAGATCAATTTCAACCCAAACAGGGAATAGCTAAAACTTCGCTAGCTCAATTTCAACCCAAAGAGGGAATAGCTATAACTTCGATAGATCAATTTCAACCCAAAGAGGGAATAGCTATAACTTCGATAGATCAATTTCAACCCAAGCAGGGAATAGCTATAACTTTGCTATCTCAATATCAACGCAAACAGGGAATAGCTATAACTACACTAGCTCAATTTCATCCCAAACAGGAGATAGCTATAACTTCTATAGATCAATTTCAACCCAAAGAGGGAATAGCTATAACTTCGATAGATCAATTTCAACCCAAACAGGGAATAGCCATAACTTCGCTAGCTCAATATCAACCCAAACAGGGAATAGATATAACTTCGCTAGATCAATTTCAACCCAAACAGGGAATAGCTATAACTTCGCTAGCTCAATTTCAACCCAAACAGGGAATAGCTATAACTTCGCTAGCTCAATTTCAACCCAAACTGGGAATAGCTATAACTTCGATAGATCAATTTCAACCCAAGGAGGGAATAGCTATAACTTCGATAGATCAATTTCAACCCAAACAGGGAATAGCTATAACTTCGCTAGATCAATTTCAACCCAAAGAGGGAATAGCTATAACTTCGATAGATCAATTTCAACCCAAACAGGGAATAGCTATAACTTTGCTATCTCAATATCAACCCAAACAGGGAATAGCTATAACTACACTAGCTCAATTTCATCCCAAACAGGGAATAGCTATAACTTCGATAGATCAATTTCAACCCAAACAGGGAATAGCTATAACTTCTATAGATCAATTTCAACCCAAACAGGGAATAGCAATAACTTCGCTAGATCAATTTCAACCCAAACAGGGAATAGCCATAACTTCGCTAGTTCAATATCAACCCAAACAGGGAATAGCTATAACTTCGCTAGATCAATTTCAACCCAAACAGGGAATAGCTTTAACTTCGCTAGCTCAATATCAACCCAAACAGGGAATAGCTATAACTTCGCTAGATCAATTTCAACCCAAACAGGGAATAGCTATAACTTCGCTAGATCAATTTCAACAAAAAGAGGGAATAGCTATAACTTCGATAGATCAATTTCAATCCAAACAGGGAATAGCTATAACTTCTATAGATCAATTTCAACCCAAACAGGGAATAGCAATAACTTCGCTTGATCAATTTCAACCCAAACAGGGAATAGCCATAACTTCGCTAGCTCAATATCAACCCAAACAGGGAACAGCTATAACTTCGCTAGATCAATTTCAACCCAAACAGGGAATCGCTATAACTTCGCTAGCTCAATATCAACCCAAACAGGGAATAGCTATAACTTCGCTAGCTCTAATTCAACTTCTACAGGGAATAGCTATAACTTCGCTAGCTCAATTTCAACCCAAAGAGGGAATACCTATAACTTAGATAGATCAATTTCATCCCAAAAAGGGAATAGCTATAACTTCGATATATCAATTTCAACCCAAACAGTGAATAGCTATAACTTCGATAGATCAATTTCAACCCAAAAAGGGAATAGCTATAACTTCGATATATCAATTACAACCCAAACAGGGAATAGCTATAACTTCGCTAGATCAATTTCAACCCAAACAGTGAATAGCTATAACTTCGATAGATCAATTTCAACCCAAAAAGGGAATAGCTATAACTTCGATATATCAATTACAACCCAAACAGGGAATAGCTATAACTTCGCTAGATCAATTTCAACCCAAACAGGGAATAGCTATAACTTCTATAGATCAATTTCAACCCAAACAGGGAATAGCAATAACTTCGCTAGATCAATTTCAACCCAAACAGGGAATAGCTATAACTTCGCTAGATCAATTTCAACCCAAAGAGGGAATAGCTATAACTTCGATAGATCAATTTCAACCCAAACAGGGAATAGCTCTAACTTCGATAGATCAATTTCAACTCAAACAGGGAATAGCTATAACTTCGCTAAATCAATTTCAACGCAAACAGGGAATAGCTATAACTTCGCTAGCTCAATATCAACCCAAACAGGGAATAGCTATAACTTCGCTAGATCAATTTCAACCCAAACAGGGAATAGCTATAACTTCGCTAGATCAATTTCAACAAAAAGAGGGAATAGCTATAACTTCGATAGATCAATTTCAATCCAAACAGGGAATAGCTATAACTTCTATAGATCAATTTCAACCCAAACAGGGAATAGCAATAACTTCGCTTGATCAATTTCAACCCAAACAGGGAATAGCCATAACTTCGCTAGCTCAATATCAACCCAAACAGGGAATAGCTATAACTTCGCTAGATCAATTTCAACCCAAACAGGGAATCGCTATAACTTGGCTAGCTCAATATCAACCCAAACAGGGAATAGCTATAACTTCGCTAGCTCTAATTCAACCCAAACAGGGAATAGCTATAACTTCGCTAGCTCAATTTCAACAAAAACAGGGAATAGCTATAACTTCGCTAGATCAATTTCAACCCAAACAGTGAATAGCTATAACTTCGATAGATCTATTTCAACCCAAAAAGGGAATAGCTATAACTTCGATATATCAATTTCAACCCAAACAGTGAATAGCTATAACTTCGATAGATCAATTTCAACCCAAAAAGGGAATAGCTATAACTTCGATATATCAATTACAACCCAAACAGGGAATAGCTATAACTTCGCTAGATCAATTTCAACCCAAACAGTGAATAGCTATAACTTCGATAGATCAATTTCAACCCAAAAAGGGAATAGCTATAACTTCGATATATCAATTACAACCCAAACAGGGAATAGCTATAACTTCGCTAGATCAATTTCAACCCAAACAGGGAATAGCTATAACTTCTATAGATCAATTTCAACCCAAACAGGGAATAGCAATAACTTCGCTAGATCAATTTCAACCCAAACAGGGAATAGCTATAACTTCGCTAGATCAATTTCAACCCAAAGAGGGAATAGCTATAACTTCGATAGATCAATTTCAACCCAAACAGGGAATAGCTCTAACTTCGATAGATCAATTTCAACTCAAACAGGGAATAGCTATAACTTCGCTAAATCAATTTCAACGCAAACAGGGAATAGCTATAACTCCGCTAGCTCAATTTCAACCCAAACAGGGAATAGCTATAACTTCGCTAGCTCAATTTAAACCCAAACTGGGAATAGCTATAACTTCGATAGATCAATTTCAACCCAAACAGGGAATAGCTATAGCTTCGCTAGATCAATTTCAACCCAAACAGGGAATAGCTAAAACATCGCTAGCTCAATTTCAACCCAAAGAGGGAATAGCTATAACTTCGATAGATCAATTTCAACCCAAAGAGGGAATAGCTATAACTTCGATAGATCAATTTCAACCCAAACAGGGAATAGCTATATTTTTGATAGATCAATTCAACCCAAACAGGGAATAGCTATAACTTCGCTAGATCAATTTCAACCCAAACAGGGAATAGCTAAAACTTCGCTAGCTCAATTTCAACCCAAAGAGGGAATAGCTATAACTTCGATAGATCAATTTCAACCCAAAGAGGGAATAGCTATAACTTCGATAGATCAATTTCAACCCAAACAGGGAATAGCAATAACTTCGCTAGATCAATTTCATCCCAAAGAGGAAATAGCTATTACTTCGATTGATCAATTTCAACTCAAACAGGGAATAGCTATAACTTCGCTAAATCAATTTCAACCTAAACAGGGAATAGCTATAACTTCGCTAGCTCAATATCAACCCAAACATGGAATAGCTATAATTTCGCTAGCTCAATTTCAACAAAAACAGGGAATAGCTATAACTTCGCTAGATCAATTTCAACCCAAACAGGGGAAAGCTATAACTTCTATAGATCAATTTCAACCCAAAGAGGGAATAGCTATAACTTCGATAGATCAATTTCAACCCAAACAGGGAATAGCCATAACTTCGCTAGCTCAATATCAACCCAAACAGGGACTAGATATAACTTCGCTAGATCAATTTCAACCCAAACAGGGAATAGCTATAACTTCGCTAGCTCAATTTCAACCCAAACAGGGAATAGCCATAACTTCGCTAGCTCAATTTCAACCCAAACTGGGAATAGCTATAACTTCGATAGATCAATTTCAACCCAAAGAGGGAATAGCTATAACTTCGATAGATCAATTTCAACCCAAACAGGGAATAGCTATAACTTCGCTAGATCAATTTCAACCCAAAGAGGGAATAGCTATAACTTCGATAGATCAATTTCAACCCAAACAGGGAATAGCTATAACTTCTATAGATCAATTTCAACCTAAACAGGGAATAGCAATAACTTCGCTAGATCAATATCAACCCAAACAGGGAATAGCCATAACTTCGCTAGCTCAATATCAACCCAAACAGGGAATAACTATAACTTCGCTAGATAAATTTCAACCCAAACCAGGAATAGCTATAACTTCGCTAGCTCAATATCAACCCAAACAGGGAATAGCTATAACTTTGCTAGATCAATTTCAACCCAAACTGGGAATAGCTATAACTTCGCTAGCTCAATTTCAACCCAAAGAGGGAATACTTATAAATTCGATAGATCAATTTCATCCCAATGAGGAAATACCTATTACTTCGATAGATCAATTTCAACTCAAACAGGGAATAGCTATAACATCGCTAAATCAATTTCAACCTAAACAGGGAATAGCTATAACTTCGCTAGCTCAATATCAACCCAAACATGGAATAGCTATAACTTCGCTAGCTCAATTTCAACAAAAACAGGGAATAGCTATAACTTCGCTAGATCAATTTCAACCCAAACAGGGAATAGCTATAACTTCTATAGATCAATTTCAACCCAAAGAGGGAATAGCTATAACTTCGATAGATCAATTTCAACCCAAACAGGGAATAGCCATAACTTCGCTAGCTCAATATCAACCCAAACAGGGAATAGCTATAACTTCGCTAGATCAATTTCAACCCAAACAGGGAATAGCTATTACTTCGCTAGCTCAATTTCAAACCAATAAGCTATAACTTCGATAGATCAATTTCAACCCAAAGAGGGAATAGCTATAACTTCGATAGATCAATTTCAACCCAAACAGGGAATAGCTATAACTTCGATAGATCAATTTCAACTCAAACAGGGAATAGCTATAACTTCGCTCAATCAATTACAACCCAAACAGGGAATAGCTATAACTTCGCTAGCTCAATATCAACCCAAACAGGGAATAGCTATAACTTCGCTAAATCAATTTCAACGCAAACAGGGAATAGCTATAACTTCGCTAGCTCAATTTCAACCCAAACAGGGAATAGCTATAACTTCGCTAGCTCAATTTAAACCCAAACTGGGAATAGCTATAACTTCGATAGATCAATTTCAACCCAAACAGGGAATAGCTATAGCTTCGCTAGATCAATTTCAACCCAAACAGGGAATAGCTAAAACATAGCTAGCTCAATTTCAACCCAAAGAGGGAATAGCTATAACTTCGATAGATCAATTTCAACCCAAAGAGGGAATAGCTATAACTTCGATAGATCAATTTCAACCCAAACAGGGAATAGCTATATTTTTGATAGATCAATTCAACCCAAACAGGGAATAGCTATAACTTCGCTAGATCAATTTCAACCCAAACAGGGAATAGCTAAAACTTCGCTAGCTCAATTTCAACCCAAAGAGGGAATAGCTATAACTTCGATAGATCAATTTCAACCCAAAGAGGGAATAGCTATAACTTCGATAGATAAATTTCAACCCAAACAGGGAATAGCTATAACTTTGCTATCTCAATATCAACGCAAACAGGGAATAGCTATAACTACACTAGCTCAATTTCATCCCAAACAGGAGATAGCTATAACTTCGATAGATCAATTTCAACCCAAACAGGGAATAGCTATAACTTCTATAGATTAATTTCAACCCAAACAGGGAATAGCAATAACTTCGCTAGATCAATTTCATCCCAAAGAGGAAATAGCTATTACTTCGATTGATCAATTTCAACTCAAACAGGGAATAGCTATAACTTCGCTAAATCAATTTCAACCTAAACAGGGAATAGCTATAACTTCGCTAGCTCAATATCAACCCAAACATGGAATAGCTATAATTTCGCTAGCTCAATTTCAACAAAAACAGGGAATAGCTATAACTTCACTAGATCAATTTCAACCCAAACAGGGGAAAGCTATAACTTCTATAGATCAATTTCAACCCAAAAAGGGAATAGCTATAACTTCGATAGATCAATTTCAACCCAAACAGGGAATAGCCATAACTTCGCTAGCTCAATATCAACCCAAACAGGGAATAGATATAACTTCACTAGATCAATTTCAACCCAAACAGGGAATAGCTATAACTTCGCTAGCTCAATTTCAACCCAAAGAGGGAATAGCTATAACTTCGATAGATCAATTTCAACCCAAAGAGGGAATAGCTATAACTTCGATAGATCAATTTCAACCCAAACAGGGAATAGCTATATTTTTGATAGATCAATTCAACCCAAACAGGGAATAGCTATAACTTCGCTAGATCAATTTCAACCCAAACAGGGAATAGCTAAAACTTCGCTAGCTCAATTTCAACCCAAAGAGGGAATAGCTATAACTTCGATAGATCAATTTCAACCCAAAGAGGGAATAGCTATAACTTCGATAGATCAATTTCAACCCAAACAGGGAATAGCAATAACTTCGCTAGATCAATTTCATCCCAAAGAGGAAATAGCTATTACTTCGATTGATCAATTTCAACTCAAACAGGGAATAGCTATAACTTCGCTAAATCAATTTCAACCTAAACAGGGAATAGCTATAACTTCGCTAGCTCAATATCAACCCAAACATGGAATAGCTATAATTTCGCTAGCTCAATTTCAACAAAAACAGGGAATAGCTATAACTTCGCTAGATCAATTTCAACCCAAACAGGGGAAAGCTATAACTTCTATAGATCAATTTCAACCCAAAGAGGGAATAGCTATAACTTCGATAGATCAATTTCAACCCAAACAGGGAATAGCCATAACTTCGCTAGCTCAATATCAACCCAAACAGGGACTAGATATAACTTCGCTAGATCAATTTCAACCCAAACAGGGAATAGCTATAACTTCGCTAGCTCAATTTCAACCCAAACAGGGAATAGCCATAACTTCGCTAGCTCAATTTCAACCCAAACTGGGAATAGCTATAACTTCGATAGATCAATTTCAACCCAAAGAGGGAATAGCTATAACTTCGATAGATCAATTTCAACCCAAACAGGGAATAGCTATAACTTCGCTAGATCAATTTCAACCCAAAGAGGGAATAGCTATAACTTCGATAGATCAATTTCAACCCAAACAGGGAATAGCTATAACTTCTATAGATCAATTTCAACCTAAACAGGGAATAGCAATAACTTCGCTAGATCAATATCAACCCAAACAGGGAATAGCCATAACTTCGCTAGCTCAATATCAACCCAAACAGGGAATAACTATAACTTCGCTAGATAAATTTCAACCCAAACCAGGAATAGCTATAACTTCGCTAGCTCAATATCAACCCAAACAGGGAATAGCTATAACTTCGCTAGATCAATTTCAACCCAAACTGGGAATAGCTATAACTTCGCTAGCTCAATTTCAACCCAAAGAGGGAATACTTATAAATTCGATAGATCAATTTCATCCCAATGAGGAAATACCTATTACTTCGATAGATCAA
Organism: Leiobunum rupestre; assembly: GCF_980474605.1. NCBI lineage: Eukaryota > Metazoa > Arthropoda > Arachnida > Opiliones > Sclerosomatidae > Leiobunum > Leiobunum rupestre. The sequence continues at coordinate 40,346,184 of NC_143384.1, forward strand.
TTTCAACTCAAACAGGGAATAGCTATAACATCGCTAAATCAATTTCAACCTAAACAGGGAATAGCTATAACTTCGCTAGCTCAATATCAACCCAAACATGGAATAGCTATAACTTCGCTAGCTCAATTTCAACAAAAACAGGGAATAGCTATAACTTCGCTAGATCAATTTCAACCCAAACAGGGAATAGCTATAACTTCTATAGATCAATTTCAACCCAAAGAGGGAATAGCTATAACTTCGATAGATCAATTTCAACCCAAACAGGGAATAGCCATAACTTCGCTAGCTCAATATCAACCCAAACAGGGAATAGCTATAACTTCGCTAGATCAATTTCAACCCAAACAGGGAATAGCTATTACTTCGCTAGCTCAATTTCAAACCAATAAGCTATAACTTCGATAGATCAATTTCAACCCAAAGAGGGAATAGCTATAACTTCGATAGATCAATTTCAACTCAAACAGGGAATAGCTATAACTTCGCTCAATCAATTACAACCCAAACAGGGAATAGCTATAACTTCGCTAGCTCAATATCAACCCAAACAGGGAATAGCTATAACTTCGCTAAATCAATTTCAACGCAAACAGGGAATAGCTATAACTTCGCTAGCTCAATTTCAACCCAAACAGGGAATAGCTATAACTTCGCTAGCTCAATTTAAACCCAAACTGGGAATAGCTATAACTTCGATAGATCAATTTCAACCCAAACAGGGAATAGCTATAGCTTCGCTAGATCAATTTCAACCCAAACAGGGAATAGCTAAAACATAGCTAGCTCAATTTCAACCCAAAGAGGGAATAGCTATAACTTCGATAGATCAATTTCAACCCAAAGAGGGAATAGCTATAACTTCGATAGATCAATTTCAACCCAAACAGGGAATAGCTATATTTTTGATAGATCAATTCAACCCAAACAGGGAATAGCTATAACTTCGCTAGATCAATTTCAACCCAAACAGGGAATAGCTAAAACTTCGCTAGCTCAATTTCAACCCAAAGAGGGAATAGCTATAACTTCGATAGATCAATTTCAACCCAAAGAGGGAATAGCTATAACTTCGATAGATAAATTTCAACCCAAACAGGGAATAGCTATAACTTTGCTATCTCAATATCAACGCAAACAGGGAATAGCTATAACTACACTAGCTCAATTTCATCCCAAACAGGAGATAGCTATAACTTCGATAGATCAATTTCAACCCAAACAGGGAATAGCTATAACTTCTATAGATTAATTTCAACCCAAACAGGGAATAGCAATAACTTCGCTAGATCAATTTCATCCCAAAGAGGAAATAGCTATTACTTCGATTGATCAATTTCAACTCAAACAGGGAATAGCTATAACTTCGCTAAATCAATTTCAACCTAAACAGGGAATAGCTATAACTTCGCTAGCTCAATATCAACCCAAACATGGAATAGCTATAATTTCGCTAGCTCAATTTCAACAAAAACAGGGAATAGCTATAACTTCACTAGATCAATTTCAACCCAAACAGGGGAAAGCTATAACTTCTATAGATCAATTTCAACCCAAAAAGGGAATAGCTATAACTTCGATAGATCAATTTCAACCCAAACAGGGAATAGCCATAACTTCGCTAGCTCAATATCAACCCAAACAGGGAATAGATATAACTTCACTAGATCAATTTCAACCCAAACAGGGAATAGCTATAACTTCGCTAGCTCAATTTCAACCCAAACAGGGAATAGCTATAACTTCGCTAGCTCAATTTCAACCCAAACTGGGAATAGCTATAACTTCGATAGATCAATTTCAACCCAAAGAGGGAATAGCTATAACTTCGATAGATCAATTTCAACCCAAACAGGGAATAGCTATAACTTCGCTAGATCAATTTCAACCCAAAGAGGGAATAGCTATAACTTCGATAGATCAATTTCAACCCAAACAGGGAATAGCTATAACTTCTATAGATCAATTTCAACCCAAAGAGGGAATAGCAATAACTTCGCTAGATCAATATCAACCCAAACAGGGAATAGCCATAACTTCGCTAGCTCAATATCAACCCAAACAGGGAATAGCTATAACTTCGCTAGATAAATTTCAACCCAAACCAGGAATAGCTATAACTTCGCTAGCTCAATATCAACCCAAACAGGGAATAGCTATAACTTTGCTAGCTCAAATTTAACCCAAACAGGGAATAGCTATAACTTCGCTAGATCAATTTCAACCCAAACAGGGAATAGCTATAACTTCGCTAGCTCAATTTCAACCCAAAGAGGGAATACTTATAAATTCGATAGATCAATTTCATCCCAATGAGGAAATACCTATTACTTCGATAGATCAATTTCAACTCAAACAGGGAATAGCTATAACATCGCTAAATCAATTTCAACCTAAACAGGGAATAGCTATAACTTCGCTAGCTCAATATCAACCCAAACATGGAATAGCTATAACTTCGCTAGCTCAATTTCAACAAAAACAGGGAATATCTATAACTTCGCTAGATCAATTTCAACCCAAACAGGGAATAGCTATAACTTCTATAGATCAATTTCAACCCAAAGAGGGAATAGCTATAACTTCGATAGATCAATTTCAACCCAAACAGGGAATAGCCATAACTTCGCTAGCTCAATATCAACCCAAACAGGGAATAGATATAACTTCGCTAGATCAATTTCAACCCAAACAGGGAATAGCTATAACTTCGCTAGCTCAATTTCAACCCAAACAGGGAATAGCTATAACTTCGCTAGCTCAATTTCAACCCAAACTGGGAATAGCTATAACTTCGATAGATCAATTTCAACCCAAGGAGGGAATAGCTATAACTTCGATAGATCAATTTCAACCCAAACAGGGAATAGCTATAACTTCGCTAGCTCAATTTCAACCCAAAGAGGGAATACTTATAAATTCGATAGATCAATTTCATCCCAATGAGGAAATACCTATTACTTCGATAGATCAATTTCAACTCAAACAGGGAATAGCTATAACATCGCTAAATCAATTTCAACCTAAACAGGGAATAGCTATAACTTCGCTAGCTCAATATCAACCCAAACATGGAATAGCTATAACTTTGCTATCTCAATATCAACGCAAACAGGGAATAGCTATAACTACACTAGCTCAATTTCATCCCAAACAGGAGATAGCTATAACTTCTATAGATCAATTTCAACCCAAAGAGGGAATAGCTATAACTTCGATAGATCAATTTCAACCCAAACAGGGAATAGCCATAACTTCGCTAGCTCAATATCAACCCAAACAGGGAATAGATATAACTTCGCTAGATCAATTTCAACCCAAACAGGGAATAGCTATAACTTCGCTAGCTCAATTTCAACCCAAACAGGGAATAGCTATAACTTCGCTAGCTCAATTTCAACCCAAACTGGGAATAGCTATAACTTCGATAGATCAATTTCAACCCAAGGAGGGAATAGCTATAACTTCGATAGATCAATTTCAACCCAAACAGGGAATAGCTATAACTTCGCTAGATCAATTTCAACCCAAAGAGGGAATAGCTATAACTTCGATAGATCAATTTCAACCCAAACAGGGAATAGCTATAACTTTGCTATCTCAATATCAACCCAAACAGGGAATAGCTATAACTACACTAGCTCAATTTCATCCCAAACAGGGAATAGCTATAACTTCGATAGATCAATTTCAACCCAAACAGGGAATAGCTATAACTTCTATAGATCAATTTCAACCCAAACAGGGAATAGCAATAACTTCGCTAGATCAATTTCAACCCAAACAGGGAATAGCCATAACTTCGCTAGTTCAATATCAACCCAAACAGGGAATAGCTATAACTTCGCTAGATCAATTTCAACCCAAACAGGGAATAGCTTTAACTTCGCTAGCTCAATATCAACCCAAACAGGGAATAGCTATAACTTCGCTAGATCAATTTCAACCCAAACAGGGAATAGCTATAACTTCGCTAGATCAATTTCAACAAAAAGAGGGAATAGCTATAACTTCGATAGATCAATTTCAATCCAAACAGGGAATAGCTATAACTTCTATAGATCAATTTCAACCCAAACAGGGAATAGCAATAACTTCGCTTGATCAATTTCAACCCAAACAGGGAATAGCCATAACTTCGCTAGCTCAATATCAACCCAAACAGGGAACAGCTATAACTTCGCTAGATCAATTTCAACCCAAACAGGGAATCGCTATAACTTCGCTAGCTCAATATCAACCCAAACAGGGAATAGCTATAACTTCGCTAGCTCTAATTCAACTTCTACAGGGAATAGCTATAACTTCGCTAGCTCAATTTCAACCCAAAGAGGAAATACCTATAACTTAGATAGATCAATTTCTTCCCAAAAAGGGAATAGCTATAACTTCGATATATCAATTTCAACCCAAACAGTGAATAGCTATAACTTCGATAGATCAATTTCAACCCAAAAAGGGAATAGCTATAACTTCGATATATCAATTACAACCCAAACAGGGAATAGCTATAACTTCGCTAGATCAATTTCAACCCAAACAGTGAATAGCTATAACTTCGATAGATCAATTTCAACCCAAAAAGGGAATAGCTATAACTTCGATATATCAATTACAACCCAAACAGGGAATAGCTATAACTTCGCTAGATCAATTTCAACCCAAACAGGGAATAGCTATAACTTCTATAGATCAATTTCAACCCAAACAGGGAATAGCAATAACTTCGCTAGATCAATTTCAACCCAAACAGGGAATAGCTATAACTTCGCTAGATCAATTTCAACCCAAAGAGGGAATAGCTATAACTTCGATAGATCAATTTCAACCCAAACAGGGAATAGCTCTAACTTCGATAGATCAATCTCAACTCAAACAGGGAATAGCTATAACTTCGCTAAATCAATTTCAACGCAAACAGGGAATAGCTATAACTTCGCTAGCTCAATATCAACCCAAACAGGGAATAGCTATAACTTCGCTAGATCAATTTCAACCCAAACAGGGAATAGCTATAACTTCGCTAGATCAATTTCAACAAAAAGAGGGAATAGCTATAACTTCGATAGATCAATTTCAATCCAAACAGGGAATAGCTATAACTTCTATAGATCAATTTCAACCCAAACAGGGAATAGCAATAACTTCGCTTGATCAATTTCAACCCAAACAGGGAATAGCCATAACTTCGCTAGCTCAATATCAACCCAAACAGGGAATAGCTATAACTTCGCTAGATCAATTTCAACCCAAACAGGGAATCGCTATAACTTGGCTAGCTCAATATCAACCCAAACAGGGAATAGCTATAACTTCGCTAGCTCTAATTCAACCCAAACAGGGAATAGCTATAACTTCGCTAGCTCAATTTCAACAAAAACAGGGAATAGCTATAACTTCGCTAGATCAATTTCAACCCAAACAGTGAATAGCTATAACTTCGATAGATCTATTTCAACCCAAAAAGGGAATAGCTATAACTTCGATATATCAATTTCAACCCAAACAGTGAATAGCTATAACTTCGATAGATCAATTTCAACCCAAAAAGGGAATAGCTATAACTTCGATATATCAATTACTACCCAAACAGGGAATAGCTATAACTTCGCTAGATCAATTTCAACCCAAACAGTGAATAGCTATAACTTCGATAGATCAATTTCAACCCAAAAAGGGAATAGCTATAACTTCGATATATCAATTACAACCCAAACAGGGAATAGCTATAACTTCGCTAGATCAATTTCAACCCAAACAGGGAATAGCTATAACTTCTATAGATCAATTTCAACCCAAACAGGGAATAGCAATAACTTCGCTAGATCAATTTCAACCCAAACAGGGAATAGCTATAACTTCGCTAGATCAATTTCAACCCAAAGAGGGAATAGCTATAACTTCGATAGATCAATTTCAACCCAAACAGGGAATAGCTCTAACTTCGATAGATCAATTTCAACTCAAACAGGGAATAGCTATAACTTCGCTAAATCAATTTCAACGCAAACAGGGAATAGCTATAACTCCGCTAGCTCAATTTCAACCCAAACAGGGAATAGCTATAACTTCGCTAGCTCAATTTAAACCCAAACTGGGAATAGCTATAACTTCGATAGATCAATTTCAACCCAAACAGGGAATAGCTATAGCTTCGCTAGATCAATTTCAACCCAAACAGGGAATAGCTAAAACATCGCTAGCTCAATTTCAACCCAAAGAGGGAATAGCTATAACTTCGATAGATCAATTTCAACCCAAAGAGGGAATAGCTATAACTTCGATAGATCAATTTCAACCCAAACAGGGAATAGCTATATTTTTGATAGATCAATTCAACCCAAACAGGGAATAGCTATAACTTCGCTAGATCAATTTCAACCCAAACAGGGAATAGCTAAAACTTCGCTAGCTCAATTTCAACCCAAAGAGGGAATAGCTATAACTTCGATAGATCAATTTCAACCCAAAGAGGGAATAGCTATAACTTCGATAGATCAATTTCAACCCAAACAGGGAATAGCAATAACTTCGCTAGATCAATTTCATCCCAAAGAGGAAATAGCTATTACTTCGATTGATCAATTTCAACTCAAACAGGGAATAGCTATAACTTCGCTAAATCAATTTCAACCTAAACAGGGAATAGCTATAACTTCGCTAGCTCAATATCAACCCAAACATGGAATAGCTATAATTTCGCTAGCTCAATTTCAACAAAAACAGGGAATAGCTATAACTTCGCTAGATCAATTTCAACCCAAACAGGGGAAAGCTATAACTTCTATAGATCAATTTCAACCCAAAGAGGGAATAGCTATAACTTCGATAGATCAATTTCAACCCAAACAGGGAATAGCCATAACTTCGCTAGCTCAATATCAACCCAAACAGGGACTAGATATAACTTCGCTAGATCAATTTCAACCCAAACAGGGAATAGCTATAACTTCGCTAGCTCAATTTCAACCCAAACAGGGAATAGCCATAACTTCGCTAGCTCAATTTCAACCCAAACTGGGAATAGCTATAACTTCGATAGATCAATTTCAACCCAAAGAGGGAATAGCTATAACTTCGATAGATCAATTTCAACCCAAACAGGGAATAGCTATAACTTCGCTAGATCAATTTCAACCCAAAGAGGGAATAGCTATAACTTCGATAGATCAATTTCAACCCAAACAGGGAATAGCTATAACTTCTATAGATCAATTTCAACCTAAACAGGGAATAGCAATAACTTCGCTAGATCAATATCAACCCAAACAGGGAATAGCCATAACTTCGCTAGCTCAATATCAACCCAAACAGGGAATAACTATAACTTCGCTAGATAAATTTCAACCCAAACCAGGAATAGCTATAACTTCGCTAGCTCAATATCAACCCAAACAGGGAATAGCTATAACTTCGCTAGATCAATTTCAACCCAAACTGGGAATAGCTATAACTTCGCTAGCTCAATTTCAACCCAAAGAGGGAATACTTATAAATTCGATAGATCAATTTCATCCCAATGAGGAAATACCTATTACTTCGATAGATCAATTTCAACTCAAACAGGGAATAGCTATAACATCGCTAAATCAATTTCAACCTAAACAGGGAATAGCCATAACTTCGCTAGCTCAATATCAACCCAAACAGGGAATAACTATAACTTCGCTAGATAAATTTCAACCCAAACCAGGAATAGCTATAACTTCGCTAGCTCAATATCAACCCAAACAGGGAATAGCTATAACTTCGCTAGATCAATTTCAACCCAAACTGGGAATAGCTATAACTTCGCTAGCTCAATTTCAACCCAAAGAGGGAATACTTATAAATTCGATAGATCAATTTCATCCCAATGAGGAAATACCTATTACTTCGATAGATCAATTTCAACAAAAACAGGGAATAGCTATAACTTCGCTAGATCAATTTCAACCCAAACAGGGAATAGCTATAACTTCTATAGATCAATTTCAACCCAAAGAGGGAATAGCTATAACTTCGATAGATCAATTTCAACCCAAACAGGGAATAGCCATAACTTCGCTAGCTCAATATCAACCCAAACAGGGAATAGCTATAACTTCGCTAGATCAATTTCAACCCAAACAGGGAATAGCTATTACTTCGCTAGCTCAATTTCAAACCAATAAGCTATAACTTCGATAGATCAATTTCAACCCAAAGAGGGAATAGCTATAACTTCGATAGATCAATTTCAACCCAAACAGGGAATAGCTATAACTTCGATAGATCAATTTCAACTCAAACAGGGAATAGCTATAACTTCGCTCAATCAATTACAACCCAAACAGGGAATAGCTATAACTTCGCTAGCTCAATATCAACCCAAACAGGGAATAGCTATAACTTCGCTAAATCAATTTCAACGCAAACAGGGAATAGCTATAACTTCGCTAGCTCAATTTCAACCCAAACAGGGAATAGCTATAACTTCGCTAGCTCAATTTAAACCCAAACTGGGAATAGCTATAACTTCGATAGATCAATTTCAACCCAAACAGGGAATAGCTATAGCTTCGCTAGATCAATTTCAACCCAAACAGGGAATAGCTAAAACATAGCTAGCTCAATTTCAACCCAAAGAGGGAATAGCTATAACTTCGATAGATCAATTTCAACCCAAAGAGGGAATAGCTATAACTTCGATAGATCAATTTCAACCCAAACAGGGAATAGCTATATTTTTGATAGATCAATTCAACCCAAACAGGGAATAGCTATAACTTCGCTAGATCAATTTCAACCCAAACAGGGAATAGCTAAAACTTCGCTAGCTCAATTTCAACCCAAAGAGGGAATAGCTATAACTTCGATAGATCAATTTCAACCCAAAGAGGGAATAGCTATAACTTCGATAGATAAATTTCAACCCAAACAGGGAATAGCTATAACTTTGCTATCTCAATATCAACGCAAACAGGGAATAGCTATAACTACACTAGCTCAATTTCATCCCAAACAGGAGATAGCTATAACTTCGATAGATCAATTTCAACCCAAACAGGGAATAGCTATAACTTCTATAGATTAATTTCAACCCAAACAGGGAATAGCAATAACTTCGCTAGATCAATTTCATCCCAAAGAGGAAATAGCTATTACTTCGATTGATCAATTTCAACTCAAACAGGGAATAGCTATAACTTCGCTAAATCAATTTCAACCTAAACAGGGAATAGCTATAACTTCGCTAGCTCAATATCAACCCAAACATGGAATAGCTATAATTTCGCTAGCTCAATTTCAACAAAAACAGGGAATAGCTATAAGTTCACTAGATCAATTTCAACCCAAACAGGGGAAAGCTATAACTTCTATAGATCAATTTCAACCCAAAAAGGGAATAGCTATAACTTCGATAGATCAATTTCAACCCAAACAGGGAATAGCCATAACTTCGCTAGCTCAATATCAACCCAAACAGGGAATAGATATAACTTCACTAGATCAATTTCAACCCAAACAGGGAATAGCTATAACTTCGCTAGCTCAATTTCAACCCAAACAGGGAATAGCTATAACTTCGCTAGCTCAATTTCAACCCAAACTGGGAATAGCTATAACTTCGATAGATCAATTTCAACCCAAAGAGGGAATAGCTATAACTTCGATAGATCAATTTCAACCCAAACAGGGAATAGCTATAACTTCGCTAGATCAATTTCAACCCAAAGAGGGAATAGCTATAACTTCGATAGATCAATTTCAACCCAAACAGGGAATAGCTATAACTTCTATAGATCAATTTCAACCCAAAGAGGGAATAGCAATAACTTCGCTAGATCAATATCAACCCAAACAGGGAATAGCCATAACTTCGCTAGCTCAATATCAACCCAAACAGGGAATAGCTATAACTTCGCTAGATAAATTTCAACCCAAACCAGGAATAGCTATAACTTCGCTAGCTCAATATCAACCCAAACAGGGAATAGCTATAACTTTGCTAGCTCAAATTTAACCCAAACAGGGAATAGCTATAACTTCGCTAGATCAATTTCAACCCAAACAGGGAATAGCTATAACTTCGCTAGCTCAATTTCAACCCAAAGAGGGAATACTTATAAATTCGATAGATCAATTTCATCCCAATGAGGAAATACCTATTACTTCGATAGATCAATTTCAACTCAAACAGGGAATAGCTATAACATCGCTAAATCAATTTCAACCTAAACAGGGAATAGCTATAACTTCGCTAGCTCAATATCAACCCAAACATGGAATAGCTATAACTTCGCTAGCTCAATTTCAACAAAAACAGGGAATATCTATAACTTCGCTAGATCAATTTCAACCCAAACAGGGAATAGCTATAACTTCTATAGATCAATTTCAACCCAAAGAGGGAATAGCTATAACTTCGATAGATCAATTTCAACCCAAACAGGGAATAGCCATAACTTCGCTAGCTCAATATCAACCCAAACAGGGAATAGCTATAACTTCGCTAGATCAATTTCAACCCAAACAGGGAATAGCTATTACTTCGCTAGCTCAATTTCAAACCAATAAGCTATAACTTCGATAGATCAATTTCAACCCAAAGAGGGAATAGCTATAACTTCGATAGATCAATTTCAACCCAAACAGGGAATAGCTATAACTTCGATAGATCAATTTCAACTCAAACCGGGAATAGCTATAACTTCGCTCAATCAATTACAACCCAAACAGGGAATAGCTATAACTTCGCTAGCTCAATATCAACCCAAACAGGGAATAGATATAACTTCGCTAGATCAATTTCAACCCAAACAGGGAATAGCTATAACTTCGCTAGCTCAATTCCAACCCAAACAGGGAATAGCTATAACTTCGCTAGCTCAATTTCAACCCAAACTGGGAATAGCTATAACTTCGATAGATCAATTTCAACCCAAAGAGGGAATAGCTATAACTTCTATAGATCAATTTCAACCCAAACAGGGAATAGCAATAACTTCGCTAGATCAATTTCATCCCAAAGAGGAAATAGCTATTACTTCGATTGATCAATTTCAACTCAAACAGGGAATAGCTATAACTTCGCTAAATCAATTTCAACCTAAACAGGGAATAGCTATAACTTCGCTAGCTCAATTTAAACCCAAACTGGGAATAGCTATAACTTCGATAGATCAATTTCAACCCAAACAGGGAATAGCTATAGCTTCGCTAGATCAATTTCAACCCAAACAGGGAATAGCTAAAACATAGCTAGCTCAATTTCAACCCAAAGAGGGAATAGCTATAACTTCGATAGATCAATTTCAACCCAAAGAGGGAATAGCTATAACTTCGATAGATCAATTTCAACCCAAACAGGGAATAGCTATATTTTTGATAGATCAATTCAACCCAAACAGGGAATAGCTATTACTTCGCTAGATCAATTTCAACCCAAACAGGGAATAGCTAAAACTTCGCTAGCTCAATTTCAACCCAAAGAGGGAATAGCTATAACTTCGATAGATCAATTTCAACCCAAAGAGGGAATAGCTATAACTTCATTAGATAAATTTCAACCCAAACAGGGAATAGCTATAACTTTGCTATCTCAATATCAACGCAAACAGGGAATAGCTATAACTACACTAGCTCAATTTCATCCCAAACAGGAGATAGCTATAACTTCGATAGATCAATTTCAACCCAAACAGGGAATAGCAATAACTTCGCTAGATCAATTTCATCCCAAAGAGGAAATAGCTATTACTTCGATTGATCAATTTCAACTCAAACAGGGAATAGCTATAACTTTGCTAAATCAATTTCAACCTAAACAGGGAATAGCTATAACTTCGCTGGCTCAATATCAACCCAAACATGGAATAGCTATAATTTCGCTAGCTCAATTTCAACAAAAACAGGGAATAGCTATAACTTCGCTAGATCAATTTCAACCCAAACAGGGGAAAGCTATAACTTCTATAGATCAATTTCAACCCAAAGAGGGAATAGCTATAACTTCGATAGATCAATTTCAACCCAAACAGGGAATAGCCATAACTTCGCTAGCTCAATATCAACCCAAACAGGGAATAGATATAACTTCGCTAGATCAATTTCAACCCAAACAGGGAATAGCTATAACTTCGCTAGCTCAATTTCAACCCAAACAGGGAATAGCTATAACTTCGCTAGCTCAATTTCAACCCAAACTGGGAATAGCTATAACTTCGATAGATCAATTTCAACCCAAAGAGGGAATAGCTATAACTTCGATAGATCAATTTCAACCCAAACAGGGGAAAGCTATAACTTCTATAGATCAATTTCAACCCAAAGAGGGAATAGCTATAACTTCGATAGATCAATTTCAACCCAAACAGGGAATAGCCATAACTTCGCTAGCTCAATATCAACCCAAACAGGGAATAGATATAACTTCGCTAGATCAATTTCAACCCAAACAGGGAATAGCTAAAACATAGCTAGCTCAATTTCAACCCAAAGAGGGAATAGCTATAACTTCGATAGATCAATTTCAACCCAAAGAGGGAATAGCTATAACTTCGATAGATCAATTTCAACCCAAACAGGGAATAGCTATATTTTTGATAGATCAATTCAACCCAAACAGGGAATAGCTATAACTTCGCTAGATCAATTTCAACCCAAACAGGGAATAGCTAAAACTTCGCTAGCTCAATTTCAACCCAAAGAGGGAATAGCTATAACTTCGATAGATCAATTTCAACCCAAAGAGGGAATAGCTATAACTTCGATAGATAAATTTCAACCCAAACAGGGAATAGCTATAACTTTGCTATCTCAATATCAACGCAAACAGGGAATAGCTATAACTACACTAGCTCAATTTCATCCCAAACAGGATATAGCTATAACTTCGATAGATCAATTTCAACCCAAACAGGGAATAGTTATAACTTCTATAGATCAATTTCAACCCAAACAGGGAATAGCAATAACTTCGCTAGATCAATTTCATCCCAAAGAGGAAATAGCTATTACTTCGATTGATCAATTTCAACTCAAACAGGGAATAGCTATAACTTTGCTAAATCAATTTCAACCTAAACAGGGAATAGCTATAACTTCGCTGGCTCAATATCAACCCAAACATGGAATAGCTATAATTTCGCTAGCTCAATTTCAACAAAAACAGGGAATAGCTATAACTTCGCTAGATCAATTTCAACCCAAACAGGGGAAAGCTATAACTTCTATAGATCAATTTCAACCCAAAGAGGGAATAGCTATAACTTCGATAGATCAATTTCAACCCAAACAGGGAATAGCCATAACTTCGCTAGCTCAATATCAACCCAAACAGGGAATAGATATAACTTCGCTAGATCAATTTCAACCCAAACAGGGAATAGCTATAACTTCGCTAGCTCAATTTCAACCCAAACAGGGAATAGCTATAACTTCGCTAGCTCAATTTCAACCCAAACTGGGAATAGCTATAACTTCGATAGATCAATTTCAACCCAAAGAGGGAATAGCTATAACTTCGATAGATCAATTTCAACCCAAACAGGGAATAGCCATAACTTCGCTAGCTCAATATCAACCCAAACAGGGAATAGATATAACTTCGCTAGATCAATTTCAACCCAAACAGGGAATAGCTATAACATCGCTAGCTTAATTTCAACCCAAACAGGGAATAGCTATAACTTCGCTAGCTCAATTTCAACCCAAACTGGGAATAGCTATAACTTCGATAGATCAATTTCAACCCAAAGAGGGAATAGCTATAACTTCGATAGATCAATTTCAACCCAAACAGGGAATAGCTATAACTTCGCTAGATCAATTTCAACCCAAAGAGGGAATAGCTATAACTTCGATAGATCAATTTCAACCCAAACAGGGAATAGCTATAACTTCTATAGATCAATTTCAACCCAAACAGGGAATAGCAATAACTTCGCTAGATCAATATCAACCCAAACAGGGAATAGCCATAACTTCGCTAGCTCAATATCAACCCAAACAGGGAATAGCTATAACTTCGCTAGATAAATTTCAACCCAAACCAGGAATAGCTATAACTTCGCTAGCTCAATATCAACCCAAACAGGGAATAGCTATAACTTTGCTAGCTCAAATTTAACCCAAACAGGGAATAGCTATAACTTCGCTAGATCAATTTCAACCCAAACAGGGAATAGCTTAAACTTCGCTAGCTCAATTTCAACCCAAAGAGGGAATACTTATAAATTCGATAGATCAATTTCATCCCAATGAGGAAATACCTATTACTTCGATAGATCAATTTCAACTCAAACAGGGAATAGCTATAACATCGCTAAATCAATTTCAACCTAAACAGGGAATAGCTATAACTTCGCTAGCTCAATATCAACCCAAACATGGAATAGCTATAACTTCGCAAGCTCAATTTCAACAAAAACAGGGAATAGCTATAACTTCGCTAGATCAATTTCAACCCAAACAGGAAATAGCTATAACTTCTATAGATCAATTTCAACCCAAAGAGGGAATAGCTATAACTTCGATAGATCAATTTCAACCCAAACAGGGAATAGCCATAACTTCGCTAGCTCAATATCAACCCAAACAGGGAATAGCTATAACTTCGCTAGATCAATTTCAACCCAAACAGGGAAAGCTATTACTTCGCTAGCTCAATTTCAAACCAATAAGCTATAACTTCGATAGATCAATTTCAACCCAAAGAGGGAATAGCTATAACTTCGATAGATCAATTTCAACCCAAACAGGGAATAGCTATAACTTCTATAGATCAATTTCAACCCAAAGAGGGAATAGCTATAACTTCGATAGATCAATTTCAACCCAAACAGGGAATAGCCATAACTTCGCTAGCTCAATATCAACCCAAACAGGGAATAGATATAACTTCGCTAGATCAATTTCAACCCAAACAGGGAATAGCTATAACTTCGCTAGCTCAATTTCAACCCAAACAGGGAATAGCTATAACTTCGCTAGCTCAATTTCAACCCAAACTGGGAATAGCTATAACTTCGATAGATCAATTTCAACCCAAAGAGGGAATAGCTATAACTTCGATAGATCAATTTCAACCCAAACAGGGAATAGCCATAACTTCGCTAGCTCAATATCAACCCAAACAGGGAATAGATATAACTTCGCTAGATCAATTTCAACCCAAACAGGGAATAGCTATAACATCGCTAGCTTAATTTCAACCCAAACAGGGAATAGCTATAACTTCGCTAGCTCAATTTCAACCCAAACTGGGAATAGCTATAACTTCGATAGATCAATTTCAACCCAAAGAGGGAATAGCTATAACTTCGATAGATCAATTTCAACCCAAACAGGGAATAGCTATAACTTCGCTAGATCAATTTCAACCCAAAGAGGGAATAGCTATAACTTCGATAGATCAATTTCAACCCAAACAGGGAATAGCTATAACTTCTATAGATCAATTTCAACCCAAACAGGGAATAGCAATAACTTCGCTAGATCAATATCAACCCAAACAGGGAATAGCCATAACTTCGCTAGCTCAATATCAACCCAAACAGGGAATAGCTATAACTTCGCTAGATAAATTTCAACCCAAACCAGGAATAGCTATAACTTCGCTAGCTCAATATCAACCCAAACAGGGAATAGCTATAACTTTGCTAGCTCAAATTTAACCCAAACAGGGAATAGCTATAACTTCGCTAGATCAATTTCAACCCAAACAGGGAATAGCTTAAACTTCGCTAGCTCAATTTCAACCCAAAGAGGGAATACTTATAAATTCGATAGATCAATTTCATCCCAATGAGGAAATACCTATTACTTCGATAGATCAATTTCAACTCAAACAGGGAATAGCTATAACATCGCTAAATCAATTTCAACCTAAACAGGGAATAGCTATAACTTCGCTAGCTCAATATCAACCCAAACATGGAATAGCTATAACTTCGCAAGCTCAATTTCAACAAAAACAGGGAATAGCTATAACTTCGCTAGATCAATTTCAACCCAAACAGGAAATAGCTATAACTTCTATAGATCAATTTCAACCCAAAGAGGGAATAGCTATAACTTCGATAGATCAATTTCAACCCAAACAGGGAATAGCCATAACTTCGCTAGCTCAATATCAACCCAAACAGGGAATAGCTATAACTTCGCTAGATCAATTTCAACCCAAACAGGGAAAGCTATTACTTCGCTAGCTCAATTTCAAACCAATAAGCTATAACTTCGATAGATCAATTTCAACCCAAAGAGGGAATAGCTATAACTTCGATAGATCAATTTCAACCCAAACAGGGAATAGCTATAACTTCGATAGATCAATTTCAACTCAAACAGGGAATAGCTTTAACTTCGCTCAATCAATACAACCCAAACAGGGAATAGCTATAACTTCGCTAGCTCAATATCAACCCAAACAGGGAATAGCTATAACTTCGCTAGCTCAATTTCAACCCAAACAGGGAATAGCTATAACTTCGAAAGATCAATTTCAACTCAAATAGGGAATAGCTATAACTTCGCTCAATCAATTTCAACCCAAACAGGAAATAGCTATAACTTCGATAGATCAATTTCAACCCAAACAGGGAATAGCTATAACTTCGCTAGATCAATTTCAACCCTAAGAGGGAATAGCTATAACTTCGCTAGCTCAATTTCAACCCTAACAGGGAATAGCTAAAACTTCGCTAGATCAATTTCAACCCAAACAGGGAATAGCTAAAACTTCGCTAGCTCAATTTCAACCCAAAGAGGGAATAGCTATAACTTCGATAGATCAATTTCAACCCAAACATGGAATAGCTATAACTTCGCTAGCTCAATTTCAACAAAAACAGGGAATAGCTATAACTTCGCTAGATCAATTTCAACCCAAACAGGGAATAGCTATAACTTCTATAGATCAATTTCAACCCAAAGAGGGAATAGCTATAACTTCGATAGATCAATTTCAACCCAAACAGGGAATAGCCATAACTTCGCTAGCTCAATATCAACCCAAACAGGGAATAGCTATAACTTCGCTAGATCAATTTCAACCCAAACAGGGAATAGCTATTACTTCGCTAGCTCAATTTCAAACCAATAAGCTATAACTTCGATAGATCAATTTCAACCCAAAGAGGGAATAGCTATAACTTCGATAGATCAATTTCAACCCAAACAGGGAATAGCTATAACTTCGATAGATCAATTTCAACTCAAACAGGGAATAGCTATAACTTCGCTCAATCAATTACAACCCAAACAGGGAATAGCTATAACTTCGCTAGCTCAATATCAACCCAAACAGGGAATAGCTATAACTTCGCTAGCTCAATTTCAACCCAAACAGGGAATAGCTATACCTTCGAAAGATCAATTTCAACTCAAATAGGGAATAGCTATAACTTCGCTCAATCAATTTCAACCCAAACAGGAAATAGCTATAACTTCGATAGATCAATTTCAACCCAAACAGGGAATAGCTATAACTTCGCTAGATCAATTTCAACCCTAAGAGGGAATAGCTATAACTTCGCTAGCTCAATTTCAACCCAAACAGGGAATAGCTAAAACTTCGCTAGATCAATTTCAACCCAAACAGGGAATAGCTAAAACTTCGCTAGCTCAATTTCAACCCAAAGAGGGAATAGCTATAACTTCGATAGATCAATTTCAACCCAAACAGGGAATAGCTATAACTTCGCTAGATCAATTTCAACCCTAAGAGGGAATAGCTATAACTTCGATAGATCAATTTCAACCCAAACAGGGAATAGCTATAACTTCTATACATCAATTTCAACCCAAACAGGGAATAGCAATAACTTCGCTAGATCAATTTCAACCCAAACAGGGAATAGCCATAACTTCGCTAGCTCAATATCAATCCTAACAGGGAATAGCTATAACTTCGCTAGATCAATTTCAACCCAAACAGGGAATAGCTATAACTTCGCTAGCTCAATATCAACCCAAACAGGGAATAGCTATAACTTCGTTAACTCAAATTCAACCCAAACAGGGAATAGCTATAACTTCGCTAGCTCAATTTCAACCCAAACAGGGAATAGCTATAACTTCGCTAGATCAATTTCAACCCATAGATGGAATAGCTATAGCTTTGATAGATCTATTTCAACCCAAAGAGGGAATAGCTATAACTTCGATAGATCAATTTCAACTCAAACAGGGAATAGCTATAACTTCGCTAAATCAATTTCAACCTAAAAAGGGAATAGCTATAACTTCGCTAGCTCAATATCAACCCAAACATGGAATAGCTACAACTTCGCTAGCTCAATTTCAACCCAAACAGGGAATAGTTATAACTTCGCTAGCTCAAATTCAACCCAAACAGGGAATAGCTATAACTTCGCTAGATCAATTTCAACCCAAACAGGGAATAGCTATAACTTCGCTAGCTCAATTTCAACCCAAAGAGGGAATAGCTATAACTTCGCTAGCTCAAATTCAACCCAAACAGGGAATAGCTACAACTTCGCTAGATCAATTTCAACCCAAACAGGGAAAAGCTATAACTTCGATAGATCAATTTCAACCCAAACAGGGAAAAGCTATAACTTTTGATAGATCAATTTCAACCCAAACAGGGAATAGCTATAACTTCTTTAGATCAATTTCAATCCAAACAGGGAACAGCTATAACTTCGATAGATCAATTTCAACCCAAACAGGGAATAGCTATAACTTCGATAGATCAATTTCAACCCAAACAGGGAAAAGCTATAACTTCGATAGATCAATTTCAACCCAAACAGGGAAAAGCTATAATTTCGATAGATCAATTTCAACCCAAAGAGGGAATAGCTATAACTTCGATAGATCAATTTCAACCCAAAGAGGGAATAGCTATAACTTCGATAGATCAATTTCAACCCAAAGAGGGAATAGCTATAACTTTGCTAGATATAAATAGAAATCCTTTAAAAATATCTTGAAAAACACCCAAAATACCAATCTAAGTTGTAAATTGTACCTAGAATCTAACATTTTAAATGTTATATAAAATGTTTGTGGGTGCTCCACTGTTGTAGCAAAACGCAATATAATTTAGTAGCAGAGATAAAGTCAATTTGGCTAAAGGAACGGTGGCGGGCGAAAATACTCGTCGGTGGTCAAATTTAATTTTAAGATAGCCAGTTGGAAACTTAAGCAGACACTTGACGTAATTAGACCCCTTATACGGTTTGGCACCGTTGCGTCATCTAGACCCATTTCGGTCGCTAATAGTTTCACAGTGATTAAGAATGCGTTGTCGTAGGTCGTAAATGTTGCGAACTTCAGTCTTGTGTAACATTTTTTCAAGATGTCACCAGAGCTAAAAGTTGGGTATTCGTAGAAATTCACGTTCTTCGAGTAACAAGGAGTTAAAACGTCTTATGAGATAAGTGAATAAAAATTTCAAGGTGCCAAAGCTTACTAAGCGTTCGCTTCTAGAATGATGCTATCGTTACGATTTAAAACCATGACAAGGTGATTTAAATTATCAATACACAGTACAAAGTTCATTTCTTTGTTTTATGTTTTCTCAGAGATAACCTAACATTATTACATTGATCATTGTTTTTACAAACGTTGTTGGAAATCGCCCCAATTGGCGAGAAGGCAAGCTTGGACGCGTCTTCGGAAAAATTCTCGAACACGACGAAAGATTTCTGGCGTGTTTAGTATTGTGTCCCCGCGGCGTCAATTACGCTTTGACGTAGGTCTTCAACTTCTCAAACTTAAATCTTGTATACCAAGTCCTTGATATGGCCCCAAAGATAGAAATCACATGGGTTCAAATCAGGAGATCTGGCTAGCCGTGCAACAGTTCCGCCTTGGCCTATCCACCTCTGAGGGAACTCGGCATCAAGATGAGCTTTAACCCGAAGACTTAAATGAGGGTTTGCTCCGTCGTGCATAAACCACATTCGTTGTCCTACTGCTAGCGGTACGTCTTTAAGTAGTTCTGGTAAAGTGTCTTGTAGAAAGCTTAAGTACGACTCACCAGTTAGTCTTGGTGGTAAAAAATTAAGTCCAAATAAATGGTCGCAAACAATTCCACACCAGACGTTGAGACTAAACTGCACTTGATGTGACTAAAAGGTAGTCGCGTTTAATTTTCTTGCTGCCACTCGTGACGATTATGTAAATTGAAGATTCCGTCACGGGAAAAATTGGCCTCATCAGAAACTAGAAGAGTACTTAACCAATTGACGTCGTTAGTCTGCTACGGAAACCACTGACAAATTTCGACTCGTCTTGGATAATTGGCCACATTTAAAGATAGAACCTATCGTAAATGGAATGGGTGGTGTTGGTGTCCTCGAAGGATACGCCAGATGGGTACTTGGTCGACTCGCAATGGACGTCCAACTTGACTCGTATTTGTCGTAGGATCATCTTCGAAGATAGTAAGTACTTGTTCCTCAACGTCTTCTGAAACGTCTCCTTCTGCAGTAGCAGGTCCCGTTGGTTGTATTTTTCCAGTTTCTCTTGAGCATCTGTTAACCGCCGTGAACGTTTGTCGATTTGGAAGCTGTCTTTGAGGAAAGTGTTCCTGATACAAGCGTCACACTTCCACCGCATTTCCTTGTGCGAGTCCATACATAAGATGCATATATCAGCATATTCTGCATTCGTGAAGTACACTTCTTATCCGTCCAAATTAACTATTAGATCATGCGTTGTAGACTAAACCTGTAGACTAAAAACATTTTTTTCTGCGTGACTATTTAATGAGAAAATTAATCACACAAGACAAAAAACACGGAGATGAGCTAGATACGTTCCAAAACGCCTCACAAGGTGTTAGATTTGTACTTACTTATTGCCTTAGAAGAATAACAAGTTGGCAAGCCAAAATATACCTCTCCTCGGAAGTATGGTCCCTAGTGGTATTAATTTTTCGATACGACCCCCAAAGATATCTCCGCAATTCAGAGTTATTTACGAAAAACGTATTCTCGGTTCAAACCCTGCCCGGTGTAAAATTTTAATTTTAATTTAAATAATTGAGACGAAACAATCGAGTTAATTTATTCAGAATATTATAAATTAAGTAGTTACAACAGCGAGTTAGATTCACTAAAACAATGCACAATTGAATTTAACCCTTTTTACAGTACATGTTTATCAGTTGAATATAATACTAAGCAAATTTTAATGAAAGAAACATCTACAGATGGTATTTGTATTTTTCTCGCTTACGAAATACTTGCCGCATCTTTAACGCTCATTTTATTTCAACTTCCAGTTGACGTTGTGACACATACCGCATGAAAAAAAAACAATGCCGTCCAATTTCCAATATCATATAATGACTCGCACACCCAAGAAATCATTGACTGCGTTAGAAATCGTAGATATCCAAATATCCACACCAAATATATTTACTAGAAGCAAAAACCTTACCATCAACAAAGCACAGAGAGCCACTTGACTAACCGCCAGCTCTTAAAGCAATTAACGTTAAATTATCTCCTTTGAATTAACACAACTATATATAGGTCGTTCAGAACACCCGTAAATAAATAACAAAAAAAACTTACAAAGTGGACCACCCACAGGGTCTACCCTTTAACCCTCTAATCTCGGCTGACTGCGCTAAAACAAGATTTAACCTTTAAAAAAAACCAGATTAGGCCTTCATAAATTCATTAATAAAAAAAGACTTTATTACCTATTATGCTTACGATGCCTGTCTTAATTTCAGTAAATCTAAGCAGCTATCGGTGGTTCTGTGGTAGAGCGCTCGACTGCCAAGCCGAATGGTCTGGGTTCGAAACCTGGGTGGCGCATTTGTTTTTAATCAATAGAGAAACGCTAAATTAGAATTTCTTCGATGCAATAATTTCAATTTCAATTCTATTTCAATTAAACCAAAATTTCGTACTCTATTAAATACGCTTCCGATAAAGTTGAAGGTCTAATTTTCAATAAGGCGTAACAAGTGTCGGTGGTTCTGTGGTAGAACGTCCGCCTGTCAATCAGGAGGTCTCGTGTTCAAATCCCGCCCGATGCGATCGCAAATTGATACTATGACGAATACCGTGTACAACTGGTGGAAACCCTGCCATTGGACGTTGAGAGGTAGCATTACACTCAGCACTCGGTCCGTCCCAAAGTCATTAAGAAGAAGTAGGAGAGAAAACGCCCATAAAAACAAAACAGACTCAACATGCACAACCATTAGAACACAAACACAACAAATTCAACACTCGCAACCTACGCATAAACAATACAAAAACGTAATACACCAAACCGTCACGACGGTGAGCGAAAAAACACCATCCAAACCAAACCGCAAATGCATCCGTTAACGCTCACCGTCACACGGTGGTTTTGCCAACCCTTTGAGAAACTGCGTACGCAGTGATTACACTTTGCACCGAAAATGCGAACGCGTTCGCAGGCCTGACAGACCCACCGACCCACCGACCAAGGAAAGGAATAAACTGCACATTTGCGCGTTTTTCGAAGTTTTGGAGGCAATTTACTCGGATACGGTTCAATTTAGGAAAACGTTCCTTCGAACCTTTTTCACTTCTTGTTACCCAAAGAACACGCCGGTAAATTTGTGCCAGACTTATCTGAAACACCCTGTAGATTAAGTTGTGTTCTATATTTTCTATTGTCTATACAGGGTGCTTCAAAACTCAGCCCAAATCTTTTAGGGTATTGTCGGGGTTAAGCTAAGACGGATAACTGTCTTAGTCGCGATTCTCTGCGACGAATTGGAAGAGCGCTAGAGAGTTTCAAAGTTGGGCCTAAAAACCCCTGTAGGTACGCTACCACACGGACGCAACTCCCCAGCTGGGGAAACCGATTTCAGGGGAACGAGGATGTTGCGAGTTCAAAACACTGAAAACGATAAGTTACTAAATTTTAAACTCTCACGCAAAGGTGGCCGCGTCGAAGAAGAGATTCACGTACATATTGGAATGCTTCATGTAGGTGTGGTCCGAAAGAAAGGTATTTGGAAGTCGTACTTTTTATCAAATTTTTGGCAAAGCAAAACGATCCAGTAGTGATGCTGTCTAAATTTATAACAATGCACGAAGCATATTGATAATTTACGTACTCTGACCGTGTATAATAGCGTGGTACGAAAAAACCACTATCGCGTGTTTAGAAAATTTGGAAATAAAAGGGAAGATCAAAAATTTAAAAATGTTTAGATGGCGTTGGCGTAAGTCATCATGTCAGTATATAATTCGATTCGAAAGGACGAGCTCTACAACTAATTCCCAGTGCCCCAATACGCTATCGGGTCTCATTCGGCTTAAAAACGTAAAACACCGAAAACAGACAAAATATCGACCATTTTAAGACATGTTCCGCTCCGCAAATTTTGGCAAACCTTTTTCAGATAACTGAGGACACCTATCTGAACATATTTCGGTTGAAAAATCTTGTTACCTAACTTATTTCCATGGTAACAAGATTAAATTGAAAATGGGGTGTTCTGCAGAACACCCCATTTTCAATTTAATTTTCACGCACTTTAATCAATCCACGCCATATTTTTAAGATTTTTGATTGGTTAGTTAAGGTTTGTTAAAAATACGAGAAAATCCATCGCTCATAATAAAAATTAAAAATTTAATTTTAATAAAATACACATATAGAGCATTTTTTCCTATATAATCCAAATCAACAATTTTATTTTCGTGTATTATGTATATACAAATAAACGAAAATCCAATTTAAGTGATTTAAAACGTAGGCTGATTCAGAAACAAAGACTTAATAAAGTATGTTGAGCTATTCCTAGTAGCTAATAAAATACGTTAAAATAAAGTGATGTTGATAATTTTACTTTTATTCTAAGAATTTAGTAAATTTATTTTGTTAAAAAAATAAAATACGCGTAGTATACCACTAAAACAAGAATTTCAAGAGAACCACATGGTCGATATTCACAAACTAAAGTTAAGTCTCTTCCAATTAATGCATTATAACAAGTGGATTAAGTTTTAAATTGAATCACTACGTATTAGCGTCATCTACACGCAGATATGTAAAAGCTAAATCCTGCAAATTTTTTTATACTTTACGCTCCATACACTACTCTACATCTTTGTTAGAGTTAGTCAAAGGTAATATAGTTTGTCTCGTCTTGATCGGTCAAATCGTCCTCGAGTTATAGTGATTTATAGGTAGCAGCCATTTTGCAAAATGGCCTATTTATGCCACCGGCTTCAGTTTTGGCCCTAAGGTTAATTGCTTCCACTACAGTGACGTCAATGCTGAGGCTCCTCCAAAAAGATGACACGATGAACCAAGTCAAAAACATACAGATTTTCGCTATCTGAGAGCAAAAGTCAAGAAAGTTTAAAACCCCGTTAATAAATCCTTTTTGTTTTAAATTAAGAATGATTATATTAATAAACTAACAATGGCAATATCCTAAATGTATGGTTAAATTAACATTAAAAATAAATTAATAGGTTAAAGTGATGTTAGGCTCTTTTTTGTCGAATATCGTTCAAAAGTCACGTACCTCTACTTCTCTGACTTTTGCTCTAATTATTTTGTTTTTCGCTGCAAAATAAAATTATAGCTTTGCCCCGAACATAATTGCTTCAACGCCAGTGATATTAAATGCCGAGTGTTCCCAGAGTCACGACAAACGAGGACAAAAACATACAGACGTTGTCAGAGATGGGCATTTTGTTTAAATTGCATTCTCATCTCAGGAGCAGCTCGTGCTATCACGAACATGGTCTCTCGGTGCTCTCCTCAAGAGCTTTTCAGATAATGTATTACTTTCGCATGCCCACTCAAATCAAACGCGTTTATTTGTAGCTCATCTCTTTTCTCGTTTAATTTTCTAAAGAGCATGCTCTCTCTCTCTATCGCTCAATTTAGCTAAAGCTATCTCACGCTCAGCTCAGTAAAAATATTAAAACACTCATAATAAAAAAAACTTATCGAACATGGAAAACAAATTATTGATTTTGAAAAATACCAAAAAAATCAGTTATTTTATCATACTACATAATTCAGCAAAATGGATCGAATAATAGGCCTTTCTATAAATTAACATTGGCCTTCTTGTTTTGATCTTGCTTCTGCGTCATGAGTGACGCATCGATTACGTTTTACTACGAGAAGCCCTGGACATAAGACTAAATTCGACGAGGTCCCCTGTTTTTAAGCATAAACTGAACTGAACTTCTACGTATTTCGTGACGAATGAGCTACATAAAAACAAGTTCCGCAAGTATAGCTTATTTTATAGAAAGGTCTGTTCAGAGGCGTACCGACCCGGGTTAAGGGGGTTAATATTTAAGCAGGCGCCAAGCTGGCTATTATGTAGGGGGCGCGAAAACACTAATATCTTTAATGTCCAATTGTGCCTTCAACCAGTGATAATTTTGATTCTTCGTTGAATAGAATTTTAATTTTTCAGCTGTTCAGATATCTATCTAAAACAATTAATAGTTTTTTCAAAATTGATCACAATATCTCATATTCATGATATATACAGGACAAAATCGAACTTACGAAGGGCGGACTAATGTCGCGGCCTATTACAAAAATTGTATAAAGTTCTGATCAATAAACCATAAAACTCGGTCTTACGGCTAATTATTATTCGTTCATCACCGTTCGTCGAGAGTAAAGAGTGGAAAATAACAGCACCGCAATATACATATAGTCTAACTCGAAGCAATTTATTAAAAATAAAATATTTCTACACTATTCTGTTCAATATAACAGTACTTTCAGGAAACCATATGCATACACTTGAAATGTGTAAGGATTCATTGGCATCGAGCTTCGAAAAGTTTTTTTCAAATTCTTTGGCTGGCTGTCGTCTTTAAACTTTTCGGGAATTTGGGGAAATACGCAATTCCCTCCACTCATTTTTCTAACCACGTGATATACGTGAAATACAGTGATTTTTGAGGAATTCTCCCACTAAAAGTATTTTCGCTTTGGTAATGCTTTAATTTCTTATATCTATAATAGAACGCCTATCGTTAATCTAAGACCACGTTCCTCATTATTAAGAAATTATATTTGAATAAATATCCCAAATATAATGAAAATAATTGATTTATAGCTCAGATATTGTTGATTATCTGTTAATTAAGAGTACATTTAAAAAATAAACACTAAATATGAACCAGTAAAGGTTTCAAGTGAGAACACCTCTTCAGGGCGGGCACGCTTCCTCTAATAGAAAAATTGGGTGTTTCTACTATCGTTCTAGACTAGCGCTATGAGTGAGAAAAGAGAGAAGCTATGGCACACCCTACCAAACAAGGAGGGTTCTAGTCCCCTTAAGAAGACTCAGATTGGGAAGAAAATGCTTCATTCACCAACTCACAATGCTCACGTTAAAACACAGGCTAACTCTATCATTCTCGCTATAATAAAAAGTGAAGAGCCGTTTATGATAGTGCCCATCTCTAGTACTGTACAACAACGCGTGTAACATCTGCTAAGCACAGTTACAAAGAAAATTATTCACTTTTGTACTTTTGCTTCATATGGACATAGTTGAAACAAAGAGAGTAGTCGTGCAATTTCTCCACTTCCAAAAGGTAAGAAACATAAATGGTCTATTAACGTCATGTGTATAATAATCCCTCTTATGTATGCATCAGAGGGTTTTTTAATGGAGCCTTGTTCACGGAATATGTCGGAAATTACGTCTCCTACGAAAAACGCGTTATCAACTTTATAGTTAGTGAAGCGGATTTCGAAAACGGGCAGAATTCCTCGCGCAAATCTGCTGGTGACCATCTGAAGTTAAGTTAGTGACTAGAGATTTGGTTTCCATGGTAACCTTTCCAACTGCGCAAGAAATATAAGAATTTTCCATTTACAATCCACGAATTGTATGTTCCGTGTGAAACAAGGTCTCTATGAAATATTTTCTTTTGAAATGATATAAGGAGGTATACTTATGATTAATTTAGGAGAATATGGTTATGCCTAATATCTAAAATGGAGTATAAACTATGCACAGCACAGATACAGCTACACGCCTACAAGTTTCAATTAATTACGTTTCAAACAACGTTTAATTTTATTTTCTCCTATTAGCAAAATAGGAAAACACTATTTGTATTTATTTAAATAGCCCTAAAGATTTCATTTTCTCTATTTAAAACAAGTGTTTTATATTATAAAACGACGTTTTACACTTGACCTAATTCAAATTATGAATTTCCGCATAAATTTACTCATATACACCAAAGAACAAAGATCTGTCTATACCCTTCACGGGTAAACCACGGCTCTTAAGAAGCCAATCACAACTCGGTCTGTCTGTCTCTCGCAGAAATCCCAATGATGCTGCAACCACACCGAGTTCTCATTGGTTATTCTTGGGCTAATTGGAGAGCAGCATTAAGAGCGTCAATAAACTTAATCCAGCCTCTAAGCCTTGGTTTCCACTAGCGCGCGTAACGTGCGTCACTCAACTTTGGCACGTACACACGTTTTGACGCACGTAAAGAAAAATACATTATGACGCACGCTAGTGGAAACCAGGCATTAAACGGTCACGTCGTAGAGAAGTCGATCTATGTGCGTTTTATATTCATTATACAGAAATTGCGTTACTTTTTAATCAGATCGCTGACTAATTATTAATTAACACAAGCTTTTCGCAAAGCGTGAGGAAATGATTAGTGCGTTCATGCGTGGATAGTAGATTTTAGAGGATCGGTAAAAAGCCTGGTTTTTAACCCCCGTAAACCAATCACACTAAGAGAGTCGTCCAAGGTTATTTGAAAAAAAACCAGTATAAGGGTGGACGATACTGTTCGAAAAAAGAGAAAAGATAAACACGAAGTACATTTTTACGCCAAAAGCTATTTTTTCACGTTTTTATAGATTAAATATGATATACTAAATATCAGTTGATAGTTTTTATTGAATTAAAAAACCAAAATTAAAAATTACTTAAATATAAAGCGCAAAAAATTACGTAACAATATCAACCGCATTATAGATTGCCATTTTGAAATTTTAAGATCCCGTGGTACAAACGACCTTGCAAGACTCCCTCGGAGTCTCTCGAGCTGATTGATAAGCGGGGATAAATAAAATGCACTGTGGAAGGGTTTCGAAAACCTGTCCTCTTAATTTACTGTCCATGGGTGAATATAACCGATAGAAGGTTATCAGCCTAATTTTAGTGAAGCTAGGCAAGGATTAATAAACCGTGATTTGGGATACTGTATAAAGTAAAGCAGTGCCGAAGAATTCAGCAAGGACTGCCCGGAAGAAATAGCTTTGGAAGAATGAGCGGTTGGTTCTGGTAAATTTGGTTTCATCAGAAATGGAAAACAAATCAAGGACAAATGGATTGATCTAAAAAGTAGAACCAAAAAGCAAGCCCAATTTATTCAAAAGAGCCCTAAAAAATTTCTTCGCAGACATGGATTTGTACACAATTTTTGCCTAAATTTTGGTAGAAATCTTGGACCAGATTTGCAAATTGTGGTATTTTAGACAAGGTCCTTGGGACCCCCGACCCCCTTATATCTATTTTTCATGAGGGTCACTGACTCGTGGGGAATTGAAATAGGGTTGTGAAAATTAACTAAATATATACAGAAACGAAAGGAATAGCAAAGGATTGGGTATTTATTTGTAAGTCCAATATGTTGGTGTATTAATATCTAAGAAGGATGATTAAGTGCCAGGCACTTTGAAACCGGTTAGACAAATATCATGGTAAATACCATTACGTTTATAAAATATGCACATTTAAGTTTTTTCCTACTTTCATTTTAAGGAAAAGCAAACAGTTTATGATATATTGTGAATTTCTCAAAAACGTTTTTCATTTCATTTCGGGGTCCTGG
Organism: Leiobunum rupestre; assembly: GCF_980474605.1. NCBI lineage: Eukaryota > Metazoa > Arthropoda > Arachnida > Opiliones > Sclerosomatidae > Leiobunum > Leiobunum rupestre. The sequence goes on from NC_143384.1 coordinate 40,374,983, forward strand.
TGACCCTCGATCCCTCTCTGAATTATTTATTTCAAGGGTCCCAGCATTTTCTTTGAGAGTCAATGACCCCCGGGCTGCCCCTTACTGCAAGTCTGTCTTGGACGCTGCAAATATGACCTAGAATCACTCTTCAACGATTTTTAAAAATATTTTATGAAAATTGTAATTCTTGCTTCTCATCCCCTAAAATCTCTTAAGGCAAATGATCATAGAGTAACCCACTCGCATAAAGTGGAAGGCCCCATGGAAGCGCCTGAAACATTAATCCTAACTGATCACCTTGTTTTCGAGGCGTGAATAAATATAGTCTGAAGAGCGATGGTGTTGTTTTTACATCTTTCAGAGTATAAACTTACTTTTTTATCAAGATATTGTACATTACCTTTAGGCAAACTTGTTTAATTTACGCCTCGAAAACAAGATGTTGCGTACGAAAAGTGTTCACGAGATAGCCTTCCACTCTAGGTGAGTGGCTAACTCTATGGCAAATGATGTTGTACATTAAATTAAAGCTTAAATTACCTATTCAGTAATGCCTTAAATTCATTATTTGTACTCGGAATGGAATGCCATAACATTATGCTCCGCAAAACATTCCAAGATAATTGTTTTAACAATGCAACTGTTCAATTTAGAAAATTGTAATTTTCTATTACATATTTTATATTATATATTTATTTTATATATTTTATTTTTTCGTGTCGTACTCTTTGTATTCTCAAAACTGGTTCTGCAGCTTGATTATCACGATGAATAAATCCGTTCAAATCGAGCAAAGCGATTAATTCAGCGATATTCACCGCTCTAGCCGTCAGCGGCCGGGTAAGAGAAGTCACCGATCGGTTAGGAAGAATTCTCGCTAGCTGCAGTTAAAACAACACTTTTGTAACGCGTTTTTCGGCTGGAATCAGGAATTATCTAGGCACGCCTCATTTGGCTAGAATCGTCACGTAGAATCCTAGACGAACGAACTTTCGAAACGGGCCCTAAGCTTACGTGCACTCGTGCAGCTTCGATTTGAACGAACTGTTAGTCGACAATTGAAATATTTAAGTATAATAACTTAATAAGGATTTCATTTATAAGTATTTTACAATGATCTTAAAAATAGCTTAAAGGGAAAGCGGTTCAAGTCGAGAAGTTTTGTAGAATCATTCAATAATTGGTTAGGTTATGGCCGAGGCTTAAATTATGTTTAATTTTTAAACATTTTGTCAAATTAGTTTATCTGCTTTATTTAAATTTACAATAAATACATTATACTCATTATCTTTTAAATCAATTAAAATTCCGTGATCTTAAACTCAAAGATAACCCAGAGAATTTGAGAACTTTGAAGTCACTTTGGGCTAGGAGCAACCAACACAGCACCCGACACATGGAGAACGCAACCCGTCAATTTCTTGCAAACAGTTTTCATTGGCTGGACGCTTTAGCGCCTGCTGCCGTCGTAAAACGTTCAGCGTAGAGGTTCGTCCAATGACATTTGTACACAACACTGCGTTAGCGTGTTTAAAGGCTAGCTGCGGTCGCCTTGTGTTTGTTGCTCCTAGCTTTGGGGTATTCCTCAATTTCAAACTAAGAGTTAAATAATATTAAAAACATTACAATGGGACCAGTAGAAAAAAATTAATGTAAGGGTCTAAGGAAGGACCAGTTTATTTTTCTAGACAATAGGGCTCACTAATCCTGAGAACTAGTTTTTAAAAAAAATCCTTATTTTCAAGACTGTTGACCAACCAGAAATATTTTATTCAGCGATCCCCTTTTCGCCATATAGGTAGAAGGATAAAAGAGAGATTCTTTTATTGAAGCCGCTATTAATAAAACAAAATTAGGATCATAAACTGACCATTCAACCGAATTGTACTATCAATCAATCTATTCCCATAACAGAATTTATCTAGCGCTTGTGTAGCTTTGTTTACGACTTTTAGCGTTGCTTCCAATCCCTGTCATGATCGAAGAAAGGTAAGGAAAAAGCCAAACTAATTTTAGTTCCCTAAAACTGACGTCTTCGAACGCGATTGACACGTGCCGCGGACGTATTCGATGGTAAATTTCAACGATGACGCCCGCATATCGTATCAACATAGTAATTATTCGTCAATATAAACGAATTCTTGTTAAAACGTTGAAGGATCAATCATTTCTTGTAATGTAACAATGTTACTTTCACAAAGCTTTATACTGACCCAATCCACTCGAGTATAGAAAAGATGGGAGCTTTCGCAAAATAAATATGGTTTACCATATTTATTGTTTGACCTTAGTTTGTCATACTGTGTCATGACAAAAAGATTTTTTCTGAGTTAGAAAAATTCTTAGCGTAAAATTATTTAACTAAGAATTATTTATGCATAAAATTCATCTAAAAATTCAAAACAAAAACGTAAGTGTTCTGTTAGACTATTTAAAAAAATTGTTAGACATTAAAAATCAATGACCAATAATAAAGAAATGTTACTAACCATTCACCATTCTTTCGTTTTCCCACTATTTTACACGTTAAATATAATTTATATCGGTTTGGGGATCATATAGTGTGACATCAATATCAGTAGCTGCACTATACCCCGCCATTTGGATTTCTGTCGGCAACGTCGAAAAACTATTCTGACTCTTTGGCTCAGAAGGTTCAAAAACCAATGATTCCCTTTCCGGCCAGAAATAGTTTCTCAGAATGAAATAATTCTGAGCTTCTCAGTTATAATTCTGACAAACTAGACGCCCCCTGATTTAGCATTGTTAAAACTATCGAGTTTAAATTTAAAATAATTTGTTTGATTTATGTACTGTCACAGCTTTCTTGCATTTTAAAATTTTTTTGTGATGTAGGTCTTCTTGAGCAAAGAAGAGACGATCAAATAAATGCGGATGTAATAAAGTATAATTATAGTTACACAAGAACACGTCTGCCTTGTTATTTACAAGATTAAACAAAATAATATACTTACAGTCCATTTCACGGACGAATTTCGTCAAAATGAGAAGCTCAAACTGCAGGAATTTCATTGCTAAGCAAACGAAAGTCTGGTAGTTTATGAACTTCTTACGTTGACCTCTACGAAAGGGCTAATCGTGTAAAACTTACATATCATCATCCAAAATTTCGAAAATTAACCTATTTTATACTTTCAGGTATTTAAAGTTGAACTTTGAATAGTAAGCAGCTCTAGATTACAGTGATTCGGTACTTGAAAAGCAAAGAAAAGCAATGAAGAGCTTTTTCTCGACCGTAATTGCCATTGCACTCCTGACTGTCACATATGGTAAGAATTTTCAAATACTGTGCACACATTGAGGGCACTTGGTGACATACAGCGTGTATATGTTTATTTAATGCACTAAACTAACGCATTCAATGTAAACGTTTATCATGGCAAATTAACCAAACTTGATGAAATTTTCCTAAATGTGGTCCAAATTACCCATTTCGTGATTTTAATTTTTTTTTAAATTTTCGTAGGTGTGAAACCCAGAAAATCCCTTTTAAATGGAGATTTTTTGTTTTAAGTGGCCAAAAACATTTTCATTTGCCATGGCAAATCGAATGGGTAGTACAACGTCTCCTTTTGGGAAATTTCATATCTCATATAGGTCTACATTACACCCGACTTTGAACAAAATCGGCAATAAACACCTCGGGTACTCTCCTTGTAATCGATAACACTTACGTCGTTAGTTCACTTAGAAGTCGTTTAGTGTGCACTAAGAGGTCACACTCAGTACTTATACAAAAGTGTTTAGTGCAAATAGCAATCACATTAATTCTATACACATTAATGCTCAGTGCCCTAAGCCATTACATCCAGTGTTCAATTTAGGGATCATATTCAGCGGATAAACAAATTCGTTAGCGGTCACAATCAGTTCCTATACGTATATGTTCAGTGCAGTTAGAGATCACAGTTAGATCATTTACGTAATTGTTCAGTGCATTTAGTGATCGGGTATGTCCACAACTACTGTTAATTTTTTCGTAACAGGACAAGGGGGCGACAACCCAACTGAGAACAGATGTTCGCCAGCATGCTCCACCTCTCAGGTAAGACTTAAATAGGTTGTTAACTTCCTTTGGCTATGGTAAAATTAGCGTCTGTCTTAATTGCTCTCAACATCATTTCCACGTGTATTTTTCTGAAGTTGAAATGATAATTGAGAGTTTAAGCCCGCGCTTAAGAACGACAGACGGATAATGTGTACGAAAGTGGAAGTAACTTTATGGCTCCGTACCAAACAGCGTTCCCAGACTTACGATAATTATCGTACACGTCGTTAATTTCGAGCTAATTTTCGGGACGCATTTTTCCATAATTCTGCTTGGAGTACGATAATTTTTACATTTGGAGTAAAACCAGTCAAAACTGCAACTTTTTAATCGTAATTTTTCAATCGGTACGACTTTAAGTGCTAGTAAAACAAGTTTTACTTAGAGATCCTGGGCCCATACGCAGATAAGGAGTCTGGGCCCCCTTTTCACGCGCTGCATTTACTCTTATCTCTGGAACTACGCTACGTCTGAATTTCCCTGAGCTCTACGGTTATATTACTAAATAAAAGCTCTTAACAATCGTCGACTAAATATTCGATAATTATGCAACATTGCGATTAAAGGCTGCGTCCGTAAACTGCCAGGCAGAAATTTTGGTAATTTTAAAACAAAATCTTCTACCTAGGAATTTCTTCAATATAAATTACGATTGATATTATCGATTTTATGACTTCGAATAGAGTAATTAACTACTGTACACGGCACGCAACAATATGCCGCCATATTCAGAGCATCCGCCAAAGAACGAAGTCCCGTTCCCATCCCTACCAGCAGTATGTTTTTTATTATAATTAAATTAATATTAATTACTAAAATTAATATTACAAATGTTATTGCCTTAAACAAAGAAGACCCGTAACCATAGGTAGACTCATGGGTCAAGTAATGTTAAAAATAAACTTCTCAATATTTCCAAAAGTCTGGTATGGTTGTCATCTCTGATAGTATTTACGCTCTTTTAACGCAAAATCGTTTCATTAATATCAATAATCTCCGGAGAATAGCCGTTGGAGGGTATCTTCCATAATGCTAAAGATAGGTGGAGAGGTCGTCTTCAAAGTTGGAGTACACTGTCATCCCCCACACGAAACCCGCTAAAACTTGGAACAGTTATGTATAAAGGGCAAATGAAGATTCTGGGAGGATTTCGTTTTGTAACAGCCATGTGTTTTGCGCGTACGACGAGATCAAATGTAAATAATTGGTCTAAGAATAACAAAAACGCCTGTAGAAATGTTTAATTTCACGAGCACATCCGCTGTACAGGAAAAACAAATCTTGGGGGCTTGGTAAAGACTATAGAGCTATTATACAGCTTCATGTGATAGTCTTTGCTTTGCGGAAGTTAGTCAATAATAACGCAGTGCACAAATGGAGTGGTATGCTGTTGTTTATTTAGAAAAAATAATATTAAGCAAATTATGGGAACAATTAATTAATAATTTGAGTGACTGATGACGTAAAAATATTTAAACAATGTTAGGTAAATCGTCTCATTGGGTGGCATCTTCGCAAACCAGGCGCAGTTTAGATTGATACCAGTTGCCACGCTCCTCGTGGCGTCGATAGCCAAGGTACCAAATGAGGCTACTAACGTGAGCACAAGTACCAACAGTTAACGCACCCCCTTTACAATTGCAATACAATTGCGTGATCGTATCTAATCCAATTCCATGTGGTACGTATCGATTAAGGGCTTGATGAACAGAGGCTGCAGAAAACTAACTTCGGACAGGTACACGTAAGAGCAGCAAAACCATTGTTAAAACGCGTAAAATACGCATATCTCGCCGATTCCCGATTCCAGGTTTCTTCTATTTTTCCACCACTTTTTCCCATTGACCTTGAAAGTGCAATTCTGGATGATACGCGTTAATTAGAGAAGCGCAGACCTTGAGAAGTTCCGTGACATAGGGTATCATCGGGACATGTATCCGGTATTGGAAAACCCTGAAGATACTTTGCAGGTGGACATTTCTGGCTTCAACGGGCCATCTTAGGAACGTCACTTTTCGTGAACGATTGACTTCGTCAGTTCCAACTTGAGTTTCACCTTTAGACAGAAATGACGGCATTTGCAAGTTTACTCCGCGATCGGAAACCTCGGTCAGCCAGAACAATATCATTTTCCTTAAAGAAGTCCTTTAGGTTGTCTCTTGTTTTAACAGCATGGTTGAGGATACGGGCGTCGTTGTTGCGACCATTGGAAAAGTATGGACCAATGATTACAATGATATAGCCGGTAGTGGTTACAAGTAGCATCGGCTTGAAGATATGCTGGCCTTTGTGTACGCAAATTGATTTTTATAAGACTGTATAGTCACTGGATCGTCCAACTCGGATGTAAGTACCATCATCGATGGTGAGAAGACATTCCGCGTTATAACTTGCAAATAGTCTTACTGCTGCAGGTGATTCATGATTGGCGATTAAGTCTTCTCTTGAAATATGGTGAAGACCGTAATGTAGCGGCACAAATCGTTCTTCTAAAGCACCATTTTAATTATGTTCATGACGGCGGACTCTCCCATTTGGAAAAGCGCGGATAACACTGCGTTGGATAAACCGATACGTAGTTTTATCAGTAGCAAAGCTACAGCTGTCTTTGATGAACATGATTTAATGTTCTTCAGTCTGTCTTCGACGGTGGAATAGACATTACGGAACTGGTCTTGCGAGAGGGACATGAGCACTTTTAAGTCATTGCCACTCGTGATAAACGATTCGATACTTTGCCTTCTGTGGTCCTTAATGTACTTGCTAAGACCTTTAAGAAGATTCTCTATGACAGTAGAGCTAAGAGATCCGGAACTGTTAACGTCAGTAATGTCATCAGGAAGTTCGCCATCGACTAGATGACAGCTGAACGTTCTGGCGTCGTTCTTTACAAAGATGGACTTACGTATGCATATCTCATACCGTACGTTGTTTCTGACACGCGTGCGTGTATGGGCTTTGCAAACGAAGCACGTCCGTGAACTTGACAAAATACAGTCTGTTTCCACATCTCTGACAAGAGTTACGGGTTGTGGTGCTGCAGGCGGCAATGATTCAGAAGTTGAATCGGATGACGTAGACATTTGCGCTGACTCTTCACTGTCACTGACGACTGCTTTACTGGTTTTGACAAATGTGGCAAACCTCTTGGATGACGCGATGCATTTAAAACATATCTTCGTGCTATTAGACATATCACAAGAGCAGGTAAACCGTTGTTAAAACGCATAAAATACGCATATGTTTAATGATTTATAACCCTTTCTATTGCGAAAATAGCACTTGTCTGCTGCCATGTTCAAGTCTGAATGGCATAAGGGATAATGAAATATCAATAGGGCGTGTTACGCTTTTTACGAGCAAAATGAAATACTTTTTTATTATGTTAGATTTTTATAAACGGTATAGCAGCAATAATTGGTGTAATGACGTACTTTACACGCTTATCTATAAGACATTATAGGTCAAATATGCTGCTATAACGTCACTCGGCCTCCAGTGGCCTAAAACATCGGTGTGATATGCGTATTTTATGCGTTTTAACAAGGGTTTTGCTGCTCTTACGTGTACGTGTCCGAAGTCAGTTTTCTGCAGCCTCTGTTCATCAAGCCCGTATTCGATACGTACCACACGGAATTGGATTAGAAAGGGGGTGCCTTAACTGCTGGTACTTGTGCTCACGTTAGTAGCCTCATTTGGTACCTTAGCTATCGACGAGGAGCGTGGCAACTGGTATCAAATTATTAATTAATTGTTCCCATAAATGGCTTAATATCATTTTTGTTCTAAATAAACAACAGCATACCACTCCATTTGTGTAATGCGTTATTATTGCTGCTAGTATCTTGATGATTACACTTTGCTCCGAAAATGCGAACGCGTTCGCAACCCAGACACACAGACACACCCACAGACACACACATCCACCGACAGACACGGTGATTGTATAACCCCTCCTCGGAGAGGTTATAATTAATTTAACTCGTTTAACGTCAGTATTTCATACGAAATTAAAATTTACCGCCAGTTTTCAGGCGTACGAGAATAATTTTTTTTCAGGAACTGGAAACGTTGGTACCGGATTAGTTTTGTGTGGAATTAATCTTTCTATTACAGCTAATTTTATTATTCTCTTTCGCAGACATGTCTCAGTGGCGGCCAATGTGCGGAAAACAAATACGTCGGTCAGTGCCAAGAAAAATTAGGAGACATACCAACCTCGATAACAAAGGTAATTAAACAATAATAATCGAAGAAAATTGATTATTGGCGTGGAACCGTTTAATCGATTCCATTTAAAAGAACAATATTTAGGTAACGAAATACGTTTTGGAAAATTAAATACCACTTGTTTTAAAAAGGCATTTGGAAAAACTAATTTTAAAATTTTTAATTTCCTATTTAAAAATAGGGGTTTCCATAAATTAAAACAATAAAAAATTAAAGTACAAAATGATTTTATTCGCGTCACGAGCTGAAGCTTTTTAGTTGTTTATAAGCACGTGCAATTCACACGTAGACTTAAAATACCAAAATCTTTTTCGACTTCAGCGCGAGCTCTCTATCTTCAATAACAATTATAGCTAGTGACGTGGAAAAAAAACATTTACGCGTGACCTCCCGTATGTTAATTGAATCACCGATAGGATTCAAAAACAATAACTTATCTGTTGCGAGTAGCCAACAGTCAAGGTTCCTAGAAAAATCTCTTGTATGGCCAACAGTAACCTCTACTGCCGGAATGTTTTCAGATGGGCAGCTGTCAGCTCACCTGTATTTTGGACCAAATTGACCAAAAGGAAATAACAGACAACGTTGAAGATGGCGCAGAATGTACCTTATTCGTAAGTTCTTTTTCACTGCAATAGAGAGGTCTAAGGCGAAGTATTCTGACGACCAAAGTTACTGCTAAATCATCTACGTTTTCTCGCTTAAACACTCTATTAAAGTTAAATAATTTAATGGTAAATTTTGTCAAGAAGAGCTGGTTTCAAATTAAAATTGAATATACGTTTTGAATACTCATGAGCAGCGTTGTCCTGTGGCAAAACTTAGTAAACGCCATTTCTTCAATTTCTTTATTTCCATTAACATTATTCCTTGGGGTAACCTAAATGGTATTTACAGATATAACTCATACAGGAAAACTTTACCAGTAGGTGTAACATCTGCCCATGGACAGGGACGGTCCAGATCTATAGCATTTCCTTATAAAGACCCAAATAAAAAGTGTTAACGCGTTCAGCAGCGTTGCCAGGCAAATATTTTTTACCCTGGTGATTCAAACGTCATAAACAGGAAACTGATTTTTGAAATTTCGCCATCTGTCGGGAAACATTTTTAACGGTTTAGCGGTTGCGATTTGAATTTTCAAATTGTTGTTTACAAAGGAAACCCCAAACGTGTCTCATACCCATCTATGTTATCACGTTAAATAAGTATAATTAGTATAGTTAAATAATACGTTTTCCCCTTCTAATTCTAAGATACCTTCTAATTCTAAATTATTCACCATAAAAAAGGTAAGCAACTATTAAGCCATGGTACGATCATTTATATTTATAAATAATATTATACAATGTTAATAATAACAACCGTTACAAATTTGGAAATTGCTTTCAGACGGTAAGCAGAATATTTTACTATAAGTATGACCGAAGAAGCTCGACATTCTAAATTCTGACGACGATTAATTTAATGGTAATCTCGTGGTTCAAATTTTAAATTCCAAGCATTCCAAGGAAGCTTCTTGCCCTATTTTACTCCCCCCCCCCCCCCCCCGCCTATTTGGAATCACCAGCCTATACAAGCATTTCCTGTTATGCCCGCGAGTACCGCTAGTGCGTCGATGCTTGTTCTTTTTTACTTTTTCCCATGCCGGACCGTCCCTGTTGTTAATTAGTCCATGATCTGCCTATGTACTAGAATTTAATACTAACTCTAAACTTTCAAAATTGGCGTTGAATAGGTTTTGCTATGAAACAGCTGTTTAGAAAATTAACAAAAACTGAAATCCACCCTTAAAGGGAAATTCCCTCCCATTGAAAAGAGCCTCGAGCCTGCTAAAGTATATGTATGTTATTTACTTCTTTCGTAAGTGATATATAACAAACTTTTGGTAATAGCGAGAAAACGTGCTTTATTCGTAGCTTGATCGTAGTTGGGTCCTGTTTCCGTTGCCATGGTAAAGACGCCCACGTGGTGGTCACTTGATTGCTTGCATCGCAGAGTCGTATCGTGTGTTTTCTCGTGTTCTGTTATGTTAAAGAATATCACGGCGGCGGTGTAACAATTTTTTCAACCTGACGACTACCTATGGCAAATTTTAACATTACTGACTACTACTACTACTATTACGAGTGCCCACTATAAACTAATTCTACAAGGATAGGTGGAATAATAAAACTTAATTTTCCATATTTGAGTTGAACATTTATATTACAGTAATTACCCCTCCCCCCCCCTCGAATAACCCCGACACTGTAAGAAAGCACAGCCCCGACACTGTAAGAAAACACAGCCCCGACACTGTAAGAAAACATGAAAACGATAATTCCGAAAATAAACAAGCAAACGCGCTACAATGGCAATATAAAACATAACGAAGATTCATTTAAAAATAGTTCTACCCAGATGGATGCCAGATTAAGATAACAATTAAATTATGCCATACGCCAACCCTTACTCTAATAACTTATCAGTTAAATAACAAATAAACTGGATAAACTTTTGTAGTATAAACAAATGTATTTTATTAATGAAGACTTTTCGACTACTAATATAAATTTAAAAGCACGATATTTTAAATTAGATCGCACGAGACAAATGCGTCAAAACGGAACTTCAAATAAAACCAAACAATTAAAAAATGGAATACAATAAAGAATACATTAATAGTTATAAAAGTATAATATATAATAAATAGAAAACAAAAAGTTAAACATTAAATAGACCCCAATTATAGTTACTTCCGAACAACCTCTGTCTAAATTTAAATTACAGCTTTTCCTAATAAACATAATACCTAGTTTTGAGCACATCGTTGGCTTGGTATAATAAAGTCGTAACTCTAACTTAGTCGTAACTCTACTGAGAACATATTCTAATGTAAAAACGGAGATCTTTCCCCTAATTCAGTTAAAAATTAAATATAATTTATAGTTATGGAGATATTACAATTTAAAAAATGACGTATCTTGGTTACGATATTATTAATCCAGAAAATATTTAAAATTAAATTAGTAACTTCAAGTTACGATATTATTGATCTAAACAACTGGCTTTAAAAAAGTAGTAACTTCAAATTCCGATATTATCGATCTAAACAACTGGGTTTAAAAAAGTAGTAACTTTAAGTTACGATTTTATTAATCTAAACAACTGGGTTGAAAAATGTAGTAACTTGATATTTCCTATAATTAACATTAGATTTTAGTTTTCTAACTCATTGCAACTTGTTTTTCATACATATTATACTCTAAAATAGTTTATATTTTATACTTCTCTAAAATACCTGATTTAGTATAAGGTTCTAAAACTTTAAAGTTGAATTTCTCAAAAATAAATTTTTCAAGTTACGACTTTATTAAACCAAGCCAACGACATGATGACAGGCCGCCACGTCTCGACGAAAAGAAAGAACGAAGAATTAGTATAAAGTGGTTGGTGGCCGCCATACAGGAACACTAAAGATGAGGCGAGTGCACCATGTTCCGATGATTCGCACACGGGTTGATGTTCTTTTACGTTTTACTTAAAAGATCCGCGTATCAAGTCGACACTTGATGAACAAAGTTCTTCTTCACTCTCTTTTCTTCGAAAGTTCCCCGGTTTCAACCAATAGTCTCATCCTAGCACTTTACTTCACCCCAATTCGTGACCAGGGGTAGAGTTTTGGTGACCATTAGGTAAATTATGGTTAACGATGTTTTTCCCAAACTAGTGCCTTTCTCGGGCGCTTCCAAATTCTAGGAATTCTTCCCTTGATAGTGAGAATTATCACTTCTCAAAATGTTGACGCTCCTTCTCACAGGAAGTGACGTCATCTCTTCTCGCGAGTTCTCTTGTGAAGAGTGAGAATGCCTCCGGTATAGTCACAATTAAGAAAATCGCCAATGGATATCCTTTTTTCCGACTGCCAACTTTGATTGCACACGTAAATGAAGTTGTCCGTGAGTATGGATCTCCAATAAATGATCTTCCAGCGCCATTGCATGCAAGTACCGAATTGTCTACAGTTTACAAACCGCCACGTTCTCCTTACACGATTTAAGCGAGGGCTTATTATCTCAAAAAGACGGGTGAACCTTTGAATTTTTTCATATACCTCTGTTGAAGAGGCCAGACTTTAAGTTGTGACCCACGACATTGTCACTATTTGATAGCCGAAACTAAACCGCGTGTACAGAACAGCTATGTGTCAAATAACCAATCACAACTCGGTCTAGCTGTATCTCTGCTCAAAAAAGCTACCTGCTTAAATGGGAACGCTTTTTGCTGCTGTAAATGTGAATAATTTCCATTATTTTAACAAGCACTATATAAACAGTCACTTGTAGGTCCTGGCTCTCGGAAATATTACTTCTTGGCGATTTCCTTGGAGGATGATTTATTGAAGCGTCTATTGCATGAATTAATTCATGCGTGAATTAATATTTTCCTATTTATTGGCAATCATTTTATCAAGAACCCCTGAAAGTGCATTAATTGATTCTTAGTTCTATATATTTTCATTGTAATTACAGAATTTATTCCATTACAGAATCAAGCGAATTTGATGGGGAAATGCAAGTCCGGGTCGTGCGTATGATAGCCGTTAAAACTTCAAACCCGTTTTTTTTAAATAATAAGACACTAATTATTAAAATTAAAAGAAATGAAATAAAACTTGAAGAAATTCCATTTGTTATTTTTTCCTTAATTTACATTTTCATTTTAGGATTAGCGTACTAGCCTGAATTTATTCATGTACACTCATGAATATGGAACGTTCATTGATCGTTTCACTGCGATGTGGCTGTCGTAGAGTATTGACTACGTTATTAAAAGGACCGTCCGTGGGAAATTCATTTATGGTAGTTTAAGTCATTAAGTACAGGATTTTACACTTTAAAATACTTTATATCCAGTTTACCTGAGAATTTCCGGTAAGGTAACAAAAAGTGCATCTTACGCCAAGGCTTGGCGAAAACAAACGGACTTACCACAATCTCAATCAAACAATTTTAGTCTTCTTCTTACAGGCAAAATTGAGAACAAAGTCTCAAACTTTAAATAAAGTTAATATCAATCTATTAATCGCTACAACATGTTCACATTCAAGTACAAACTACAAATTTTCATGTCGCAAACCACGTCTTTATCCCCTCTTGATTCGGTTTGTCGTTAGTTCCAAGAAACGCCACTAGAGCGCACATTTAATAATTGCTAGTATTTAATCGGGATCAAGCGCTATCTCTTTATGTATATGTTCGTCAACGCCAAACCACTCAATCTATTTTGACCCATTGTTGAACGTAAATAGGTTTTCAGGCGACGAAAGGTTGAAAATTTCCTTTCGGGGGTTGCAGTTGAAACTGGAATTTTTGCTAAAATCTGTAGTAAAGTTTTTATATTCGGCAGATATCCTTTACACCCGGCTATTTCTAGAAGAGCTGTTTGCGTTCCAGAACAATTTCACCCCTGAAAGATCAGAGTTATTTATTTGAGAAGCTTCTAAAATTTAGCTTATAGGATAACGGCCGATATTGGCAGAAATTAAAGGAAACAATGGTAAGAGTTGTTGAAATATATAACTGAACCTGGATTCGAGTTCTTGAATCATGTAATATCTAAGAACGGATTAAAAAAAGGCAAGCGAAAATATTCTTCTGGCGAATTAGCTTGGTAGCTGGCACGATTTTGTTGTCTACTTGTAAGTTCAGGCACTTTCATTTCAACTTCGACGCTGTCGCAGGTTTTCTTTGCTTCCTGGAAGATTAATTACAAAGATTCTACATTCGAATTTGTAATTTCCTTCAAAGTTGTTAGTACTTTCTTAACAATTGAGTATGCATTCGCCAACTCGAAATTAGTTGTGACTTAATTAACGGCAGTGTGATACTGAAACATCGCGCTAAAATTTTTAAACCAACAACAAATGCAGGTTACTGACTTGCTAAAGCATAGCTTACAGCTTTACTTGATATATTGGAATCCCTAAAACTTTAGATAGTTCATCAAGCACTTCCAAGATAAAAGGATCTAAAATTCGTTGAATATGATTAACGAATCCTGGCATTCAAGCCAACGTGTTTCACAATAAGACTAGTGTATACCTCTTCGAGTGAACTTTGTTCCCTTAAGTGAGCTATTACAATCATCATGTCTGTGTTCGCAGTTTCTGGAAATTAGGGAAAAGGGTTCTATTCTATTTGTCATTGGTTATTGTATGTTTTTGCGTATTGTGATTGTGCTTGACGTAAAGTGACGTATGTTGGGGTGTTTGGGTCTGTGTGTGTTGCGTGGTGATCTTGGTTCATTCTTTATTTCGAAGCAACCATTCAATCCTGGTTTCTTTGGCGATTGCATGGGGCTAGAGCGGCGAGCACAATTAACCACGATCGTCCGCTTGAAAACTTTGGTATTTTTTCCATGAAGAAATTAACGATCAGAACTTCCATAAACTAAAACTAAAACAGAATTACAAAGTCCTTTCCGGCAATGACGATTGTAATATAAAAAAAACGAAGTTTCAGTTAATCCTCAACAATTGTTCAATAGAATCGCTTGCACCTCGCAAAGAGGTAATGAGCTTAAGACATTTTTAGGGTTTAAACTGGCCCTTATTCGATGATATATGTTTCAGAAAAATCGAATAAATCTCAGATGCTCGAAACATATCAACCGAACACAAAATCCGCAGTTCGAGCTTTCAGATGGTTTAAAAGCTCGAAAGGAAAAGTGTAATTTTTTTACCGAACGTTTGGAATGTTTAGGACACGTAATTGATCAAACCGTGTTGCACCCAACAAACACGAAAATACAAGCCATTGAAAATGCACAAATTCCAAGCAACGTCACGCAGTTAAGATCTTTTCTTGGTCTAATTAACTATTATGGAAAATTTATTCATCATTTGAGCATGAAATTACGACCACTTTATATACTACTTAACATAAGCGCATCTTGGAAATGGACGAGTATTGAGCAAAAAGCATTTGACGCTATTAAGAAGGAACTAACTTCGCCGAGAGTTCTAATTAACTACGATCCAAAATTACCGTTGTTACTTTCTTGTGACGGAGTGGGCGCTGTCCTCTCACACCAACTACTAGACGGAACTAAAAGGCCTTTTGCTTTCGCGTCGAGAACTTTGACTAAAACTGAAATGCAATATGCCCAAGTAGAAAAGGAGGCGCTATCTATCATTTTTGGAGTCCAAAAGTTTCACTCGTACCTCTACGGCCAACATTTTACTCTGTACACCGATCAACGTCTTTTAACTCGTATATTCGGACACCATTCGGGGATTCCCTTAATCGCCGCGTCACGTCTGCAGCGTTGGGCAGTTTTACTTTCTGGACATCACTACACAATTAAATATAAACCTTCGGCGCAACATGCTAATGCTGACATTTTGTCAAGACTTCATCTACCAACACCTTATTCGGAGAGAGAAGACGGAGCTGAACTAGTAAATATCAACCAATTGATTAACCTTCCTTTGACAAGTCGTGAGATAGCCAACGAAACTAGACGTGATCCTTTATTTTCTCGATTAATGCACTATACATTACATGGTTGGCCAATTCTCAAGAAAGACGAAATAGATAATAATAATAATAATCAGCTAGGCTAATACCCAAGGGACCACCTTAGGCCTAAGTCATCATGCGACTTTTTGAAGCCATTAATTCAGGTGGTCAGGTTACAATGAGTAGGAGGGTGGTGGCAAGCCCTGCATGCCACGAGATCGAGCCAACAGCTACCTACACTAACTATTACCGTTAACCTCGACAAGTTTTTATGGAAGGGGAAATCGAAGAACTCGGGGGAAAACCCCTTAAACCAGTGGGGAGAGAACTTGCAAACTCAACGCAGAAGGAGTTGTTCCGAGTTTTCGATCGAACCCGGCTCCTCTTGCTGCGAGGCGAAAGTGCTAACCACTCCGCCACCCCACCATCTGAAGTTCTACTTCACCAAGAGAGATTCCCTTACTGTTAGTCAAGGCTGTCTTTTACTCTGAATGAGAGTATTAATTCCACAAAGATTTCGAAAACATATTTTATCGGAAATACATCAGAATCACCCGGGTATCGTTAACATGAAGGCCATAGCACGAAGCTATGTGTATTGGAAAAATATTGATAACGATCTCGAACTAGAAGTTATGAGATGTACAGAATGCCAAATGCAACAGAGAAATCCTCAGAAGACTAATTTGCACCCTTGGATCCACGCTGATCATCCGCTTCAAAGAGTCCATATCGATTACGCTGGCCCTTTCCGAAGTAATATGATATTTGTCGCTGTTGAGGCTCATTCTAAATAGTCAGAGGTTTAAATTACTAAAAACACAACTACTGAAAGTACCATAGACTTTCTAAGAGATATATTCTCTAGATATGGTTTAGCGGAAACTATTGTTAGTGACAATGGATCACAGTTTAGAAGCGCCGAATTTGAAAGATTCACGAAGGCAAATGGAATTAAGCATGTGTTTTCAGCGCCATTTCACCCTTCGACAAATGGACAAGCGGAACGTTTTATACAAACACTAAAACGCAACCTTCGACATTCACACGAATCAACTTCTATTCACCGTCACGTTCAAGATTTTCTTATGACCTATAGAAATACTCCTCATGCCACAACTGGCGAAACACCAGCGCTCTTATTTTTAAAGAGGGGTATTCGAACGAAATTGGATCTACTCAAACCCAACATGGATGCTAAAGTTCGAGGACATCAAACCTACCAAGTTCTACGAAGCGAACCTACAGCTCGGAATATACATTTTAACGTAGGATAAAAAGTTTTCGCTCGTGACTACAGGGGATACCGAAAATGGACCCCTGGACGAATTACTCCTCAAACCGGTCCTGCGTCATATACTTTACAAACATGTGATAACATGATATGGCGACGCCATAAAGACCAGCTTATACCTAACCAAATTACTCCTAACCAAAACACTCCTGTAATCAATGTGACTCCTTCAACCATTTTGCGCCGTCCACTGCTGCTGAATCTAAATAATGATTTCGTTCCAGCGACGCCCGTTATTAGAAGATCTGCTCGAGAACGAAAACCGCCCACCGAACTTAACTTGTAAATTGAACTTTTAAGCGCAATGTTATGTTAATCTAAAGTGTAGATTTAAAAATTAATTTTTATGGTTATTAACATAGTGATAACGGTACATTTAATTTTAACAAGGAGGAAATGTCATGTTTCTAGAACCTAATACCAGATGACGCTACGTTTGTGAATACGAGAATATTCTAGATTCTTTGATATATTAATCCTTGCCGCTAAGGCTTAAATAGACAAAACATAACAAACGGGGAGGCCGGTACTATGAACATGTTCGCGTTGCAACACGTTTCATATTGAAACCCGAAACAAACCGAACTTCTAGCCTCACAAGGCAGAAATAAAGGAATAACAAAATGAATGGTAAAACTTCTAAATCAAAGAATGGAAGGGCAAAAATATCATATAATCTTTTGAAAGTGGTAGCTATTGTTCTCAAGGCCATTGCCTGCATCATAGCAGCTTTAGCTTTTTCAGCCTCAGCTTTGGCAATTTTCTTTTGATAATTAGCGATGTGGTACCAAATTTCACTTTGGTTCTCCATAATTTCCATCTGCTTCTCAAGATTACCATTTATTTTCTCAAACATCTCTTGAGCCCTAGCATAAGGTTCAGTTGCACGAACCCTTTGCTGCCGCTGTTGATTATGCCCTTTAAACCACATAAGTATTACAATTTATTGAAATATAATTAAATAAGAGTATTTTTACTTACTTTGTGCAGCTGTTGTAAAATTTGCATTCCTTACTGACGTAGCTGGGGATTGGCTGACAGATGCAGCTGGGGATTGCCTATCTCCCTGAGAATGATTTGTTTGGAGAGACTGATTCAGTCGGGGAGATCGACGGGGTTACAACTGAGAAGTATTGGTAGAAGGGACTGAATACGCAGGGACCAAAATAGAAGAAACTGTGGGACTGTAGGCAAGTGAAGCTAAAGTTACATCCATTACTGCAACTATGTCACCAAAACCCGCTTCTCTGTGACTAAATGTTCCACCTAAACCCAAAACATTAACTAAGCGCTGCTCAATCGGAGAAAGCTGTCCAGGATTTGCAACACCTTCCTCAATTGCCTTCTGGATTTTGAGAGCCTTGGTCCTAGTTGCAGACTTCCAGTCTGTCAAACTCTGAAAATACTAAAACTGACTATTTTTAAAATTAAAGCTTACTTTCTTCCACTGTTTTACTTCTTTGGCTGCTCCCCCACCACAAGAGTTGAGCTTTTCCACAAGGCTTACCCACCAAGCATCGTAAAGCCCCATTTTCATGCTCGCTGGTAGCGGGTAAAAATCGAAAAAATCCGCTTCATCTATACACTTATTCACTTTCCGCGTCGATCTGTTTCAAACAGATATATTAGCTTTATTTTCACGCTTGCGAGTGGCGGATGCGAATTTTGATGATTTTTATCTGCTACCAGCGAGCATGAAAATGGGGCTTAAGAGTCATTTGTAAATGACGCGTCAAATTTTTTGGTTACAAACCGTTCGTTTGTTTCCATAAATTCTACGATGATTAACTTTTGCTCACCTTTTACTTTAGCTGTACGACTCATTGTTATTTTGAAAAAAACTTACAATGAAGTTGAACGTAAAAAAAACAAATGAAGCTGTCAATTTCAAAACAACAGCAGACGAATCCGACGCAAAAATGTGATGACGCAATCTCTAAAATTCGGCTTCTTATTGGCTAACTAAACAGGAAGGAAGTTCGAAAACTCACTTGGCGATATTCTCGGCATAACGACAGGTGGACAAGAATAGGGTTTTTGACCAATGTCGTTATCCGTCATGTCGTTATGGCGAGGCGATAAGGCGGAGGCGATAAATCTGCACCGAACGCCGCCTTCCCCACAGAAAATTGAGCCTGCTCGAACTGGCGTATGGAAGGCTCCGTGTAACCACTGGCGGATTATCCAATAGGCTGAGTAGGCTTAAGCCTACGGGCCCCGAGGATAAATGGGACCGGTAGGATTTTTCTAGAAGGGCCCTCGAGAATAAATAATCCACAGTTAACACAAAATATAAAAATATTAGAGCTTTTAGTTGGAAAAAAATTGTTGAAAAATTGTCCAAACACAAATTTTTGTAATCGCGTTTCCTACTGACAAAAGTAAATAGGGGGAGAAAGGCTGGCACTTGGGTCCAGCCGCACGACGTCTTATTTGAGGGGTAAAAGTTTTGGGCTTCGGAAATGACTTCCCCCTCGCCTCTTTACAGGGAAACAAAGGTATCGGTTGTACTCCGCCACGAAGAAAAATAGTTCTCTATAAAATACGTGAATATTAAACTTTTGCTTTCGATAATTTGGTTAATTTAGTTCCTAAATAAAGTAGATATATGATAGAAACTAAAATGTGACATTTTAAAAATAATAACACGACTTTTGAAAAGAAATAAACCGTAACTAGAAAAACGCTCAATTATATCGTGGAGAGCGTGGCGCCATCTAAGAGCAGAGATCGGGACTATTTGGTATATCTACGATGTTAAGGCCTAACAATTTGCAAGATAAACTGAAATAATAGATATAGCTACGAGCTTTTTTTGTTTATTTTACAATTGATATAGTAATTATTAATTAAAACCAACCGTTTTCGAAGGAAATAATGGTCAGCATTTGACAGAGAGACTATTTGAAATCGCGAGGCGGTGACATGGTTGCCAGGGAATAAAATTCAAAATTTTCATCTTGAGCGCGGACCGGAATACCACAAATGCACTACTTCGCGCGTAATGTGCTATCCTTATTGGTTAGAAATATCGCGTGATCACTAGCTCTTTAAAAAGGGTGTCAAGCATGGTGGAAGGTAAAATCTGAAGGCAGTGATAGACTTTCTCCCCCTATTTACTTTTGCTACTGATTGTCGGATTTCATTTCAACAACCGCCGCTAAGATCATCTTCGTTTTGTAGTAAAGCCGAATACAACGTTATTTTTTTTATAATACTACTCTGCTTATTGATTTTATCTATATAGTATAATCCAAGCATTTATTTTATGCGTGTATCCTGTTGTCATCAAAATTGATTAAAATTAAATAAAATAATACTTTGCGAGTAGCCACGAAATAATAACGGACCTGGACAGTACGGATCGGAGTGCGAGTCCGAGTCCATCACCAATGAGGCGGTTATTTTCTTGACCAATTTTGATATGTTATAATATTTGATTAATTGAATGACTGATTGACTGTGATAAACTGTGCGCTGTTCATAAAACTTAAGGCAAGTGCCAATCAAGGCTGGATTAGAAATTCTAATTTCTGACTCGAGTTATCTGTGCGACCCAAATAGCAAGAAAAATAATTTCGCTTCTTCTGAGACGAATTCAGTTAAGGTGTGCTTTGTCAATGGTCAGTTATTCATCTTGTATCATCAGATATTTTTAGTTATATATATTTCATAAGAAAGTTTAGTATCGTACAAAGTGCATTATCGGGGGAATGCCACAGGTGATATTTGACGTCTTTTAGCTTTTCCCAAATGGAATCGAAAATTGCAACCGGCTATAGCTCCTCAACCGTTGGTGGTAGAGCAATAACAGTGACACTCTCTAAATATGAATCAACCACCCTGAATCCGAAAATGCCGGTTTCAGGGGCGTAACTCCATTATTTGAAAAGTTGTCAAAAACGACATCTGGCGTTTCCGCCGTAACTATTATCGCTTTGCAAAATACGACAACTCCACGTGAAAGGATATAAAAAAAGTATTAAAAATTGCTTATGGTTTCATTTTTCTATCGTTTACACGTTTCGAGAAAATTTAAGATAAATGCAAAAACTCCCTTTGTCGAAGACTTTTGTAACATACTGTACAACCATAAATGCTCAAACGAATAATATCAAACCCGCCGCGGCAAGTTTCCCAAGGTCAAGGGGCCCCTAAACAAAGCTAAGCCTAGGGGCCCGAGTGGTAGTTAATCCGCCACTGCGTGTAACAGAGGACTTCGTTCGCGTACGTTAAACTTGGAACAACGACAGATTTCCAGAGCGTGCGAGTGACGGTATATGGGTTGTAAGAGTGCGCGCCTTTGCGTTTGATAGCACCCTGTAAGCGTCCTGATTTTGGTCGAAATTTTCCTTCGTGATTCTCCAAGTAATCTACATTCGAACTGAGCGAGACACCGAGGTAATCAATTTGGGAAGCAAATTGAATCGGTGAACCTTGAAGAGTTTAGTCTCGGTTGATCGATTCCGCGACTCCGTTAAATTGAAACACTCGCATTTTTCGCTACTAAACTTTAGCCCATGATCGGATTAAAAGGCGTTGGAGATAACGGAAGATCTCCGCAGCAACATAAATGCCATCGGCATAAACTGACCGGGAACGGTGAAGCGAATTTCCGAGCGTGATGGATGGCAGAGACGGAAGCCAAGACTAGACTCTGAGAGAGCACGAGCGAGTGGTTGTAAGTAGAGAGCGAAAAGCACGGGGTACAGTGTATCAGAATTTATAGCCCGGCGTACCTAGTAACAAAGACCATACCACCGGAGGCCTATCATCATAGTGCCCTACGCCAGCGTCCCCCTAGCCCGGACCGGTGACAAATCCAGCATGGGTAGCAGAACCCTACTACTGATGGTCGCACTTTTGACGCAAGCCACTCAACCCAGCAGAAGGTGCAGCAATCCCCACTTCGCACACAGCAGTGGGATTAAGAGTGGATGCTTTAGCAACTCGAGCCGACACCTGACCTACGGAGCTAAGGAGTCAAACCCTTTGGAGATAGCTCCTAAAGGGAACGACGGGCACACAGCAGCCCAAGTAACCCGGCACAGCTGGCACCGGAGATCCCGGTGTGGCTCCAAAAGGCCGGGAAACAGGACCGCCGTGCCCTCATACGGAGGCCCGCCGCCCCACAGCAGGCTACCCAATCCGCCGAAGCGGCCAGGTTGCACGGACCCTATCCGTTAGCCTGAGCCGAAGCTCAGTATCCAACCCAAACCTGACCGAAGTCGGAGGTGGAGATAGGACCATTTGCTCGAAGCTAACATCTCCCAGTGCGCCACCGCCCTTTTGGGTTACAAGAGCCGGACCCCGACTCCCCGGTAAAGCCACCAGTTATTGCACACTCCGACCCATTTAGTGACAATGGGCATTCCTGCTTCAATCCGACGGTGGACGGGATCCAGCTTGGTTTCGCGCTTGTTGCAGCCTACTTCCAGGGGCTAGTAGGCCACACTTTGAAGATCTCTGGAGCTCTTTTAACTCATCGTAGGAAAATGGAAAAAAAAACAGGCATACTTCTCAACTCACCCCCAAATTTTTGCATAACATTTTCAAACACCCTGTAATAATTCAAATTATATTTTTGGAGGTATTTCTAAAACGTTTTTTTGGAAACCGATCACTGGTTTGGTAGATAAATAATTTTACTTCCGTCGAAAATCTGTCCAAACTTTAACACCTTTCATTTGTCAAAGGGGGAAAGCACTAGTGGCTGATTTTATACAACGGTCTTATTCTCTTATAACTAAACTAACTCAAAAACTCTACGAATCTGGTTTCACTTTCAAGCAAGCTGATGGCGATGCGGACACATTGATTGCAAAAACGACCATTGAACTTACGAATTTTTCTACCAACGGAAACATGGCTGTTGGTGGAGAGGATATTGACATTTGGGTATTACCATTAGCTCTGTTGAATCCTACCGTAAACAACTGCTTACTTTTCTTTCCCAAACCTAGCCACGGTAACGCTGATAGTAAAGTGTATAATGTAAAGATAATGCAAATTAAGCTTTGAAGCACAAAGGACGATTTTCTCTTCCTACAAGCCGCTACAGGTCGCGAAATTAGCATTATATGAAGTCGATTAGCATTATATGAAGTCGATTAGCATTATATGAAGTTGATTAGCATTATATGAAGTCGATTAGCATTATATGAAGTCGATTAGCTGAGGCTGTGAGCTATTTAACCCCGTAACATTTTCGGATTATAATCTGCGACTTTAAGCTAGGAGCAGCAAACACAGCATCCCACACAAGGATAACGCAAACCGTAAAAAGTCGGGCATTTTCTTGTGTACAGTTTTCATTGGTTAGATGCTATACAGAAATTGTCTAATTAAATTTGCACACAACACTGCGTTACAATGTAGCGTGTTTAAAGGCTAGCTGTGTTCTCCTTGTTTTTGTTGCTCCTAGCTTTGAGGGTGTTTTTTTTTCCAAATTCATCTTAATCTATCAAATGCGGTCTTTAATTTAATACAATATTCAAATAAGATCTTTAAAACGAAATGTATTCGGAGTTAAAAATGATCGAAATTAACTGCCCTAATTTAGAAAAACTTCATCTGTTCTTGATGGCAAAGCAATGTTAATTTTGTTTTACTTCTTCAGTCTACGAACAAAGAGATCTGCAATCAGGGGGAAAAGACCAAAGTTATTTAGAAGCTTATTACACATTTTAACATCAAAATTATTTACGGTAACTTTTCACGTTCATTGTTACCAGAAGTAAATATTATATCATCTCAATATACTGCTAATGTTAGTCGTTTGAAACACTTACATTTATTGTTAAACATATAGTTTATCCATACAGACTGTAATTTTTACATTTTACATATTTTAACTCCGCACTGTACATTGAAAACTGCCTCGAACCTGGAAAGAAACATATTTCATTTTTACGTCCTTGGTGAATACTTTATTATGTAATTTAGTTGATTAGAACTACGTTACCATATAAATGTATGTAATATATAGTACATATATTAAATAACTCTTCATATTGTTCAATATAGCGATAAATATAAAAATCGTAATGTGTTGAATTATTTGTCACGATTAATCACCTATTAAGAGCAGATGTTTTGCGAAAATGACGGGCAGTGATTCCAGAAACCTACTTTTCAAATACTCTGTAACTGAATGACAAGATTAACTACAAATTGTCCATGAAACAAGGCAGCCCTTCGTCACAAATCAAACGCACACGCGAGCTAATTTTACCTTTTATCTCGCGAGCTAACTAAAGACCTGTTAGCAAAATTTTTACAGAACATTGTATGCCAGAACGTGATGAGCGCGCAAACGCTTTTGTTGATAAGTTACGAAGAACGGTCGTTGTCAGGGCCAAGGCTTAGCTGCAGATATTTAAATTTAACAATTTTCTTACACATCCTATTGATTGAAAAAACCTTAAGAAATTAATAATCAATTTCGCTTTTATTAATGTAAATCGACGTGTTTGCTAGTAGCATAGGTATATATTTTAAGAATTACGACTAATTTTCTTTGTTAACTAGTTAATCTCAGCAACTGTTGTGGAAGGTGTGGACAACGTTCTAGTGGTCCCGCTTCCTATTTTTGAGGGAGATCATTCGTATGACGAGTTTCTACTTATAAACATAGCAATGGTCCGTAATATTCATGGGTCAATAATCCTGTAGAAACCCAATGAAATTTTTCAACCAAAGTCCAAAAGACTTTTCTATTCAAACCCGTTACCAGAGGGGGCTGGACCCTTCCTGTAATTTGTTGGGCCCTACCAAGGAATTTTGGAAAAAATATATTTGTAGAAATATAAAAGTATTTCTTTCGTGATTGTCAGTTTAAATTTCATCTACTTTTACTTTTACAGGAAACTGAAACATCAAATTACCCTTGCCTACATTTTAAGGTTCGTAACGGCGCTGTTTATATATAGAAACATAATTTAACCTCACCTTAACCTAAATCTAACCTTATCGTAATTTCGTAAACCTAAGCAAAACCTAACTTAAACTAATCAAACGAAGACTAAATACCTAGGCTTAGCTATCAATTTTTGATTTTCTTAGACCGCTGAAAAGAAACAAGATTGTTGTCGTAATCTTCAGCCAATGAAATTGGAAACCGCTGCTACAATCTCTGTAGGCGCTTCTGGGAAATCCCAAAACTTTTTCGGTGCACTGAATTGTAACTACCAAACCTTAATTTCAAAAAAATTAAAAGTATGAAAGGAAGAAGTTCTTTAAAACGAGCTACCTTAAAGCTAAAGTGTACTTTCTTGTAGGTTTGACTAGGTACTAAAGTGATTACGTAACTATTGACATATTTAGCATTAAAGCAGGATGTACTCAGTTTCATTTGCCTATAATATCTGTACATAATTTAAAGCAGATGGCGGCTCGACGTGAAGTAGCCCTTTTTTCAATAGACGTTGTTAGCGTCGAAATCAAAAAGGCGGTACGTAGAGGTACCCCTCGCGTTGATTGGATCGATTGCAAATTGCTCAATAATATAAATACAGCAACTATAAACAATATTTTTACACGGGATATATAATTAAGGTTTAAGTCCACTAAATAGAGTATAAGTTGTCCAACTATAATACTCTACAATGGCTCTCTGACGACGTTATCATTTGGCTATTTTGAATTTTAGCTTCATTGGCATAAATATATGGCACCACGCTGTCCAGTAAAGTCGCGTTTTGCGATGAATCGGATAGATTCATGGCCATGTCTAATAACAGGGGCCTTTTCAGAAAACAGGTGGCAATGATAGGACCGACACTTGCCTTAAGGTAGTGTAATGCCCTTCGCCTCAAATAGAGCTCTTAAAAAAGTCCCTCATTTCCCCAACGCCTCTCCACTGAAGCTGCAAAGGGTTAACCTTAAGCCTAAAGGTTAAAAAGTCTTAGGCGCGAGTTCAATGAGAAATAGTTACAGTTACCATGTGCCCTTGGCTTTTATTTCTTTTAACTGGCACCTAACTAAGGCGTATTAATAATTGAAATAAGGGAATCCAATGGAATTAACGCCCCATCCAGCATCTTAAAGCAAGTGGCGGCTTCTGTCTAGTTGCATTATCTCGCACAAGATGTCATTAGCGTATAAATCAAAACAATTTGAGTAAGCATCAAAATCTACCCTAAAAGGTGTGGCAAATTTGGAACTTTTCGGAATCACGTGATTAATAACTTAAAAAAAACGTGGTTTCGGGAAATACGTGGTTTCGGGAAGCCAATGTACCGCAGACAACTTGCCTTTGCTTTAAGTCCCCGGAAGGTGAAGTGGTGACCCGGGGCGGACATCATGGTGTGCTACTTACTAGTCTCTAGTAGTTTGTGTAAGTTTTATTTTTTCACGATTGGGTGTCACCCTCAAATCACGCCCAAACGGGTGGCACTCGGGGGACTCCACGCCCCCCCCCCCCTAGCTACGCTACTGGGAAGGTGCTCCAACCTGGAAGCGCTTTTAGAAAACTTTTTTTACTTTTTGCTAGAACCGCCACTCGCTTTAAATTAGCACTAAAGAGTGGTTTCGCATACTGTTCAGCTCCACTACGAAATGACTACGACAAAAAGGAGTCACCACAGTCAAATATCTCCCATTGTCAGAAAAGAAGGAAAATTAATAGTGGGCTAAGCAATACGCACATGTGCTGTATGTCCATCATTGCTTAAGTAACTCGATCAAATAGTAAACAAATCGTAAAAAGGCCAAATTCAGTGCGGCGCTATCAATTGGGCTTGAGTTAATTTGAGAAGTAAGCATGGGTGGGAAAGGAGATGAACAACTGGAACAGCGCGGTGCTGCCTACGTCACAAGAAGTTGAGTTGTTGCTCTCCTTCTTTTCTGACGGTGCAGGGTGGGCATCCTTCCATTTCTCGGGTACGTTCAGCAGCGCTCATCGGACTCACCGATTATTAATCGCTGACATCGGTTTCCTACTGTACGGTTTTTCGCGTTTCCGGTTTTGACGTCACGATGGTCATTGGTTGCTCACCGAAGTCATCGGCTTCAAGAGCCGGTTTTTCCGATGACTGACGTCATTACTGACGTAAAACTACTATAAATTCAACGCCATTTTAAAAAAACACCGATCACTGAATAAAAGCGTTCAGCAACTTACGACATCATTTTGACGAAAAAGCTCATCGGTGGATAATATAAATCTATCGGGTTTTTTCCGTTGACTGTTACTGAACGTAATCAGTCAAAAATCCGGGAATCGAAAAAAAAGCCCACCTTTAATGGGAATTTTAAAAATTACTTTATCTACGATTATATTCGAAATAATGAAACCATGTTAGGAATCGAAAGAAATCTTTAGAATTTCTCTGCTTTTTTCTACCCACAGAAAATTAAGAAATATAAGGGTAGACTGGCTTCCGCTAGAACTGACGCCAAAGGTATGAGGTAAGTGTGAAATTCGATATTTTGCGTTTATCAGTCAGGCGTTGCACCTAGATGGCGTAAGGCGCTGAACTACAAAAGACGTCACCAACGTCCGTTTGTTGGGTTATTAATGAACCGATTGTTAATGTGGAGTATTTAAAGACTTCAATGTCTCATACTTAGCATCATTTTTCTCTGTTATTTCGAGAGACATCAGCTGATATGAAGACCGTTCTTGTAGTCTCTTCTATGATGGCGTTGGCATGTGGTAAGATTCAAAGAATCCTCTCAAAATATCTATCTACCTTTGAAATTATAGTTACGTAAAATCCCCGTACAAAAGTCAATTATAAAGTTCGTAGTACTATGAGGTTATCAATAATGATAAACAAGACCTTCATTGAAAAAGTATTTAATAGTGTTGGTTAAACAATGTTATTAGTCAATTTAAGTGATGGATTAACACATTCGATAAAAATTGTTAGCTACGATTGTAGCTTTTTTTCGATAATTGGTATCGCAGCAATGTCCCTGGGGCCCTGTATTTAAATTTTTCGGGCCCACTTAGAAGGATTTTGGAGTATTTTTTCATATCCCGAAGCTAGCAAAATATGATGTTTCGTAATAAAAAATTATATTTATATTTTTCTGTAATACATTTTAGTAGAACTTTAAAGAATTTAAAGGTTTTTTAGCTAAAACGTTTTGGATAATTTGAATTTTTTTTGGACCAGAACGTATTCGCTAATTTGAAATGCCCGTAGCCAACCTGGGACGCGTCAAAATTCT
Source organism: Leiobunum rupestre (assembly GCF_980474605.1). Taxonomy (NCBI): domain Eukaryota; kingdom Metazoa; phylum Arthropoda; class Arachnida; order Opiliones; family Sclerosomatidae; genus Leiobunum; species Leiobunum rupestre. The sequence goes on from NC_143384.1 coordinate 40,403,241, forward strand.
AAGAATTCTTCCCTTGATAGTGAGAATTCTCACTTCTAAAAATTTTGACGATCCTTCTTACAGGAAGTGACGTAATCTCTTCTCACGAGTTATCTTGGTCAAAAAAGGGGGGGGGGAATTATAAATAAAAATGGCAGCTAATATTCTAGTCAGTTGATGCTGAAGAAAATATTTTTTTTGTGGATGAAAATGAATCTCAGAGAAAAGCGATTGGTTAGTTAATTTCCGATGAAAAATTTCCTTTTAAATTACAAATCAAATGCTTTCTTCCTTCATATATTGTCGTGAAATCGTTTAACAATAATATTTATTGTCAAAGGCTTAGTTTAGTTCATGCCATTCTAGTAAGCCGCCGTCTTTAGAAGAATCTTTTTACATTTGACTCATTTCAGGGAGCTCTCACGGGGAGAAAAATTCTCACGTAGAGCTCTCCTCAAGAGAAGAATTCCTTCTTAGAATTTTGACGCAACTCGGGCCATGACTTCGCCACTGAAAAGGCTCACGCCTTTAAATTTTTCCATCAGCAGAAACACTCAACTAAAATAGTTAATTATTCAGGAAATGAACAGTTACTACTTACTTAAAATATTACGAACTTTTAAATTACTGCTGCTTGCGTCGGGTACACTGTTTTGAATTTTAATTTAATAATGAAAAACTGTTGTTTTTTGGAAGCGATGCATTTCGGTGGGGGTGGTGATGATTCAAATTCAAATTCAAATTCAACCCGACCGCTGAAAAAGTGCTCATTTCCCAGATGCAGCTCGAAACAGGTAAAATTCATAAATTATTTTTTTTCTTTTTTTTTAATTGTTTGTTTCTTTCCTTTATTTTGTTATTATATTTTTTGTTATTTGTTTTATGTTCTTTTATTTGTTTTTTGTTTTTCTTTATCGGTTTTTATTGGCTTTTATTTGTTCTTATTACTTTTATTTTTGAAACATTTAAAGCTTTCCAGTTAAAGAAATAATTTTCATATTAATCCTAACTAATCTATATTACTAATTTCTATTAGCTTTTCTTTAAATTAGAAGAAATTATTTTGCAAAATTACGTTATTAAAAGTACATTTAAGTTTATAGAGCCTTTTAAAGTTAATCATCAATATCTTAATAAAATATAAAACCCGTATTTGAATTTCTTTAAAGGTGTGCCTCGATGGCAAATGTGAAGAAAACAGCGACGTGCAGTTGTGCAACAGTACATTAAACGGCTCAGAGTTAATGAAGATTGACAAACAATTGTTGGTGAGTCTATCAGGGTTGACATGTGGGAAAAACTGGTAAAAACCGGGAAAAATGGAAAAAACTCTTTTCATACTAAATTAATCATTGATATATCTATTAAGTGACTAATTTGGTCTTTGCAAAAAGGAGATATGAAAAAACGGCCTGAAGAAGAGTGAATAGAATAGAAGAATATACTGCTTTTATTATTTATTTTTATTGAATTTTGCCACTAGAGGCGGAAAAAACCGTGGAAGTACGATTTTCCACACGGTTTTTAACAAGAAAACAATAGGTGGAAAAAACCTCGGAAAAATCTAGTTTTTTCCACCCTTGGCAAAATTGTGCCAACCCTGGAGTCTATTGACAGTATCCTGAGCGTAGTTAGGTTGCCCGAAAGAAATCTCGGGAATGAAGCCCTAGCTATGACGTCACTGATTGCTTTCGGTAACGTCATAGCTTCGTTATTGATAGCGTTATCTTAGTCTTAGACCATAGAGTAACCCAGTGGAAGGCAATCAGCGGAAACTTGTGAACACTTTTCGTACGCAACATCTTGTTTTCGAGGCGTGAAGTTGGCCTAAAGTTAATGTACAATATCTGGATAAAAAAATAAGTTTTTACTATAAAAAATGTAAAAACAACACCATCCTTTTTCGGACTATATTTACTTACGCCTCGAAAACCAGTTGGCTCGTTAGGATGAACGTTTCATGCGCTTCCATAGGGCCTTCCACTCTATGTCAGTGGGTTACTCTATGGCTTAGTTATTCTATCTCTAAACGTAATATCATTGACCGCGTAATTTATGAAAATAACAGTTATCGCCCAAACCGATAGATGGCGATGCGAATTTAATGCCGTCGTTAAATAGGTTTTGAGTATTGTTAAATCTGGTTAAAACACAATCCGCAGTATCCAATTAAACTACAATTAGTAGCTTCAAATTTGTGGAAACGCGTTCAGTGACAGGCTCTTTTTAGAATTTGATAACTAGAAAATTAAGTGTTCTATAATCGGGGAGATTAAACTTTAGTAGTTAAGGGAAATGGGGAACATACTTCTACTTACATTTAACTTTATATTTTTAATGGGTGTTAACACGCACTATCACAGACCTCAGTTGACTTTTTCAAATAAATACATCATATAATAAAAACTATTACTATAACAAAAACTAATACATCGGGCCAAAGACTTGTCGAGGTTAACAGTAATAGTGAGTGTAGGGAGCTGTGGGCTTGCGTGGCATGAAGGGCTTGCCACCACCCTCCTACGCAAGGTAACCTGGCCACTTGAATTAATGGCAATAAAGTATTTCGATGACTGGGGCCTAGGGTCGTGGCTTCGATATTATACTATAGCTGATTATTATTATTCAAAATATTGTTTATAAATTAGTAAATATCAATTAAACAGTTTGATGTTCACATTTGACGTCGTTAGTTGTGTTGTGACAGACGAAAATAGCTACCTTTTCTCATATGAGTTTTATTATGCCCTAAAGGGCTATGGAATCGTTTGAATTTCAATAGTTTTTGGCGTTATTTTTTTTATTCGGTGACCGCGGCGCGAAGGGGCCTAAATTTATCTCCCTTTAGAAAATATTGAAAAAAGAAATTCCAAAACTAAACTTTTGTCGGCGGCGGTGGTTCGGCGGCGCTATGCTCTAGGTAGAATCAATGAAAAAGCTACCTGACTTTCGTTCTAAATATTTCCAACGTAAAATTTCTTACATTTAGTTGGTTTTTTGTGTTTTTTAGTTTCGATGCGAAGTCACTTGCTTTGGAAACAACGGAACCAGAGCTACAGCAAAGTATCAAGATGGAACGGATTGTGGAGTGTTTGGGGTAATTTTTTCTCACATACGCGGAAATTGACAAAATCACTTTCAATGAACCGATCCCCGGCCTATCATGACGTTTAGCGCGTGGCACCTAGGCGCAGCAGCTATAAGCCTTTAAACACGCTAATGCAGGGTTGTGTACAAATTTCATTGGACGAACCTTTACGCTGAACGTTTTACGGGCGGGGGGGGAGACAGTTTCCGAATTTTCCCCTTCCGACGGCAGCAGGCCCTAAAGCGTCTAACCAATGAAAACTGTACGCAAGAAAATGCATGACTTTTGACGGGTTGTGTTCTTCTTGTGTGGGGTGCTGGGTTTGTTGCTCCTCGGTGGCACCATCCCTTGATCCATCGCTGAACTATAAATTAGCGACGCTCGTGGGATTCTAGAAACTACCGTGTGCGAAATTATGGCAGTGTTATTACAAAAGTGCGTCTACTACGACTAGAATTTAGGGTAGCAATGAATATTTAATAAATTTCGATTAGCTTTGTTTATGACGTTGTAGCACGTTTAAAGGGATTATAACCTGTAGAATTTCTGATGATTCACACCCCAAAAGAGAGGTAATTCCTAATCCTTTTTCGTCATTAGTGATTTGATCCCACTAGATGGCGTTAGCGGATTAAGAGCTAGGAGGAGGAATAGAAAAACCTTTGTGAAACTTGACTTGATTAAGCAATTTAAATAATAGACACCATCCAATTGGTTGATGGCTGTTTGAAAAGCCAATTGTCTTACATGGGGTCTGTATAGCACTACAAAGATTAAGTAATATCGACTCACTTAGTTTGGTTCCCTTTAATGCTATAAGTATGTGGGTTCGTTTTTTCATACTACCATCACTACCAATTCACCACGATAATCACTAAATTCTATAATTTTTCAGCTGCAGACTTGTAAAAATGGAAAATGTGAATTATCTTTCGGAAAATGAAGATAAAATTTTACTGTCAACGTAAAAACGAAGCGAAATTACAATTGATAACTTTAAAAAAATAAAGTATTTAAGTTTACAATGAACGTTATATATGTTTTCTATTATTACCAAGGTTATAGAGTAAAATCTAATAACCCGGTTCTCGTAAAATCACCGCATTATTCACAAGGCTGAAGCGGCTGAAGCCTACGGGCCCGTCAAGAGCAGGAGCCAAGCGTGGGCCCACGTACACAAGGGGGGAGGTGATGGGCCCAAATAAGCCCATCATTAAGTTATACCTACTTACGAACTTACGAGCATAATTTAATAAAATAATTCGATAATAAGAAAGTCAGTTTGGGAAATATTTTACTGAGAACAATTTTTGAGTTGGTGTTAAAGGCTGCTTTTTCTGCGTTATTTTCAAATTCAAGGCACTTGAGCACTCCCTATGGAAGGGAATACATCGTTGCAACATGACTTGCATTTTTATGTAGGTTTCTGAGAAAACAAAGGATAAGCTACATGATACCAAATTTAAATTTTTTATAGCCATCTTTTAACGAGATTACAAATTAAGAAATATTTGGTTAGTTAAAAATTATATTAAAAAAATACCTTAAAACATAGCAATAGTTAACAGACGTGTTTAAATACCTGAAATTATTCTACGATTTGCGGTGAAATTTGGTGTCTTAACATAGTGTCGTTTCGTGTACTTTCGGCCACAGAAAACAGAAACATTTACCTAATTTAGAACTTGCTAGTAATAATTTTGTGTAACTTAACGGTATTTATTTGAAAAAACACTCCAGATTACATAGAAAATTAACTACGGGAATTGTGAAATAATCCTAGGCTTAAGGTGGAAGAATACAGTAAAAGCCACTTTTTCGTTCAAGCTGAACGTTTCTGTTTTAACATTTACATAATTGAATTATATTTTTCTTATTAGGCTGAACCTTCCTCTAGTGCTTAAAATAATTTTGATAATTCTAATATTAATAGTTAACGGGATATAAGGTCCTAACTAAAGGGTAGTTTGGGCGCTTGCCCAACTTGTTTAGCTCCGGGGGTCCGAATTAAAACGTAATAACTTAATTACTTTTAAATTTAAAATTGTTAAAATTATATTAAAAACTAAACAAGAGGCTGTTCTACACTTAAATATTAATTTTATAAGTTAAAATACAAAATTAAAAGAGTTCAGCTTGAAATAGCGCGAAAGTAGACAATGACCACTGAAGTCTTCCCCCTTAAATCAGTCCATTAAAAAAATGGTTACAGTTAGTCACTCAGTGGTCACTCGTGTGACTCATCGGAAAAAGCGACTCCGCCAGCCCATGAGCAACGTGACGACGTCAAACCCGAAACTAAAAAAAAAAGAGTTCAAGAGCCTTTGCCTACGCTACACTAATCATATAAAATGGGACAATTACTTCTCAGAGTAGATTCTTCAAACGAATGCCAGTACTTGAGTGCCATAAATAGTCACTGTCAGATTTTGTGTTTTTGCTAATTTTATATTATCTTCTTAAGTTTATAATTGAATTTTCCTTATTTCTTAGCATTAGCGAATTTACACGTTTTTTTCTTAGAATCTTTCGTTATTAAAAAAAGGGACAATTAATATTACTCGACTTTTCGTCAGGGAAAAATTGCGTTTGAAATACAAAATACCCTTCTTCCAGAAAGTGTATACTTAGCTCTATTAATAACATTTCGCTCTTTTGGAGCCCTTAATTATTAATAATCAGCTAGGCCAGGGTTATAAATGACTAGGCTAATACACAAGGCACCTTCTTGGCCCAAGTGAGCCAGCAACTTTTAATGCCTTAAAATCAGGTAGCGGGTTACAATGCGTAGGACGGTGGTGGCAAGCCCTTCAAGTCACGCGAGCCAACAGCTCCCTACACTCACTATATTACCGTTAAACTCAACCCTTTAACCAATGCGGAGATAACTTGCAAACTCAACGCAGAAGTTGTTTCAAGATTTCAACCATTGGACTAGCAAAGCAATGCCTCTACCATTGAACTACCGTCCCAACGCCTCTACCATTGGACTACCGTTCAAACGCCTCTACCAGTGGACTACCGTTCCAACGCCTCTACCCTTGGACTACCGTCCCAACGCCTCTACCCTTGGACTACCGTCCCAACTACCGTCGCGACAATTGAACCGGCCTCGGACGTCCAATGTATCGTAGGCCTCGGCTAATATTGTTTTTGTCAGTTGTTGTGGCGTAGCATTTCAAGGTCAACTATTTAAATCAGGTCCTTCATTACTTGTATAGATGATATTATTGAGGCACGCTTTGTCCTTGGTAAAGAAATTATTCAAATAGTTAATGTGTAATACGTATGGTATTATATATTCTCTGAAACATAATGCTTCTTTTAATAACCGAGAGTTCGGTTACTGACGGCACCTGCTTCTAAAAAAATATTTTCTGTCTGTCAACGGCTAATAAACGTAGTAATGAACACGAACAAGTGCTGATCGTGGAATTCCTTGTTTATTTAGTTCTGACAGCCGTAAAAGGGATTAATATGGCCATAGCCCGGAAATGTGACAGGGCTGTTGAGAGTAATTGACAATTGTCATTCTTATAAATGAGTCGACAGTTGGAATCCTTGCACGTACAGAGTGACACATATTCTGGGCAACAATGGTTCCATCGATAAAGGTTTTGAAACGCTACAAGCCATTATGAAGCGTTACTTGTCGGTTCTGGTGATTCTGTTTCTGACTTTGGAATACGGTAAGCAACCTGGAAAATATTATTTTCGGGTCTTAAAGCAGGAAGATGCTAGCTTAAAAGGGGTGTGTACCCCTGGGCAGATTTTGTTTTGTTCTAATCAAAATAAATCACACTAGTTTTATTAATTTTGAAGCGGCCATGAGATACTACCCTGGCGAATAAAATAAATAACTTTCTTTAATTTAAAAATTATTTAAAAAGAATCAACAACTTGAGTTATGGCTTTTTAATTCTGTAAATAATATTTTTAGTTCATATTGTTTCTTTCTACTTATTAAATTAAAGTAGCAAAACGTCCGTTTATAATGGAAATATGTTTATGGCATATGGTTTATATTTAACCATAGGTGAAGCCCAATGTGGTGGAAGAAAATGCAACAGCGCTCAGGTGAGTCAAAATAAATAAGTTCCAAATACATCCTTTGATTTTAAACGTCGCGTTGGTACGGCACCAAAGCTATTCTAACTTAATTAATATTTTCTAATTAATATATAGACATGCGTAAAAGATAGATGCGAAGATAACACAATAGTGACCAAATGTCGGGCAGCTCTCGGTGGTGACGAAGTACAAGAAATTGAAACGGTAAGGTATATCTTCAATAAAACCCATTCAGCCATTTTGCTAGGCCGTATGAATACGTACAGCATGGACGTGCAAGCCACTCTTTATATGGTCGTTGTAAAACAGCAGAAAAGCCGGAGGTGGTGAGCGTCGACAGGAAAAACTCGTGTTAGGCCTAACGCAGAATTTTTTCGTCCAGAGAAAAATTGTCTTAGGCCTATTGGAGATTTTATTTGTTTAACCATTGTCATCATGCCGTTTTTCCATTTTTGAATATTAAAATTTATAAAAATAATTGCATTTATAAAGAGAATGTCGAACCTACTTGACTTGGTTTGACTTGAATGTATATTCAAGTTGTCTTCTTTGGTTAGTATTTTCGTCGCGTAGGGAGGGAAGTAAAAAGAGAGGGTCTTTTATTGAAGCACCAATAGATTCAAAAATATCGTAGAATTAAAACATTTAAAACGAAGCCCCTAGAGCTCCAATTTTATTTCATTTACTAATTTTTTCTTTTGTCGAGAATTGAATACTTACTGATTTATTACAAACAATACTTTTAGCAACGTTCGTAGATTGCTTGTGGGTTTGGTCTGTGTTCGTTACCATGATAACGTATTTTGGTCGGCCATGACATGTTGGCCACGTGATTTTTTCATAGGATCGTGGGGTGTTTATCTCTTGATCTGTGACGGGAAATAATAGAGAGGTTAAGAAAATGGCTCGAAAACGTGTAGGGCAAACTTGAAGAAGGTGCAGGCTGTACACACAAAGGTACATCTACAATCCTACAAGTTCCCCCTATTTAATGTCGTGGCTGCCGTTTCAAGGTAGGTCTTAACTACGAAGCTACGAGCAAGCACCAAATTTTAAGCAATTTGTTTATGTAAACGATATTAAAAAACTTCCATTCGGAAAGTTTCGCCATAGAAAAGAAACACAAAAATAGACAGCGCTAAAAAGGTTTAATTGAAACTAGTAAACGTATCTACGAATTTGGCCTGTTCGCAGTTAAATTTCTAAGTATACCCTCGCGCGTTATATAATTTGCAAGAAACCGTCTATCATTGATAACAGGAATCCATACCTCTACTTGGAATGCTTATAATGGCGTATCGCGTGTAGTAAGGTCACTCTGACGGCTTTGGCCCCGCCTACGAGATAAAAAAAATCCCCTCTGCGATAAGCATTCCAAGTAGAGGTATGGATTCCTATTGATAATTAATTAACTATCATAAATAAGATTTAAAAACAGTTTTAATAGTTTGGTTGGTGTTGGTTTTTACATTTCTTAGGGTAGAAACTTACTTTTTTTTTACATTGTACATGACCGTTAGGCGAGCCTTTAGGCCAAAGTGTTTAATTCGAGACTCGGAAACAAGACGTTGCGTATGAAAAGTGTTATCAAGTTTCGAAGATAGTATTCCACTCTATGTGAGTGGGTTACTCTATGGTCAACAGTCACCATTGGCATAATTCATATTTTTGTATGAATATCTTTTATTTTAAATAATGTAGATTTTACAACTATACAAATTGTTTAACGCTTTTTTACAAATATAAGCTAAAAATGGATTTTTTGAACGCCTTCAACATGATCCGCCGAGACCGTCTCCTTGAGCGGGTTTACAGGGACCATCTGCAATTGTATTTGTTTTTACGGCAATGCTATAAGGCCCCGACGCATCTTACCAACGGGGAGGCTCTTATTTCTTCGGAAGGTGATCCCTTAGGTCCGGCACTTTTTTGCCTTTTCGTGCAGAACGTAGCTTGCCGTATGCAATCAGAGTTTAATACATGGTACCTGGATGATTCGTCTTTGGGTGATGTTCCTGATGTCGTCTTCATCTTCTGCAGGAGCTTTCGTCCGACATTGGCCTTGAAGTAAACTCGTCGAAGTGCGAGCTTTTAATTCTTAACCCGGGCGGCTTTCCCGAACAGCCTTTTAATGACAATTTTGTCTCGACCAAATTAAGTGCTCCTCGGTGCGTCCCTATCTGCTGAAGCTATTTCCTCTTGCTTAGCTAGTAAGACTGAGGCTTTAAAGGTGATGGCCAGAAACCTCGAGCACATCTCAGCCCATCTTGGTTACTTCCTGCATAAAATCTCCTTGGCCATTCCGAGGTTGTCGTATCTTCTCCGCAGCGCTCCTGTGTGGCTTTGTGAAGATGACCTCGGGTCTTTCGATGGAACTCTTCGAAAATCACTCCAAAACGTCACCAATACGCTTATGGATGAGGCTCCTTGGGAACAATCGTCACTTCCCGTGGCTAAAGGCGGCCTTGGAATTCGTCATGCCTCAAAACTCGCGCTTCCGGGGGTTTTGTCGTCGGCCTCCAGCGTCGCGGATTTAGTGCAAAATATTCTTCCGCCCTATTTTGCTTCTTCTCCAGACCCGGTTTTTCGCGATGCTCTTCGCCATTGGGAACTTTTGATGGAGGCTGTTTTAGCTTCTCCAGACCATTGGAGTCATCAAAGAGTATGGGAAGGACCGGTTTTTGACAGTACCGCGAAGCTCCTTTCCAATGGCGCAGTCAATGATCGCGACAAAGCCCGTCTTCTCTCGGTTAGCTCGAACGAATCCGGTTCTTGGCTGAACGCGTTTCCGTTCAGTTAGGAATTATAAATATATTTACTTTAACTATGCTAAAGATGTCACTGTACAACACTGATGAGACCTTCACGCTTCTATTGCAACGGTGTGTGGCACGTGGTGATTGTATAATATTGATTGTATCCTTTGTAACGACGCCCTTAAGGGTCACCCCCTTTCATATAGATATGGTCAGAGATTGACAATGACCGACCCTTTCTCCCCTCCAGGCGAGAAACGGTTTTGGCCCACTGCTTTGGGTTTTGGAAAATTCCGAGAACGGCTGGGCAACGCGTTGAGATGAACCCGAGCCGTTTATTTAACCCAAATTATATATCCAATGTAAAAATATGGTTTATAATTGCTGCAATTTATGTTAATGACCAATTTACAAACGATCCAATCAACGCGAGGGGTACTGTTATGTCCCGCCTTTTCGATTTCGCTAGCGCCCTCTAATGAAAAAAGAGCTACTTCACTTCGAGCCGCCACTTGCTTTAAGCGCGTTAAAGATATTTTTTGAAATTTCTTCAATAGATTGGATCCTGCCAACGCAACTGCTACGGAAAGATCCTGTCCAAGACAGTGCTTGATGTCGATCGGGATGGTACAGCCTGCACCATTAACGTAAGACGCCTATGTATACCCATTCTTATAATTATCCACTTCAGTACTTCTAGTATCAGAAAAGGAAAATGCTAAGTGTGTAATTTTCTATTTCCACTGACGTAGATGGCGCTACAATAGAAACTAAAGCGTAGGGTATTCGTAGCTTGCTAGCGGGTTAGGATTGTCTTCGTTGCCATGGTAACACATGTAAATCGACAACGGTGGTCACACAATTATTTCGCACGATCGTGTGGCGTATTACCTCGTGATCTGTGACACAAAATAATTAGCTAGGACGCAACGAGCGAGCACCTAATTGTGCTTCAATAAAAACTGAAGTCCCTGGATGACTTGGGTCTAAGTTGGTTCCTTGGGTATTAGCCTAGCTGATTATTATAAATGCGGTTATTTTATAACAACTGATATAAAGATTTTTTTAAGTTGTTGGAAAATGGAGTAGTATTTATAAGGGCAATAACTTCATTTCAAATCCCCATTACATATTCGGTCAAATCTTCACTCCGGGATATAGCATTAAAGTAGTTTTTCTAGCATGTAGGCAGTGAGTAATTTAGGGGAATCATCTTGGCCACTAAGCTAGTAGGAACAGGGTCGTCTTAAGGCATGGACTAAATGGGCTACAGCCCAAGGCCCCCAGTCAGTTTTGGGGCCTCGGAAAGGCTAGCTATACAATCTCTACTCTAGGGATTAGGGTTTAGTTAGTTAAATATTATTTATGCTCATTTAATATTACGTATCTTTTAGATACGTCCAAATTAATTTTACTCATCGTCACATAACGTATCATCAAAAGTAAATAGGGGGAGAAAGTCTGGCACTTGGGTCCAATCGCATGACGTCTTATTTGAGGGGTAAAATTTTGGGCTTCGGAAATGACTTCCCCCTTGCCTCTTTACAGGGACACAAAGGTATCGGTTGTACTCCGCCACGATGAAAAATAGTTCTCTATAAAATACGTTAATATTAAACTTTTGCTTTCGATAATTTGGTCAATTTAGTTCCTAAATAAAGTAGATATATGATAGAAACTAAAATGCGACATTTTAAAAATAATAACACGACTTTTGAAAAGAAATAAACCGTAACTAGAAAAACACTCACTTAAATCGTGGAGAGCGTGGCGCCATCTAAGAGCCGAGGTCGGGACTAATTGGTATATCTACGATGTTAAGGCCTAACAATTTGCAAGTTTAACTGAAATAATAGATATAGCTACGAACATTTTTTGTTTATTTTACAATTGATATAGTAATTATTAATTAAAATCAACAGTTATCGAAGGAAATAATGTTCAGCATTTGACAGAGAGACTATTTGAAATCGCGAGGCGGTGACATGGTTGCCAGGGAATAAAATTCAAAATTTTCATTTTGAGCGCGGACCGGAATACCACAAATGCACTACTTCGCGCGTAATGCGCTATCCTTATTGGTAAGAAATATCACGTGATCACTAGCTCTTTAAAAAGGGTGTCAAGCATGGTGGAAGGTAAAATCTGAAGGCAGTGATAGACTTTCTCCCCCTATTTACTTTTGGTATCATATGGTACCAGCAATTTCTAAAACCTAACAGCGAGTCACTGTTAGTAAAAATCTTATTTTCAGTAAGCTTATGTTATACTTTTGAAATTAAAAGTTTTGGTTTGATTATTAAGTAGTTGAATTTAGATAACAGACATACAAAGGCTGACCGTTGGGGATTGCAAAGGTCTTAAGAAATCATTTAGCCCAGGGCCCCAAAATATCTTAAAGGAGAACTGTCACCACCCTAAAATTGGTTAAAAACCATTTAAATGGATAGAGGACGTCCGAAAATGGTTAAACAAAAAATTTCATGTTAATATTGCCAGTATTTGATTAATTATGAGCAACCAAATTTCGTGTTTTATTCCCCCCCGACTCGAGAATCTCAGAACCGCTTTGTTGAACCTACCTGCAGAGCCATCTCGTGAACGAAATATTTTTTCCCCGGTTTTATCGTTTTTCGGTCAGAACTGTCGTCTGCTCGGACATTCTCCTTGGCTTTTTAACCTAGTTATATTTAATTGTGTTTTTAATATGCCTTACACGCCACCCTTTTTTAAATGTTTGCCGCTTCATTCTTTAGGCGCTGGACCGTTCCCTGGACGTAGGTTCAATCGTGATTTCTGAAATTTTTGGTTGCGGAAAAAGGACCGTAACTTTTTAAATACTTTTCCAATCACTATAAAATTTCAGGGACATAATTATCAATATATTTTCTATCTTTCTGTAAAAATCCTTGTAAATTTTGGCCTGAGTAGGAACTACCACCGTAAAAGGCGCACTTCTAAGAGTTCTGCATAAAAGTCAATCAATCACTCTCCTGGCGTCAAAATAGTGAAATTCGTTAATCCTCTTTAAATTGGCTATTCGTGGACCTAGTAGACTGTACTTTACAAACTTGCTAACAGTTATCGTTTAAATTATTAATAAAAATTAAAAAGTGAATTTGTTTGCAGGATTTTTTCGAAGGCACCTGCTTAAATGGGAAATGCGAATACAACTAGATTTCAGAGCGACACTTGCAAAGCTCAATAAGATGAAATGTAATATTAAAATAATTTCGAAATAAACTATTTAAAAATAATTAAATAATTTTATTGTTTAATTTTTGAACAAACACATCGGCTGTTTTAGGGCAAAACCAAGTTAAATTTATGAGTTAGTAGTAGTTTCTGTGTTCCAAAAATACCACTTTTTGGAATATTGCGCCTACCACAGGTAAATAGTAGTAAAAAATGGTCTATATTGTACGTGAAATTAAGAAAATAAAAAGTAAGGAAATATTAACTTTAGAAGATCTGACACTTCATAATGGTATTATCTCCATAAATGTATGTTCAATTAAGATTTAAATACTGTACATAATTAATGGTAATATATTATTTACCATTATCTACCACTTTTCCCATTTTATATATTTCGACGCTAGCGACATCTATCGAGAAAATAGCTACCTAACGCCGAGCCGCCACTAGCTTTAAAAGCAATAAATGTTGCTAGATGACTTGGGCCTAGAGTGGTACCTTGGGTATTAGCCTAGTTGATTATAATTATTATTATTATTAAAATATAATACGGTGAGATATGCTAGAAAATACCATAATAAGTAATGTAAATCGAAATAAAAAACTTAATTATCACTAATTTAAAATTACATGTAAGAGTCGACATGTTGATAGTATATCTACAAGATCTACTGTCTTAAATAAAAAACTGCTAACTTTATACCTAGAACTACACTATGGTTATAATTTTCAGTCCTTAATAGTCCCAAAGTTATTATTTACTAATTATAACAATATTATAGACTTATGGTAACATTAACGATTGTTGTTTCTTTGTGGAATATAAATTTAATCTCGGCATATGTTACGATACTCACTTCCGGTAATGTAAAGATGTAAGCCTCGTCCAAATTAGGTACCGCAAGTTTACCACGTGTAAGCAATAGCATACAAACGCCGTTATAGTTTGTGTTATGTTATCCATATTACTCATAGCCACCATAATCTGGCAACCTAGAACAAAGACTATAAAATTACTAATTTGGTCAGTCCGTGTTCTCTCGAGAGCCGAAGGCGGTAGGAATGAACAGGTGTATTTTGTATGTTACTATTTTACTCTTTTTATCTAGCTAATTAAATGTTATTGACAATTCTAAAGTCATTCTTTATTAAAGACTAAGTTAAGAACAAAACAGTTTGAACACCTAGAAAATGCAGTTTCTATTCCTCTTCTATATTTTCTTCATTTTGTACACCCATATCAATTCGAATCAAGGGCCTCTGCAAACCACGCTTTATATCCAAAAAACAATCGATAATATACATGTTGAACGAAGACGTCGCCCTCTATCGAGCAAAAAACGAAATACAGAATATCGAGTGTTGCGTATGTTAAATTATTAAGAACTTGTTAAATTGATGAAATGAATAATTTTCGCATAATAAATTTATTTGTAAACAATAAATAATCGCCAATTATAAATACAAGTTATCAATGGAATCGGTGAGAGTGACTCAGGTTCGAGATATATCGTTGCCATGGAAACGGAAAAGCACACAGGAAAAAAAGAACGCTCTTGTAGTTCCCTCAAAGTTTTGATCCGTTGGAGTGGAGCGAAGGGACAGAATGGAACATGTCGAACAAATACAGCGAGCAAACGGAAGTTCTTCTGAAAAGTACGATTATAAATTATTACTAATATTACAGTTAGAGCATAAGTAAGATAAGAAATTTATTTTTTAATGATGACTTCTTAAGTCAATGACAATATAAATCGAAGTTCTCCGTGAAACTGGCTTTCATTTGTGCATTTTGAAAATTAAAATATTTAGAAGTGAATTTAGAACTGAAGTTACAGTTATTCCTTCGAAAACCACGTCGACTCAAAACCCAGTATGTGCAAAATATGTATCGTTTTACGATGAGGTATTTAAATTGCCAGGGGTTAAACCTGCCGAAAGCATAACATACATGTTTTCAACATTAGAGTATTAAAGGTTTTTGTTTGAACAAAGCACGTAATAGATTTTAGCGTTAAAATATTAATTTTTTTTCGTATTTAAAATAAATAAACCACTTTCTGTTCTTGAACAAGTGCGTTGATTACCTAATTAACCTACAATTTTATAGCGCCATCTGTTATCAAACATTACGTAGAAATAATTTACATTTGCCACTTGAATTATATTAAGTGATAAATTAACTAATAAAAACAACACTAAAAATTTCCGATGCGTCGGGCATTCAAAGAAATCCCGTACACTTTCCAAGATATCCGAAATCCGGGACAAAAGTTATAAATCCGAAATCCAACAAAAAATCTCGAAATCAAGCGTGAAATCCGGCCGGATTTCAAAATCCCGTACACATTTTTGGTAAATGTCCAACCCCTCGAAAATTTCACTTTTAGCGTTTGCCAAGTTTTTGTTTAAAACTCTTGGAAAAAAGAAGTTACGTTTACTTTGGCAAAAATGCCTCAAAATGAGTTCTCAAAATTAGAACATAACTATTGACTATTGTATACGCTCGCGTTGAATGATTTGAATCCGAAGCTAATCATTTTTAATTTGAGACTTAAACACGTTTAGACTCGTATTTATAGCCATCAAACTAACCTGACAATCACTCTCTGACAGATTATCATTAACTGATGTGCTTCAGTGTAGTGCTCGGCAGTCAATTAATTTTTATCGATGAATAAAATAAGCTCGGCTATATTTAAATAATATTTATTTAAATAACCAATGTATTGAATGAATAAAAATTGTAAAATTATTAAATAATCGAAAGTGAATAAGCCTATTATTTAAATAAAACAAACAATTATTTAAATAAATACCGCTTTTATTCAAATAAATGCTTGGTTGCGTAAAAAACATAATCAAATAAGTTAAAATGATATTCTTTTTACCAACGTTTTTTAAATAAATCGGAAAATTTGTGGATAATGAATAAACAATTCCGAACACTACTTCAGTGTCATACTTAATGTTATTACGTTAATTGTGGTTATAGTCGTATCATTGGGTAGCTTCGATTAAAAATTATATTGCATTTTTAAAACGAAATAAATTTTAACGTCCTGTCAACTGTACTTTGCAGGTATCATAAATCAAACTAATTTGTCAAAACGACAGAAAACGTTACTGATGCAGAAAATCAACGGAGATACATCAAAAATTGGTAAATGTACAACGCCAAAAAAAGCTTGCAAGAAATATTTAATTTAATTTTTATAAGAACAAATCGTAACCTTAATTTAAAAACCGTATAAATTAATAAAATCAAAGTCTAAAGCCGAGTTTTCATGGAAGCTTTTAGCGTGTAAAAATTTGCCGTTAATAAGAAATAGTTCAAAATACACGCTAGAAGCTACAAGGCTTTAGAAAATCGAATTTAAAGTTTTAAAATTTTTAAATAAAATATTATATATTTTTTAAACTTATGAAATGTTCATAAAAAGTTACAATAAAGACAGTTTATTGTGATCGATTAATAGATAAGAATAATAGATGAAATGGTCGATTCCTTAAAAATAACAACTTTTGAGCACGATACAAAAGCTTTTATAGCACAGAATCACGAAAAAAGTAAATTTTAATGAACGTGAAAAGAATCTATTGCATTTTAAGTAAAAAGCGATTTCATAGAATCGATTTTGCGTAGGATTACGAATAACTATGATTTAATCAAAGTAATAATTGTCGAAAGTACAATTACCTTTCATAATGATTAAGTTAAGAAAGATAATTGATTAGTCAATAATGAAATAATTTTGACTTTGTTGATAGATGTCGCTGAGAGTCAGAAACCGGTGAGACCAAAGAACGAAAAGAGAACGTTGAAGAATGACGTCACTTTTCGTAGTTTCAGCGGGCTTCGAAGTCGCGCCCAAATCGAGGCATCAGGAGCCTACGACACACCCACTTACGTCCCGATTCCAAATCACAAAAGTCAGTAAAATCAGGGTTTTGGGGACCCTCGAGGTGGTTCCAGGGGTTCCCAGGGCCTTATTAAGGCATGTGCCAAGTGTGCCATAGCGTAGGGGTTCCCAAGGGTATAAATGTGTTTTCAATTTTTTTAATCATATTATTTCACGTCAAAAAGTAAGGCAGGCCTGAATTTTTTAAGGGGCCCCAAATTCTACTTGGTACAGGACCTCCAATAGTGTTAATCCGAGCAATTATATTTTAAAATATATCTTGTTAATAACCTATTAACACTACCTGCTGTGTACGTTTTCATATTTTGTGATGGGAACTTCTCCATTTTTAGTTTAGTCTAAGCTTTTATTCTGTTCATCGGGAGCCCTTCAGTACCAATATTTTTATTAGACAAATAAATATCGAATTGAGGCCTTTGAAGCTTTAACTCGCATAGAGGGGAAGGCTTTCAGCGAAACTTGCGAACACTTTTCGTACGCAACGTCTGGTTTTCGAGCCGTGAAATTAACAAGTTGGCCTAAAGTTAATGCACAATGGACTATATTAATTAACGCCTCGAAAACAAGCTGGTCCGTTAGGATTAATGTTTCATGCTCTTCCATAGGGCCTTCCACTCTATGTGAGTGGGTTACTCTATGGCGACCGTAGTCGAAATCTACAAACCTAAGATTGCTTTGTATGTCGAGAAGGTCGAAGAAAATTCAAATTATTCGGCGAATAGCAAGAATGCATTTATTTATACTTAAGGATAATGACTGACTATTCGCATCCGAAAACTATCGCTACGCCCCCTTTAGTTTGCCATTGAAACCTAGATAGGTAGTGGCTTAAGCAGATGCTATTAGTTTTTCCTCGTCGTTATTCGTAAATTTGACTTTATAAATAATGATACTTGCATTTTAATATAATTTTTGCATCGTTTGCTTATATTTTCATAAGTGTATCTAAGAAAAACGTTCTTATGACTTCATAATTTGTCTGTAGCAGACTCTAGATCATAGGCGCTACCTCGGAGAAGCTAGCGCCGTTACACCACCTAGACTCGTTTCGGTCGCGAATAATCGTTGACTTTTCCTCTTGCAAGGGATGGGAAGGAAATACGTCTTCGCCTCTATTGTAGGGAACCAGGAATTCCTACCTCTACTTGGAATGCAGATTTTCGTCTCGATGTGGCTGACGGTTTTTAACTATGTTAACTTAACAATCAACTACGCGAGAGGGTAGCGCGGGCAGAGGGGATTTTTTTCTCGCTTAGGCGGGGCCAAAGCCGCCAGAGTGATCTTACCAAATACGCGATACGCCAGGATAAGCCTTCCAAGTAGAGGTAAGGATTCCTGAGGGAACCTAATAAGTTTATTTTTTATTTGGGGGTAGGAATTTCGTTTTGAGCGTTAAGGGGATTGGGAGCGGAGCGTAAGGGAGATTGGGAGCGGAGCGTAAGGGAGATTGGGAGCGGAGCGTAAGGGAGATTGGGAGCGGAGCGTAAGGGAGATTGGGAGCGGAGCGTAAGGGAGATTGGGAGCGGAGCGTAAGGGGGATTGGGAGCGGAGCGTAAGGGAGATTGGGAGCGGAGCGTAAGGGAGATTGGGAGCGGAGCGTAAGGGAGATTGGGAGCGGAGCGTAAGGGAGATTGGGAGCGGAGCGTAAGGGAGATTGGGAGCGGAGCGTAAGGGAGATTGGGAGCGGAGCGTAAGGGAGATTGGGAGCGGAGCGTAAGGGAGATTGGGAGCGGAGCGTAAGGGGGATTGGGAGCGGAGCGTAAGGGAGATTGGGAGCGGAGCGTAAGGGAGATTGGGAGCGGAGCGTAAGGGAGATTGGGAGCGGAGCGTAAGGGGGATTGGGAGCGGAGCGTAAGGGAGATTGGGAGCGGAGCGTAAGGGAGATTGGGAGCGGAGCGTAAGGGAGATTGGGAGCGGAGCGTAAGGGAGATTGGGAGCGGAGCGTAAGGGAGATTGGGAGCGGAGCGTAAGGGGGATTGGGAGCGGAGCGTAAGGGGGATTGGGAGCGGAGCGTAAGGGGGATTGGGAGCGGAGCGTAAGGGAAATATCGTTTCAACATAGTCCTTTTCCCGAAGTAGCCATATATAATTTCTTGGAAAAGTAAAGAAGAGGTCGATGAATAACAACAAATACATTCGTGGGGTTCGACGAATTTTCAGATTGAAAAGGTTGTCAGCTACAAAAAGGTTTGGGATCCACCGCTCTAAGTGGTCCATAATGGGGTCACGCTTAGCTAATTTTCGAATTAAAACGCAATGAATCCCTTGAAAGGAAACTGCGAGGACGAAAAGAAAAAGTTGCAGCGGCTCATGGCCGGCAATGGCACGGACAAAGAGACGCCGTTGTTGACAGCCACGTTGCGAGACAGACAGAAACGAGCGTCATCAGCGAAACAAAAGGATCAATTCACTCTAGACGACGAGTTTGAAATGAGTAAGTGGACGAAAGAGAAAAAACACATTTGGAATGTTGTTGTGGTCTCAGATTTTCCTGAGACGGGGCATTCATTAACAACGTCGAATGTCTAAAAACAAATTAACCCTCTAGCTTTCTCCAGTGCTTCGTGCATTCCGGGAATTCTCACCAGGCAGCAATATTTCTAATTCTTAACTCATCTCCCAATTTCTGCGAATAACAGTAATTCAATCACGCTTGCATTGACACACTTTTGGTTGTTTTGCCATTTTTGGCAAAGGCATTGAAAAGTTTTTATCTAGAATCAAACACAGTAGTGTTGCCAATGTTTGACGAGCGAAAATCCCACAGTCCAGTTCTAAAATTTCCAGCCAAACCCCCTACACGTTTTTTAGCCACGCCCCCTCCCAAAACTCAGCGGAAAACATGTCAAATATTTTCAAGTTTCGTAGGCCAGCGCGGGAAAAAAAATTAAATAAACATTACTAATAATTTTTATAAAAATAATCTATAGAAAATGTTTTGTTAAGTCATTTTACCATCATCTTTGATTGAAACGTACGCTTAAATGTGCAGTATTTTTAAAATTGCAAGAGATTGAATATTATGGTTATTGTGATTATGGAAGTCTGATATTTTCGGTTTATGAATTTCTGGAAAGTGCTTTTTCAAAAATTCAGGCCAAAAATCCCACCAAATCAATGATTTTCGCTTAAAAATCCCTTTATCCCACACAGCTCAAAAAATTGCCAAAAATCCCACAATGTGGGATTTATCCCACACATTGGCAACACGTTGGTGACAGTAAAACAATTAGTTGTTTTTTTCAAATTAAGATTTATTGATAAATTTTTAAAATTAGTTTCGAAATTTCGCTTTCAATATATCCTGAAAATTTCTTTTTACTTTTTTTAAATTTCCTAATCGACAAAATTGAGATGCTATTGACTAATTTCAAAAGGGGTAGAGGAGATGGTGTAAATTAAGTTTAGTTAAGGAAATTGACCTTGAAAATGTTTATCTCGAAAATACACTAAAATATGATATTAAAAAATAACTAAAATAATTACGGACGGTCTCGACCTTGAGAATGGTCGTCGCAGCTTTTAAAAAGGTCATCTTTAAAACGCAAACGTAGTCAGCCCTGCACTACGGTAACCTCGCCTAATCATGAAGCCACAATTAACTCACCCGGTATTTGAACTTGAAACGGCGGAGGAAATCAAAGAGTACCTTCGAAACCAGGTGGGACTGCCAATCAGCGACGCGGTAACCAACTACGACAGCCAACTGACAGACCGAGACAAGGCGTATTGGCCCAAATGGATTACATTGGCCAGGAAATGTACCTCTGCTTTGCAACTACAAGTACTCATTTCCAAAATGGTCAGCCAGCATCTGAGATTGGCAGCCCCGCAAGTAACGCAAATCTTCTGCATGACGATCCGGTTCTTGCAGACCAGTAAGACATTCTTCAAACAAAGCCGGGAATGTAGGTTACTGGAAAATTGGTACAAGGAGTACTTGAAACCGACCAACAAATGTGAAGACCCTAAAAGAATTGCAGTTTATTTGGCAGCCGTTCGAAATTTTAGAGAAGCGATGCCCTTTGTCGCGGGAACAGAAACGATAACAGACAATGTGAAGATGACACTCGATTTCGGACATCAATTGTCAAAGGTAATGGACATGGTGAAAATATTGATCCAACAACAAAAGGCGAGAAAAAACGCCATCGGTCAAACGAATATCGACCCTTTGTTTCTGACGCATTTTATTTTGTTCCGGATGCTGAAACTGTCCATCGAGGACGTCTACCAGTTTCAAATGCCATTCTACGTCGCTGGCCAGACGGTTAGGGGTCATAACAAGGTCATGGAGGTGTTGAGAAGACACGAAGTACCCGGTATGAAGAATTTTCTCAAAATGTTATCCGCGAGTATCAAGACGGACTTGCCACCGTGGGTAGTCAACCCGGCCAGGATACAGCACATGATAGGCATCCTTGGGTCGTGCTTGTCCTCGATGGTGGAGGAGACCTTGAGGAAACCGGCCGTCTGTTGGTCCTACTTGAGCAATTTGAAGGCGGATGGATCGGGCTATTTGGTGGATTTCATCGTGACAGCGTGGTACATTCAGGACATGTCCAGGCGCAAAGCGGGAATTGAAAAGTTTGGGATTGTGTACGACAGTGAAAACGCTCTGAAAGAGTTGATCTTCAAACGGACGTGCAACTTCCAAAATACCAATTTCATCACAGGTACGAGAAGTACTTTTTCAATTTATCTATGATTGCGAAAGAACCAGAAAAGCCTTACCAAAAATATTACATTTCATTGAAAAACTACATTAATTCTTCATTTAAATTTTCAGAGCCCGCCGATCTGCTATTTCCCGAAGTAAATCATGAAGAAACTGAAGAATAAAAATTATACAATATTGGAAGTTTTCATAACGTTGCTTTTAACCTATTATTTTTTGTTTTTTTTTTATCCTGTTATTCACTTTTTATTTTTTATGTTTTCTGTGGTGTTTACGGAGTTGCAGTCACCAAAATTGACTTCATTGTTGCAACCTTCAGACGATCCTGGGACCGTCAAATTTGTTTTTCAATGTCAAAACGTTTCCATTTCCATAAATTTCAACGACCGTAACGAGATAATGTTAAAAGCTGAGTTCCTTACATGTTTTTGCTACGCAATGTTTTTACTTAATACAGTACACGGAAAATAAATATTTAATTGAAGTGCGAAATTATTTGTGGTTAACAACAATTTTTTTATCATACGTGTATCGCATGTGTATACGAGGGGTAAGACACTCTCGGATGACTTGTACACCGAGTTCGCGTACTTTGTACTGTTAAAGGTACGGATTTTTAGGAGTTCACGAACTCTTATTAGCACAGTCAGAGCTACGACAGTGTACACCGAGTTCGCGGAGTGACCTACCCCTCGTGTGTATACTACGTGTATCGTACGTTTGCCATATGTTTATCATGTTTATCGTAGTCTTACAATAAGTGCACCATAACTTTATCAAAAGTGCATCATAACTGCACCAAAAGTGTATCATAACAGCACCAAAAGTGTATCATAACTGCACCAAAAGTGTTTCATAACTGCACCAAAAGTGTTTCATAACTGCACCAAAAGGGCATCAAAAGTGCATCATAACTGCATCAAAAGTGTATCATAACTGCATCAAAAGTGCATCATAACTGTAACAAAAGTGCATCATAACTGTAACAAAAGTGTATCATAACTGCATCAAAAGTGTTTCATAACTGCATCAAAGGTGTATCATAACTGCATTAGGTGTATCATAACTGCATCAAAAGTGTCTCATCACTGTACCAAAAGTGCATAATAACTCTATCAAAAAGTGTATCATAACTGTAAAAAGTGCATCATACTGTATCAAAAGTGCATCATACTGTATCAAAAGTGCATCATAACTGCATCAAAAGTGTTTCATAACTGTATAAAAAGTGCATCATAACTGTATCAAAAGATTATCATAACTGCATCAAAAGATTATCATAACTGCATCAAAAGTGTTTCAGTATCAAAAGTGTATCATAACTGTATCAAAAGTGCATCAAAACTGTACCAAAAGTGCATCATAACTTATCAAAAGTGCATCATAACTGTATCAAAAGTATATCATAACTGTATCCAAAGTTCATCATAACTGTATGATATTTTTATCAAAAATTAATGATATAATTATAAATACTAAAATTTCGTTCCTTGGTCGATATAACTTAAAGTAAAATTTAATAAAAGTTCCGCTACTACATGGAGGTTAATAAAATAAAATAAAATTTATTATGATATATTTATCAAAACTGTATGATATTTTTATCAAAGCTTTATGATATATTTATCAAAATTGTATGATTTTTTTATCAAAACTTTATGATATATTTAGCAAAACTTTATGAAATATTTATCAAAGGCTTATTAAGTGTATTATACTCGTATCATAAAGTTAATATTTTATTCTTATTCCTACGGTACGATATCGTTTATGTAATCGTAAAGAAAACCAAATATTTCATTCAAAAACAATCCGTATATCTAGTTTTTGGAATATAACATTAATGGGAGTTCCGAGAATAGGTTAGATGTTTACAGCGTTCTTTGATTCTTACTTTCGTCTATTTATTCAGTTTTGTCCGAGATAGAAGAACGAAAAACGTTTCTGGAAGCCACGAAGGCATCTGGACGAGACCAAGAATACAGAGCCAAAATCGACTGCGAAATCTCCCAAGTAAGAAATACGCTATATTTAAATAGCCTTTTGTCAGGGCTTCCCATAAAACTAACGGTTAATACGGAATTAAGTTCTATCATAAGTAACATATTTAACAATAAATGTGACACTTATGGTTTTAAAGCAAGTGGCGGCTCGACGTGAAGTAGCTCTATTTTCAATTGATGTCGCTATGGTCGAAATCAAAAAGGCGGTACTTATAGGTACCCCTCGTGTTGATTGGATCGTTTGTGAATTGGTGAATAACGTAATTTACAGCAATTATAAACAATATTTTTACACGGGATATATAATTTAGTTTAAAGTCAATTAAATAGAGTATAAGTTGTCTAAAGCTGCGTTCAGACTATGTGAAAATATTACGTTTGCGTCGATCGTGTCGGTTCTTTCGATTTCTTACACCGTTCAGACTTCTCAACAGAGACTTTAAATTTTCGCGCGTGTCGTTTACATTTTTTCATTTCGTTCCGCTCAAAATGTTCATAGCAGGCATATAGCCTTATGCCTCATCAGCGCTGACTCTAGGTAGTGGCGACCTTTAGAACCATCGAAATACTATAACCAATCAGAGGTGGATAAAAATTATTTCAATTTTTCCGCCGTTATTACTGAGCTCTGATTGGATGATCAATCACTTTTTATGTTAATCTCCGTGCAAGGTTGGTTCCTTTCTGAACAGTGAAATGAACGAACCGACGCGACCAACATAACCGTAACGACACGACCGATACTAACGTAATATTTTCACATAGTCTGAACGCTGCTTTACTTTAATAATCTACAATGGCTCTCTGATGGCGTTATCATTAGGATATTTCAAATGTTATCTGCCTTTGCCATAAAAAGATGGCACCACACTCTCCAGTAAAGACGCCTTTTTCTAAGAATCGAATAGATTTATAGCCATCTCTAATAACAAGGGCCATTTCATAATACAGGTGGCAATGATAGAGCCGCCACTTGCTTTAAATAAACTTATCAAAATATAAGCAAACGATGCCAAAATTATATTAAAATACAAGTTTCAAATTTACGAATAAACGACGTGGGAAAAACTAATATCGTCTGCTTTAGCCGCTACCTATTCAGGTTTCAATGGCGAACCAAAGGGGGGCGCAGCGAAAGTTTTCAATCGCGAATAGTTGTGACTACATATAATCCGTTTATTAAAACCCATCCTAGACGTAACTTAATCTTCTTTTGACAGCGAATAATCGAACTCGAGAAGATCGATTCTGTTCGAAACGAAGAAGTTAAAAAAAAATTAGAAAGATTCAACAAAAAATAACCAAAATATCCTTTGTACCGGATTTTTTGACCTCGAATAAAAACGATATTTCACAAATAGACGACACTTTTTCAAAATTTATTTTATAGGTAAAACATTTTTGCTAACAAGAAAGGGATCCAGGAATAGTGTTCGGAATTGTTTATTCATTATCCACAAAATTTCCGATTTATTTAACAAAAGTTGGTAAACAGAATATAATTTTAACTTATTTAATTATGTTTTTTACGCAACCAAGCATTTATTTGAATTAAAATGGTATATTTAAAAAATTGTTGGTTTTGTTTAAATAATGGGCTTATCCACTTTCGATTATTTAAATATTTTACAATTATTATTCAAATATTGGTTATTTAAATAAATATTATTTAAATATCGCCGAACTTATTTTATCCATGGATAAAAATTAATCGACCGCCGACTTCTATCCAGGAATAGGAGGGTGGTGCATATCGCATTTACTACGACTTATATATTTATGATATTACCTCATTACCTCGACCACCCTTTGCGGATATTGTATACTCACAAGGAGACTACCCGAGGTGGTTATCAGCGATTTTGTTGAAACTCGGGGGTTAAGTAGACCTTATGGTAGTATGAAAATTGCCAAAGGGAAAAGTTGCAATGGGCTTTAGTTTTCCTATGGCAACCGAAAATGTTTTTGATCTCTTCATTTAAAAAAGCATGGGATTTTCTCGGTTAACCACATTTTATTAAAATTTTACCAAAATTGATAAATTTTACCCAAAATCCTTAATCAATTTTACCCAAAAAATGGTCAAATTCATCTTTTTGGGTAAGTTTTGAAAATTAATCTTTTTAAAAAAATTTTAAGTATGTAAACCTTGTGAAACCGAGAAAATCCCATGATTTTTTAAATGAAGATTTTTGGTTTTGAGAGATCAAAAACATTTTCGGTTGCCATGGGAAAACTAAAGCCCATTGCAACTTTTCCCTTTGGCAATTTTCATACTACCATAAGGTCTACTTAACCCCCGAGTTTCAACAAAATCGGTGATAACCACCTCGGGTAGTCTCCTTGTCAGTTGGACGTTAAAGTCTACCTGCACCCAAAAATTAAAATTTAATATTTTATTAGATTATGTATAGTTGTCAACACTGTCAACTCAATAGAGGGCTCTGACTACCGTCTCATGATTTAAAATACCAGTGTATGATACTATCTTTACCCCATCTGTATGAAAGAAACATTTCTACGGTCTACCAGGGATTAATTATTTCACTGCTGTAGTCTAAATGAGTACATTAGCGACAAGAATTAAATCTTAATTACATTCGACCCCACCAAATTAACAAGCATCTGTGACGTCAGTTATGCTATAAATTAAGTCAGGCGCACTTTTAAAAACGGAATTAATTTCTATAGAAGGTGCTATAAGGAGATGCACCGAGAAAATAGGAGACAGTGCAGATAGATTTTAAGAAAGGCTAAGTGTCTAGTACATTTGGAGGAAAGATACTAGCACAAATTTCCGATAAATCGGCGACGGGAATTTCAAATTCCGCCTATTTTCTGTTGAATTCCGAAAGGTTCCTACGCGTGTTATATTAATCCATTTTAGAAATTGCTATAGCGTAAATTTCAAAATGATCAATAAATATTTAATATAGATTATTATTTTGAAGCCTCATTATAGCGTATTTAAAGTATAGTGCTCCTAAATAATCATCAAATCGCGCGTTTATGTACGTCAACGTGGTAATCTCGACATTACCCATTCTATACTTACCCTGGACTCGCCAAACGGAATTTCTTTAGGTATGCCTCACTTGTAGTACTAAAAACAACTGTTTTTAAATCTTATCTATCTGAAGAGAGAGCAACACCATGATGCCCACGGGTCGTTCCAACATAGTCATTCTCCTTAAAGCAACTGTCGGCTCCATCATTACCACCTGTATTATGATAAGGCCCCTGTTATTAGAGATGGCCATGAATCTACCCGATTCTTCGAAAAAAGCGACTTTACTGGAGAGCGTGGTGCAATCTATTAATGGCAAAGGAAGCTAAAATTCAAAATAGCCAAATGATAACGTCATCAGAGATCCATTGTAGATTATTATGGTTAGACAACTTATACACTATTTAGTGGACTTTCACTTAAATTATATATCCCATGTAAAAATATTGTTTATAATTGCTTTAATTTACGTTATTGACCAATTTACAAATGATCCGACTTTTATTTCGACGCTAGCGACATCTATTGAGAAAAGAGCTACTTCCCGTCGACCCGGCACTTGCTTTTAAACAATAGGAAGTGTGCTACTTATTGTTATTTTGTTATGTTGATAGAGATTTATTCCGTATTAATACGTCTAAAGTACACTTCGAGCCACCACTTGCTAAAAAATAAACCAAAAGCACAAGGCTTTAAAAAGCAACTGCAGCTTTGGTTCTTTGAGTTTAGCCGCTCCTGTTCACGCGTGCCAAAAGTCACTATTTCACGGTTAGAGTCCGAAATAGGGTTGATGATTTTTATGAATTTTTCTTACATTTATACTTAAGAGAAAACTAGGCTCGTGGAATGGCCAACGGAAGCCGCGCGTGCTCCAGTACACGAGTCATTAGTCTTAATTGAACTCCCGACTGCCAAAATAACGTAACTCGGATATTCCAAAACGTTAAACGAAAATGCAATTACTTTAAGGAATTAATATATATAAGTTAAGATATTAATTAGGAAATAAATAATAAGTATGTTAAATATGTAAGTAAAAGTCGGCTCGACGTGAAGTAATTAACTCTTTTTTCAACAGATGTCGCTAACGTCAAGATCAAAACAAAATAGTTAAAGTGTTGGTTGCACGAAATTTTATCTTTGGATAATTAATGATTCATTAGAAAGAGCAAACATTTTATAGAAAGTACAGAAAATTTCATAAAAATCGGTAGTCTTTGAGTTTTTCGGGGAATTTCCAGACTTCTAAAATTATTTTCGTCTGATAATGCGAAGCGTTTCATCTAGGAGCAACAAACACAAGGAGAACGCATCTAGCCTTTAAACACGCTAACGCAGATTTGTGTACAAATTTCATTGGACGAGCCTTTTCACTAAACGTTTTACGGAAAGGGGAAGACAATTTTCGAAATTTCCCATTCCGACGGCAGCAGGCGCTAAAGCGTTTAACCAATTGATGAAAAATATACACAAGAAAATGCACGACTTTTGACGGGTAACGTTCTCCTTGTGTGAGGTGCTGTGTTTGTTGCTCCTGGGTATCATTGGTTAATGGTCTGTAATGCATTTCTTTACATATGGAATTAAAAGCAGGTTGATTTAACACCTAGGAAAAAAATCCTACGCAGTAGTAATTAAAATAGGCATACACAAGGCTATGTAGTAGAAAAATGATATGAAACCGAAGTTAGCCTTGTAAAACTGTTATTATTTTATTATTCATAAAAACGTCGTGTCGCACGCGTCACGAAGCGCTCGCGTAATAAAAAGATTTTTCTTATATAATAAAAAAGTCTAATATTATTATTAAAAATCTCGGGTTTCAGTTCCTTCTAGCTAAGGTGGTGCCTTCGGTGATTAGCCTAGCTGATTAAAAAAACCACACTTTAAGCTACATTTTGACCCAAAAGGCGAGACAAAAAATACCCCTCACGTTGATGGTCTCGTTTATCAATTGGCTAACTTAAATTATAGTAATTTTTAACAATATATTTTATATCGGTAGTGACTTCATCTTCTGTATATAGCAATATAAGACCAAGAACGTATTTAAAAGTTTTATTTTATTACAAAGCGTTTTTCACCTTGATAATGGCACCTAGGAGCAACAAACACAACACCCCACACAAGGAGAACGCAACTCGTCAAAAGTCCTGGATTTTCTTGTGTACATTTTTCATTGGCTAGACGCTTTAGTGCCTGCTGCCGTCAGAAGGGGAAAATTCAGAAATTGTCTTCCCCCCGCCCGTAAAACGTTCAGCGTAAAGGCTCGTGACACTCGTCCAATGAAATTCGTACAAAACCCTTCGTTAGCGTGTTTAAAGGCTAGCTGCGTTCTCCTTGTTTTTGTTGCTCCTAGATTTCACAATGTTGTGCCGAAACTAGTTTTTAATAAATAAAAACTTTTACTTACGCGATAATTACGTGTATTTTATTGATTTTTTTTCTATTATTAGCCTCTTACAAATTTTGGACATTTAAAACCAATCACCAGCGTTCCTAGCGACAAAAACGTGAAGTTCATTGATCCACCATCTAAAGTCCCAATTCCTATTCCCTTCAATTCCAATGCTATTAGAGTGTAAATATCAAATAAAACCTCGATGTGAAATCATAGTAACTTCTATAAAATTTTATCTCCGTTATTCTAAGAGAATCAGGATATTGCAACAATTTATTGCAATAGCTTTGGTTACAAAATGAAATGCTAACAGACGTTTATAATACATAACTTGGGTATTAGCCTAGCTGATTATTATTATTATTTATTATTACTTCCAAGATTCATATCTAACTATACTAACTATACTATTAATGTTATTCGTTTGTATATTGAAATTGAAAAGTGCGTGGCCTAGGTGTATACTTCTGTTATAATATATATTCTATATACTTCTGATAATACCTACTGTAAAACTTCAAAATCTCGCAAATATTTGTATTCACACAAATAGTCGTTTTAACCCTTTGTATTAGGTTTAAATAAAAAATTTAAACGGAGCCTTGGTACATTTTTTTTTTTCAAAATAGAACTGAAGTTACAACATTTTGGCACGGATGTAGGCCAACGATTAAATATGAATAACTAATGAACGTATAGACATAACAAGCGTGACCGCCTCCTAGCGGATAAAAGAGGTCTGCAGAAAAGTTCAGTTTCCTTTTGGCACTTCTAGTCACGCATCCCGAGTACCGGAAACCCAAGCACGGTTTCATCACAAATATCATTTATAATGCATTTCAATCTTGTTACGATTTAATTACCTTTCCTCTCTATTATTTAACGTTGAGTTTCGTTGTTTTCGAGTTTTTAGGGTGCTTATGCGATGGTCTATCGATGATTATGCGGATTAGAGAAAGCTGGTTAAGACAAGGGATCCGGCATTAGTGTACGGGATTTTGAATCTCAAAGTGATTTCAGAAACGAGCAACTGATTTTGAAATTTCAGAGCATGATTTCTGGTTTTAAGATTGATTTTTAAGTTTTGGAAATTATTTTCGCCCAGATTTTGGGATTTTCAAGTTCAATTAAAATCGCTTGATGACTTTGGCCTTAGGTGGTGCCTTGGGTTTTAGCCTAGCTGATTATTAGTATTATTATTGTACGGGGCTGGTACGAATGTCGGACCCCTCGGGTCAAAACCAATTAAAATATTTTATTCAAATGTATTCGGATAAATATCCAAATTAATATACTGCTAACTTTATTTTGATTAATTTATTTTGTGTAAATGAGTAAATATCCTTATGTGGCGAAATGTTTAAAATGTACATTATCATAGGGAAAAGTAGATTTTAAGTAATCAAAATCATTTGTGGTTGCCATGACAAAACTAAAGCCGGTCGAAACTTTTTATTTTGGGAAATTTCAAGTTACATAAAGGTTTACTTATCCCCCGAATTTAAAACAAATCGGTAAGCAAAAAACCCCTGGAATTTGCAAACTTAAAATGTTTAACTCTTAAGTTCTAAATGTATACTTATCTCTTTATAATTATATTACAAACTTCTGATATCAAATATACCATAATCTAGAGCTCACTAGAGTCACTACTACTGCGAGATTTGATTTATGTGACGAACAGCGTAAAATCCGACAACCGCACACTAAACAGCCGTCAGTCCGCCTTGAAAAGCATATCAGATTATAACTTTGAAATGCGTATCTTTCATAAAAATAAAAAAATCTACAAAAGAATCTTCGCGTTTGTATATATTTCATAGCTATAAAATAACCAATTACTTCTGCAGAAAAAGGTAAAGCGACACTAACGACGAACCGATTATTTCAGACAACACACTCTACGTGCCAAATTAAACACACTTTTCGAAATAATCAAAATTTGTTTCTATTGTTTTAGTTTTCATTAAGCTAGAGCGAAAGCGTTGCTCCAGACACTAAACTGAAAGTTAGATCGACTTTTCCAGCACCCTTATTAAAATCGCGTGACACTAGCTCGACAATTGGGGCGGGGTATTAAACGGAATGTTGAATGTTCAAAGCGAAATCGTTTCACAAAATATTTGCCATCTAGTTTGGAAATTGCGGCGTGCGTTCCAGGTCTTAAGTACACGAGTAAAATCGCAAAAACATTGATCGTGGAAATGGCACCTTGTTATTTTCCGAAAGAAGCACTAGGACTTGAATTCGTTGAAGCTCATGACATCGAACTTCCTTGCGATGGTGTTTCAGGGTGAATTTGTTCTATGCTGGTAAAGCGCGATCCATTTTCAGGTAAGCTACTTACGATAATTGCGAAATTTAACTGATCATTATACCTCGATTCAAAACAAGGTTTTGGAAAAACTTTAACTTAAAGCAAAGTATAAAATATACAGGGTGTTTGAAATTAATCTACACAAGGGGTTATTCGATGACTAGTTATCGTTTTAAATTTTTAATATTCACGAAAAGATTATTTTTCACCGGTAGATTGCAGACAAAACGTTTCAATGATAAAGTGAAAGAGCAGACTGTAAAAGGTTAGAATAAACTTGGTTTGGTTTAAATTTTTCAATGCAATACGAGGTCATGAAAAAAACAAGTTGGTCGTAGGAGCCAATATCTTTTTATTCTACTTATTTTAAGCGAAAATTGGCAAAAATGTTGCTATGTTGGAATTTAATAAAGGCCAAGTAAATCTGTCCATTAAGACGAGCCAGTAGAAAAATTTACCAATAAGTCTATCTTCAGCTAGGCTAATACCCATCAGATCAGCCCACAAATGACGCGAAACGGCTGCTAGAGAGAAGGGTGTCTATCTGGTGATTGAGAATTTCATTCTCAATCACCAAATAGACACAAAGCTGTAGCTTGGCTCCCGCCGTTCACCCGCGCCTCTCCCGTTCCTCCCCCACCCGCGCCTCTCTCTCAATCACCAGAATTTCTAATCACCAGAATTTCTAATCACCAGAATTTCTAATCACCAGAATTTCTATTCACCAGATTCTCCCGTTCACGGGTTGCTTTCCCCCAACCCCCATTCACTGGATACTTTATCTCTCGTTCACCAGCTCCTTTCCCCCATTGCTTTCACCCCTTCTAATCACCAGTTGCTTTCCCCCAACCCCCATTCACTGGATACTTTATCTCTCGTTCACCAGCTCCTTTCCCCCCATTGCTTTCACCCCTTCTAATCACCAGTTGCTTTCCCCCATCTCTAGGCAATAAAAACAACCATAATTGTTATCTCTCATACTATCGATCCCAATCGCTAGAAATTGGCTTTTTCCCCATTCGCTATAAATCGCAGCAGTTTGCCAGAATTAGTTTTATCTCTCCGAAATAATTAATGTACCCAAAATTGGACCGCCAGTTTATTATTCTTTTTAGGGGAATCTCTATGGGAGTTTAACATTACAATAAAGCTAAAAGGTCCAGTTTGGGGTACATTTGGTCCGAAATGGGGTACATAGGGCCGAAAATGGTGACTTTGGTCGTTTTTGGGGTACATTTGGTCCATTTTGGTCCATTTTTGGGTACATCCCTGCTTTCCCCCATCCCCATTCTCCAAAATTAGTTTTCCTCGCGCAGATATCTGGAGATTAGATTTTTACCCGTTTGCTTATCGCTTTCGAACCCCTTAATTTCTAATCTCTAGGCAATAAAAACAAGTTATTTACATTTAATTTTTTATTTTAGAACTTTGTTTTACATGTTAGTAGGTACTATCAGATATTCCATTAGATGGTTATCTTGTACATTACACAATTAAAACAAATTAAAGTAGTTAAGTTTACAGGCATTTAAATGGGGTGAAACGATCTCCTGCAACTTAATTTAATTAAAAGTTCTAACTCACGTATTTGTAGTGTTTAGCAACAGTATCGTCTGACATCCGAGGGACAGTTACAAACGTCTTCTTCTGGTACAGGTGAGAAGCTTTTGTCAGAGACCGTAGTTGCTTTTGGCGTCGGGGGAATGTCCCATTCTAGCGAAAGGTACTTTTTTTCCGATGGTGAATTATCCCTAGCCGGACAGTTTGGAAAGAATCTAGCATGTTCAAGTTCTGGTACGTCTCCTGATTTCCATCCTTCTAATACGCCATGGCATTTGTAACATCGTACTTCATCGCCCCGCTGAATATAGTAGAATCCAGCCTTCGCTAGTTGCTCCTTAGTGACGTGCGGATTTTTCCAGTGACGAAACGTTTCAAGTCGATACACTTCAATGTCCATAGCTGATCTAGACCAAATACGTTCTATAGTTTCAAATGATACATTCTCTAAGCCTACATTTACCCCTAAGTCTACTAAACCTAATTTTATCAATATGGTTAAATTTCTACGCTAAAATTATCAATATAAATGCTTTTTTCAATATGCAAATTGTTTTAAATATGTCTAAAAATATAGTCTATTACCAAGAAAAAATAGTTACTTACTTTATGGGTAGAAATCCTTTGTCAAGCTGTAGAAAAGACTGAGCGAACCGTCAGCAGGTCTTTACTCGTCAATGTGCCGTAGAGAAATGACGCACGGAAGATTAATTTATTCCTATCTTGTTGAGAATAATTCATCACGTGATCTAAACTTCAAATAACCCTCAAATTCTATTGGCTGTCTCTCTCTGACAGTTTAAACTGCCTCTAATGATTGACGGCACATATTAACCCACTTGAGTATTTGGAAAAAACCCTTTGCTACTCAAGGAGAGTTTTGGAAATACCACGTTGACGATATCAAAATCGAGCTCTCACTTGAAAATGTTTACGGAAAACAATCCTCTTGGAAAATTGAGTTACGTAGAAGATTGCTAAAAAATGGCTATGTGTTAAGTTTTTTTCAATAATGAGTCTTATTTTTTACATTTTAAAGTATTTATTAAGAGTGAAAAATCCTATGACTACACTGACGGCATATCTTAAGTACCGGTGGAAAAATCCAGTGCTCAAAGTTCAGTTATCTTATTAAACGTGCGCGTGCACAGAAAAATGAACGAGTCACGTGATAGTAACTTAATTTCTACGCTAATCTTACCCCTACTAGACCTAATTTCTGTCTAATACATTTCCAATATATATATATAAAAGAATGCCTAAAAATTTCATTTTAAATATAATAAAATAGCCTAGCTGATTATTATTATTATAACTTACTTTTCAGCGTGACCTTCAATGACTATTCCCAATGCTAAGACTCTTTATTGAGATAACTAAGAATTGATTCCCATGACTACCCTGACGGCATATCTTAAGTACCAGTGGAAAAAAAAAATCCATTGCTCAAAGTTCAGTTATCTTATTAATCGGGTGCGCGCGCACAGAAAATGAAAGTCACGTGAGAATCGGTACGTCACTGAAAATAGTGGAAGTGTCATCACTAGAGTTCTTTTATCAATATATTTAATTAAGGATTATTTCAAAGTTTAGATGGCGCCATGGTTCTCAAAGCAGTGATATTAAAAGATCTCAACGGGTGGAATTGGAGAAACGCTAAAAATATTATCGACATATTCATTCTCCCTAAGTATAAATAAATAAATAAATAAATAAATACATTCTTGGCATAGTAGTAGGATTTTAAGAAAAAAATTAAATACGGAAAATCAATTATTTTATTTTAAAGGTTTTGTGATTTCTCACCAAACAATTTCAACATCTTCAATGTAGGCTATCGCATCAGGGGCATCTCAAAAATCTTTTTCCTCTGATCTCCTAGTTTCTGCCTCTGTCTTTAGTATTTATAAATATTTTCCTATCCATAAACCATTTCCTAACTGGTGGACATTGATAACACTAAAAGTTTACTTATAATAATATGCTGAAATACATTTTCCAATACGCAAAAAATTAAAGCTAGACCTAAAAACCTGTAAAGTGTAAATAGTTAAGACTAAATTTCTAAGCCTAGCCCATGAAAGTACATTTTCCGTAAATCATATCCTAACATGAATGCATTTGTTTTTTTTTTTAAAATATGCTAATTAATTTCGTAAACAAGCATAAATTTTAGTTCGCCCTTCCTCCAAAATATCTAATAGAGCTAGTACATTCTCGATAAATATACATGTTCTTGGGGAATAAGAGACGTTTTTTATCAAAGTAAGCCAAGTTTAAAGCTTATTGTCATTGGTTCCATAACAAAAACCACATTCGGATCAAAATAAATTTATTTATTTTATTTTTATACAGATTTTTTTTCATTTTTTTGCCTTAATTTCAATTTTGGGAGTCGGTACCCGTTTCACCGAAGATGAAGATGCTTCGTTTTATTCAGCGTTGGGTAAATCACCGTGTAAAAAACATCTAGCATTGCATTAACTTTTTCCTCGTCCTCGTCCGAGACCCCTACAATACGTCTCTCGATCTATAAAGTAAAGAAATCAAAATAATAAGCTAAAAGATAATCCATACCTTCTATTCACTAGTTCAATTTATCACTGTCTCATATATCCACTATCGTACATACATACATTCATACACTAACTTACTAACGCTTTAGTCTCCGCAAGTTTTTATGTTGTATAATCAAAGTTTTGAATCGAATAATAATAATAATAATAATAATTAGATCAAAACAAATTTCAAGCTTACGTTAATGTATTCCCTTGAGTGAGGGCCCAATCTTTGAAAAATCTTCTCAATGACGACATGGGTAGCTAGATGGACGTCGATGTAACCTTCGTCC
The DNA here is from genome assembly GCF_980474605.1 of Leiobunum rupestre. Lineage (NCBI taxonomy): Eukaryota > Metazoa > Arthropoda > Arachnida > Opiliones > Sclerosomatidae > Leiobunum > Leiobunum rupestre. The sequence continues at coordinate 40,439,072 of NC_143384.1, forward strand.
TCTTGCAGGTTCAATTCACGTAAATACCAGTTTTTATATTTTCTTAACATTATTTCTAACGTTCTAAACGAAAATTGTTTTTCGTTTGGCATATCAGGCTTAAAAGAAAACCTAAGAACTGCTTTAGTTACACGCATATCCACGTTATTTTCCATAGCTAATATTTAGCCCTTAAACTTGCTCGTAATTACGAAGAATGTAAAAATGTAGAATGCTCGCTCCTATATTTATGCCAAATCAGAAATCACTTGAAATAATAACTTCATTTGGTACTTAAAAAACGGTGAGAGGTGGGAGGAGGGGTTTGGTAATTTATAAATTTTTATAATCAAATGTACCATAGCAAAAGTATATAAATAATACAAGAAGTGCACTAATTATTATTTTCGCTCGCCAGGTAATTTCGTTTGATTTCCGTTTCGCACGGACGCAGATAACATGGTAACGCGACTACAGCGAACCGATAAAGCTAATTAATAAAATATTGTCAACCATTTGATATTAGAAATGTTAAAATAAAACTTTTACAGATAAATCTAATTTATAAAATATTGCCAATTGAGGGTTTGCAAGTTAGTTTGATTATAGGTTTTGAGTGTTAGAATAGAAATAACGCTAAATACAGGGTTAAATTCAATTCAAAATAAAAGACCATGACAATAAAAAATAACCTTTAAAATATAAATCGCGAAGAAAATGAAGTAACGCGACTTTTAAAATTAGTATAAAATGTTTAATCCCTCTGAAAACGTGAAAATTCATATAGGACAAAACCCAAATACATGTTTACTGAGCTTAGCACTCTACTTTTTCAATCCTCTATTCTCAATGGTGGCCTCTATTTTTACCATCGTCTGCTTCGTAAACTTTATGGATGCATTGGAAGGGCTCAAATTAAGCTAAGTGGGTACACTTCTTGTTTAATTTATATACTTCTAACCATATTAAAGTATCAATTTTAATAAAAGGAATTCAACTTAAGTGTTGTTTTGCTATCTGAAATTCGAAAACAAAGAAGGTAGTACAGGGGTACTTAAGTTGATTTTAATATTTTTTTAGAAATAACTTAAGTATACAGCGAAATAATCATTAGTGGTATCTAATTTTTTAAGTGCCCACATACTTCTCATCTCGTATAAAAGAGGGTCATTTTTGTACTATAAAACCATTCCATTCCTGAAATCCGCTACAGGAACAAAGTTGATTAAGCTAAGCAATTTACGAGCGACGTCCTAGCGTACTTGTAATTAAGAAAGTAAGTACTTAGTTTTACGATTTTGCTTAAAACTATGATTTTAAATCGATAAAGTGAAACACGTAAAGTGTCCCTGACCAAAATTGTTTCACAAACATCTGTACCGTTTAATAAGATACGAGTATGATAACGATTTCTAGAGCCCTATGTTCGATAATGATTCATTAGGAAAATTTGAATATAGTTTAAATTTTTAATTACTTATTTTTTGGTTTGACTACCAATTTGGAGGACTACTGTTTTGATTTTGATATAACTAAATTTGATTGGTTTTCGAAAAGTTTTCTCTTCTACCCCCAGCCCCCAGTTTATAATTATGATGTCAGTTGTAAATTGTTTTTTTCGAGTATAAAAAGGGTAAACAGAAAAATTGAGAGATAGTATTAAGAAAACAGCCAATTCGAATTGTTTCGGAATCGGCTCGAGGGACTAAGTACGTAGATATACGTCAATTGTAAATTCTAAACTTTGTATATATATTATATTCATTCATTCATTCTTACTAATTTTATAGTAATGGATCCTATTTCCATAACTTTGGCCTCGGGAAATGAGTACGTCGGTACGACAACCGAATCTATGATTTGCTTTCACTGCGGCGAATGTACGGAAGAATTGGCAGTAAGAGGCGGAGGACTCTTCTTTTGCTGGGGTCGAGAGTGCGCGCATTATCAAATGGGAGTAATTTTTCGACATGGTAATGTCTATACCAAACACATCCCAGGGCATCTTATAAAGGAGTTCCCGCCCCATCTCCGCTGTACGTACTGTGGAAGAAGAGGGTCGAAGAGAAGCCGTCGACGGGAGGAGTGCTCAGCGTTCGATTTCATGGGATGCTGTCATTACCCTAAGCCTCCCAGAGACCGAACTGTAGTTCGTTTTATAAATAGATAAATAAATAAATAAAATTGCGAATAATTTACAAATAAATGTCTATTGACTTTTCTTCATCCTATAATATAAGTTTATTCCTAAATTTTTAAGCTTATTACAATAAGATTTCTTTAAGAGAGAGAGAGAGAGAGAAAAGAATTGCTTAAATTAGGAAGTAATAATGAATCTATTGAATCCAATGTAAAGAAAATGCATCAAGATATTAACTTGGAAAATCCAAAAGATGATTTACCAGTAAGCAGTATTCAGTTAATTAAAAATCATAAACAAAAACCGACTGATTACGGTGCATCAAGATATAATATTTGTATATCTTCGAAAAAAGGTGAATCATTAAACATCAACAATGCGGTAATTTACTTATAATATATTTTATATGAAAATAATTAAAGGTTTTATAAATGATAAATTATATTATAGATTATAGGTGGATCTAATAGCAAAATAGTATACGTCCAGGTAAAGTATTGTTTTATTTAGAAGTTTAAATATTAAGTTAATGGTTTATTTTAGAATAACTATATGTTAAATGATTTATTTTAGAATAGCGTTGATACATATGGTGGTAGGACAACATTAGAAAGTAGGTATATTGATTTAAAAAAACTATCGATTAATTAAACATTTTAATAATATTTTTACATAGCTTCGATAGTATCCAGAGATTGTACGATTGTTATTACGAAATGAAACTAATTTATTTTATAATAAATATAGGTAGTAAAATGCTGCAAAAACCTCTGACTCTACGTTCAATACGTTAAAATAGATTACAATACGTAAATATAGGTGAAAAAATACTAGAAAAACACGCATACTATTATTTTTTTTAATTTTTGGAAATACACAACATCCACCAGTTACTTCGCAATGACGAACTGGCTGCTCTCTTTGTCCCAGGAGACATGACCAATGAGTTGGCAAAGTACGGAAAAGACTCGTACATCCAAGAATTGGCAACAGGTGGCGCAAAAAATTACGTGTTCCGTATAAATCAAGGCGTAATTTTTTGCGCCACCTGTTGCCAATTCTTGGATGTACGAGTCTTTACCGTACTTTGCCAACTCATTGGTCATGTCTCCTGGGACAAAGAGAGCAGCCAGTTCGTCATTGCGAAGTAACTGGTGGATGTTGTGTATTTCCAAAAATTAAAAAAAATAATAGTATGCGTGTTTTTCTAGTATTTTTTCACCTATATTTACGTATTGTAATCTATTTTAACGTATTGAACGTAGAGTCAGAGGTTTTTGCAGCATTTTACTACCTATATTTATTATAAAATAAATTAGTTTCATTTCGTAATAACAATCGTACAATCTCTGGATACTATCGAAGCTATGTAAAAATATTATTAAAATGTTTAATTAATCGATAGTTTTTTTAAATCAATATACCTACTTTCTAATGTTGTCCTACCACCATATGTATCAACGCTATTCTAAAATAAATCATTTAACATATAGTTATTCTAAAATAAACCATTAACTTAATATTTAAACTTCTAAATAAAACAATACTTTACCTGGACGTATACTATTTTGCTATTAGATCCACCTATAATCTATAATATAATTTATCATTTATAAAACCTTTAATTATTTTCATATAAAATATATTATAAGTAAATTACCGCATTGTTGATGTTTAATGATTCACCTTTTTTCGAAGATATACAAATATTATATCTTGATGCACCGTAATCAGTCGGTTTTTGTTTATGATTTTTAATTAACTGAATACTGCTTACTGGTAAATCATCTTTTGGATTTTCCAAGTTAATATCTTGATGCATTTTCTTTACATTGGATTCAATAGATTCATTATTACTTCCTAATTTAAGCAATTCTTTTCTCTCTCTCTCTCTCTCTCTCTTAAAGAAATCTTATTGTAATAAGCTTAAAAATTTAGGAATAAACTTATATTATAGGATGAAGAAAAGTCAATAGACATTTATTTGTAAATTATTCGCAATTTTATTTATTTATTTATCTATTTATAAAACGAACTACAGTTCGGTCTCTGGGAGGCTTAGGGTAATGACAGCATCCCATGAAATCGAACGCTGAGCACTCCTCCCGTCGACGGCTTCTCTTCGACCCTCTTCTTCCACAGTACGTACAGCGGAGATGGGGCGGGAACTCCTTTATAAGATGCCCTGGGATGTGTTTGGTATAGACATTACCATGTCGAAAAATTACTCCCATTTGATAATGCGCGCACTCTCGACCCCAGCAAAAGAAGAGTCCTCCGCCTCTTACTGCCAATTCTTCCGTACATTCGCCGCAGTGAAAGCAAATCATAGATTCGGTTGTCGTACCGACGTACTCATTTCCCGAGGCCAAAGTTATGGAAATAGGATCCATTACTATAAAATTAGTAAGAATGAATGAATGAATATAATATATATACAAAGTTTAGAATTTACAATTGACGTATATCTACGTACTTAGTCCCTCGAGCCGATTCCGAAACAATTCGAATTGGCTGTTTTCTTAATACTATCTCTCAATTTTTCTGTTTACCCTTTTTATACTCGAAAAAAACAATTTACAACTGACATCATAATTATAAACTGGGGGCTGGGGGTAGAAGAGAAAACTTTTCGAAAACCAATCCAATTTAGTTATATCAAAATCAAAACAGTAGTCCTCCAAATTGGTAGTCAAACCAAAAAATAAGTAATTAAAAATTTAAACTATATTCAAATTTTCCTAATGAATCATTATCGAACATAGGGCTCTAGAAATCGTTATCATACTCGTATCTTATTAAACGGTACAGATGTTTGTGAAACAATTTTGGTCAGGGACACTTTACGTGTTTCACTTTATCGATTTAAAATCATAGTTTTAAGCAAAATCGTAAAACTAAGTACTTACTTTCTTAATTACAAGTACGCTAGGACGTCGCTCGTAAATTGCTTAGCTTAATCAACTTTTTTCCTGTAGCGGATTTCAGGAATGGAATGGTTTTATAGTACAAAAATGACCCTCTTTTATACGAGATGAGAAGTATGTGGGCACTTAAAAAATTAGATACCACTAATGATTATTTCGCTGTATACTTAAGTTATTTCTAAAAAAAATATTAAAATCAACTTAAGTACCCCTGTACTACCTTCTTTGTTTTCGAATTTCAGATAGCAAAACAACACTTAAGTTGAATTCCTTTTATTAAAATTGATACTTTAATATGGTTAGAAGTATATAAATTAAACAAGAAGTGTACCCACTTAGCTTAATTTGAGCCCTTCCAATGCATCCATAAAGTTTACGAAGCAGACGATGGTAAAAATAGAGGCCACCATTGAGAATAGAGGATTGAAAAAGTAGAGTGCTAAGCTCAGTAAACATGTATTTGGGTTTTGTCCTATATGAATTTTCACGTTTTCAGAGGGATTAAACATTTTATACTAATTTTAAAAGTCGCGTTACTTCATTTTCTTCGCGATTTATATTTTAAAGGTTATTTTTTATTGTCATGGTCTTTTATTTTGAATTGAATTTAACCCTGTATTTAGCGTTATTTCTATTCTAACACTCAAAACCTATAATCAAACTAACTTGCAAACCCTCAATTGGCAATATTTTATAAATTAGATTTATCTGTAAAAGTTTTATTTTAACATTTCTAATATCAAATGGTTGACAATATTTTATTAATTAGCTTTATCGGTTCGCTGTAGTCGCGTTACCATGTTATCTGCGTCCGTGCGAAACGGAAATCAAACGAAATTACCTGGCGAGCGAAAATAATAATTAGTGCACTTCTTGTATTATTTATATACTTTTGCTATGGTACATTTGATTATAAAAATTTATAAATTACCAAACCCCTCCTCCCACCTCTCACCGTTTTTTAAGTACCAAATGAAGTTATTATTTCAAGTGATTTCTGATTTGGCATAAATATAGGAGCGAGCATTCTACATTTTTACATTCTTCGTAATTACGAGCAAGTTTAAGGGCTAAATATTAGCTATGGAAAATAACGTGGATATGCGTGTAACTAAAGCAGTTCTTAGGTTTTCTTTTAAGCCTGATATGCCAAACGAAAAACAATTTTCGTTTAGAACGTTAGAAATAATGTTAAGAAAATATAAAAACTGGTATTTACGTGAATTGAACCTGCAAGAGGACGAAGGTTACATCGACGTCCATCTAGCTACCCATGTCGTCATTGAGAAGATTTTTCAAAGATTGGGCCCTCACTCAAGGGAATACATTAACGTAAGCTTGAAATTTGTTTTGATCTAATTATTATTATTATTATTATTATTCGATTCAAAACTTTGATTATACAACATAAAAACTTGCGGAGACTAAAGCGTTAGTAAGTTAGTGTATGAATGTATGTATGTACGATAGTGGATATATGAGACAGTGATAAATTGAACTAGTGAATAGAAGGTATGGATTATCTTTTAGCTTATTATTTTGATTTCTTTACTTTATAGATCGAGAGACGTATTGTAGGGGTCTCGGACGAGGACGAGGAAAAAGTTAATGCAATGCTAGATGTTTTTTTACACGGTGATTTACCCAACGCTGAATAAAACGAAGCATCTTCATCTTCGGTGAAACGGGTACCGACTCCCAAAATTGAAATTAAGGCAAAAAAATGAAAAAAAATCTGTATAAAAATAAAATAAATAAATTTATTTTGATCCGAATGTGGTTTTTGTTATGGAACCAATGACAATAAGCTTTAAACTTGACTTACTTTGATAAAAAACGTCTCTTATTCCCCAAGAACATGTATATTTATCGAGAATGTACTAGCTCTATTAGATATTTTGGAGGAAGGGCGAACTAAAATTTATGCTTGTTTACGAAATTAATTAGCATATTTTTTTAAAAAAAAACAAATGCATTCATGTTAGGATATGATTTACGGAAAATGTACTTTCATGGGCTAGGCTTAGAAATTTAGTCTTAACTATTTACACTTTACAGGTTTTTAGGTCTAGCTTTAATTTTTTGCGTATTGGAAAATGTATTTCAGCATATTATTATAAGTAAACTTTTAGTGTTATCAATGTCCACCAGTTAGGAAATGGTTTATGGATAGGAAAATATTTATAAATACTAAAGACAGAGGCAGAAACTAGGAGATCAGAGGAAAAAGATTTTTGAGATGCCCCTGATGCGATAGCCTACATTGAAGATGTTGAAATTGTTTGGTGAGAAATCACAAAACCTTTAAAATAAAATAATTGATTTTCCGTATTTAATTTTTTTCTTAAAATCCTACTACTATGCCAAGAATGTATTTATTTATTTATTTATTTATTTATACTTAGGGAGAATGAATATGTCGATAATATTTTTAGCGTTTCTCCAATTCCACCCGTTGAGATCTTTTAATATCACTGCTTTGAGAACCATGGCGCCATCTAAACTTTGAAATAATCCTTAATTAAATATATTGATAAAAGAACTCTAGTGATGACACTTCCACTATTTTCAGTGACGTACCGATTCTCACGTGACTTTCATTTTCTGTGCGCGCGCACCCGATTAATAAGATAACTGAACTTTGAGCAATGGATTTTTTTTTTTCCACTGGTACTTAAGATATGCCGTCAGGGTAGTCATGGGAATCAATTCTTAGTTATCTCAATAAAGAGTCTTAGCATTGGGAATAGTCATTGAAGGTCACGCTGAAAAGTAAGTTATAATAATAATAATCAGCTAGGCTATTTTATTATATTTAAAATGAAATTTTTAGGCATTCTTTTATATATATATATTGGAAATGTATTAGACAGAAATTAGGTCTAGTAGGGGTAAGATTAGCGTAGAAATTAAGTTACTATCACGTGACTCGTTCATTTTTCTGTGCACGCGCACGTTTAATAAGATAACTGAACTTTGAGCACTGGATTTTTCCACCGGTACTTAAGATATGCCGTCAGTGTAGTCATAGGATTTTTCACTCTTAATAAATACTTTAAAATGTAAAAAATAAGACTCATTATTGAAAAAAACTTAACACATAGCCATTTTTTAGCAATCTTCTACGTAACTCAATTTTCCAAGAGGATTGTTTTCCGTAAACATTTTCAAGTGAGAGCTCGATTTTGATATCGTCAACGTGGTATTTCCAAAACTCTCCTTGAGTAGCAAAGGGTTTTTTCCAAATACTCAAGTGGGTTAATATGTGCCGTCAATCATTAGAGGCAGTTTAAACTGTCAGAGAGAGACAGCCAATAGAATTTGAGGGTTATTTGAAGTTTAGATCACGTGATGAATTATTCTCAACAAGATAGGAATAAATTAATCTTCCGTGCGTCATTTCTCTACGGCACATTGACGAGTAAAGACCTGCTGACGGTTCGCTCAGTCTTTTCTACAGCTTGACAAAGGATTTCTACCCATAAAGTAAGTAACTATTTTTTCTTGGTAATAGACTATATTTTTAGACATATTTAAAACAATTTGCATATTGAAAAAAGCATTTATATTGATAATTTTAGCGTAGAAATTTAACCATATTGATAAAATTAGGTTTAGTAGACTTAGGGGTAAATGTAGGCTTAGAGAATGTATCATTTGAAACTATAGAACGTATTTGGTCTAGATCAGCTATGGACATTGAAGTGTATCGACTTGAAACGTTTCGTCACTGGAAAAATCCGCACGTCACTAAGGAGCAACTAGCGAAGGCTGGATTCTACTATATTCAGCGGGGCGATGAAGTACGATGTTACAAATGCCATGGCGTATTAGAAGGATGGAAATCAGGAGACGTACCAGAACTTGAACATGCTAGATTCTTTCCAAACTGTCCGGCTAGGGATAATTCACCATCGGAAAAAAAGTACCTTTCGCTAGAATGGGACATTCCCCCGACGCCAAAAGCAACTACGGTCTCTGACAAAAGCTTCTCACCTGTACCAGAAGAAGACGTTTGTAACTGTCCCTCGGATGTCAGACGATACTGTTGCTAAACACTACAAATACGTGAGTTAGAACTTTTAATTAAATTAAGTTGCAGGAGATCGTTTCACCCCATTTAAATGCCTGTAAACTTAACTACTTTAATTTGTTTTAATTGTGTAATGTACAAGATAACCATCTAATGGAATATCTGATAGTACCTACTAACATGTAAAACAAAGTTCTAAAATAAAAAATTAAATGTAAATAACTTGTTTTTATTGCCTAGAGATTAGAAATTAAGGGGTTCGAAAGCGATAAGCAAACGGGTAAAAATCTAATCTCCAGATATCTGCGCGAGGAAAACTAATTTTGGAGAATGGGGATGGGGGAAAGCAGGGATGTACCCAAAAATGGACCAAAATGGACCAAATGTACCCCAAAAACGACCAAAGTCACCATTTTCGGCCCTATGTACCCCATTTCGGACCAAATGTACCCCAAACTGGACCTTTTAGCTTTATTGTAATGTTAAACTCCCATAGAGATTCCCCTAAAAAGAATAATAAACTGGCGGTCCAATTTTGGGTACATTAATTATTTCGGAGAGATAAAACTAATTCTGGCAAACTGCTGCGATTTATAGCGAATGGGGAAAAAGCCAATTTCTAGCGATTGGGATCGATAGTATGAGAGATAACAATTATGGTTGTTTTTATTGCCTAGAGATGGGGGAAAGCAACTGGTGATTAGAAGGGGTGAAAGCAATGGGGGGAAAGGAGCTGGTGAACGAGAGATAAAGTATCCAGTGAATGGGGGTTGGGGGAAAGCAACTGGTGATTAGAAGGGGTGAAAGCAATGGGGGAAAGGAGCTGGTGAACGAGAGATAAAGTATCCAGTGAATGGGGGTTGGGGGAAAGCAACCCGTGAACGGGAGAATCTGGTGATTAGAAATTCTGGTGATTAGAAATTCTGGTGATTAGAAATTCTGGTGATTAGAAATTCTGGTGATTGAGAGAGAGGCGCGGGTGGGGGAGGAACGGGAGAGGCGCGGGTGAACGGCGGGAGCCAAGCTACAGCTTTGTGTCTATTTGGTGATTGAGAATGAAATTCTCAATCACCAGATAGACACCCTTCTCTCTGCTGCTGATGGTAATGAGAGTGGGAACTCTTGTTGCACCACATGTTATTGTACTGGTGGTTAAATGGGCCATCCTTTGAGAAAGTGCACTCATCGGACATTAGCAAAACACGGCACACAAAATTCCAGTTCTCATCAGCCATGATGTAAAACCAGTTGCAGAATTCGTATCGGCGCTGCATGTCTCCATTGTGTAGTGCTCGGTAAGGATAAAATTGATGACTGTTTAGATTGCTCCAGACTTAGCTATTTGCCACACCTAGGTCATTGCTCGCAAGTCTGACGCTCGATCGAGAATATTCAAATAATGCAACGAAGTACGCCAGGACAACGTCTACCAAGTTGCCGAAATTGTTAGAGTCCCTTATGACTATGAGTAAAGTTGTATGACTAGTGCTACAGTTGGGAAAACGATTTCTAAATTTAAAACGATTACTAGTCATCGAATAACCCCTGAAAATTTCGTACTTCTACAATACGCTTGCATGAGAGTAGTAATCCCCTTTTCAATTCTGCTCGTGTTATTCGCTGGAAACATGGACCTTCGCAGTCTCCAGCTGATTTCTCTAAATATGTTTTGGGAAAAATTGGGTGCGGTGAGTGAGTCGTTTTAGAACGTATGTCTACGGGCGAATAAGTCGAAGGGAGAAAATCGCGCTAGACGATATAATAGACTAAATATAAAGTTATTAATACTATTCCAACTAGTAGCCTATTGTGAGACTAGCTCTCAGTAAATATTTTAAAGGGCTCAAAGGAAGAGTTGACACACGTTTGGGTCTTATGTCGCTTTTGGTATACATCCTCAATTCTCGGCCATTGAAAAGTGACCAGAACCTGCAAAGGTACATATATCCTTTCAAATGTCTATATAGATATCATTTTCCAGATATAACGTTTGCTGAAAGGTGCAGTTGCACACAAAAACGTCGCAGTGGCTTTAAACTTTGAGCTTACCAGTTCTCTTCAACTGTTCTTTTTGACTTTACCACATAGGTTCCAAAATTGGTGATCTTCATTAAAGGGTGACCTCGACCTTCAAAATGCTTATCCATAGGATATACAGGGTGTTTCAAAAGGTTATGCAAAAATTTTAAGGTGTTGTCGGTGGTGAGTTGAGAAGTATGCCTGTTTTCCGCATTTTCCTACGATGAGTTAAAAGAGCGCCAGAGAGCTTCAAAGTGTAGCCTACTAGCCCCTGGAAGTAGGCTGCAAGAACAACTCCTTAAACATTTTGCATAACCTTTTGAAACACCCTGTATTAAAATCGTTTTTTTTTTCAAAAGTCATATAAGCCAGTTGATCTCAACCTTGGAATGGGTGGTCTTTAAAATGGAAAACTCAGGCACCCCTTTATCTTATTATTTTCCAAATAAAGTAAAGATGGACCTGCGAATACCAAGCAGAAAGTCATTTTTATTTCAAAGAAAATTTTAATTTTTCCACATGATTTTTAAAAATTATCATTTGTACGTTGAGCGTGGTCTATATGCAGCATACTGAGCGAACTGCATTGAATGTATTATCGTCCTTATAGTGTATTTCGCTTTAGGCATATTTAGACACTAGGGGGCTCTGTGCTGAACTAAACTTTGATTACTTAACGGTAATAGTAAGTGTAGGGAGCTGTTAGCTCGCGTGGAATGAAGGGCTTTCCACCACCCTTCTACGCATTGTAGCCTAGCCACCTGATTTAAAGTCGCTAGATGAGTTGGGTATTAGCTTAGCTTAGCTGATTGACTAAGAACTCTGAAAATCCTTTAGGTCAAAGTGTTTGCTAATTATCATACTCATTGAAGTTATGTTACTTATGGCTAAAGAGATCTACCATCCAGGCTAAAATTGTATGCGAGAAATTTCAAGCATCTGTTCATTTATGAGCTGAGTTCCATTAACTGGCCAGTAGATGTCGTTAGTAGTCTCCCGTCGTTTAAGAGATCTATTATAAACTTCTGATATAATTCAGACTATTTACATATTTTCGCACTTAGGTTGCAGCGAATTCATGTCGAATGAATTTCCCTGCAAGGTGTCCGAAGATGGACAGAAGGTGTTCCAAGATGAACAGGTGTCTGAAGATGAACAGAAGGTGTCCGAAGATGGACAGAAGGTGTTCCAAGATGGACAGGTGTTTCAAGATGGACAGGTGTCTGAAGATGGACAGAAGGTGTCTGAAGATGGACAGAAGGTGTCCGAAGACGTACAGAAGGTGTCTGAAGATGGACAGATGGTGGAACAACAGAATAATTTAGACAACCCCAGTACCCACACCGAGTGTATGAAGGAGATGAAAAAATCAGATAGTGACTTTTGCATCACAGCTTCGCATTATGACAAAAGGATGACTAGATTGTTCCATGGATACGGACAGTATGAAGTGGAGTTCGAGGGGACTAGCTCCTGGCCCACTTGGGAGGACACGCTGCGGAACACGACGCGGTGCGCCGAGTGGATTGAAGAACACGTCCTTAAGAGCAGAAAACACCGTCGTCGCAAACAATAAACCTTGGATACTGAAAAGGTGGTAGTGTAAAATCAATTGTTGACAAAAGTAAACGGGAAGAGAGAGTCTTGGATTGTGCACCTGTTCTAGAGTCTTGGATTGTGCACCTGTTCTAGATTCTTTTGTGGTTGGCATGTCCTGAATTGCTTTCAGCTTGTTCCTTTTTCTTAATAAATTGCGCTCCTCTATAGGTTTCTGGGTAAGAATTTTATGAAGATTTTTTAATGTAAAATAACCAATTAGCTGTTAATTAAAATCTGATATATTTTAGCAATAGAAAGAAATAACTACGTAACAATTTGTAGAATATAATTTTGTACATACTTACAAGTGTAATCAAAAAAGTGTACTACCTTTTTGCAGCTGCGAACTACATGTTTTGATAAAGTTTCAGTATATTAGGAATGTTGTGGATGCGATATCTTGGAAAATATTTTCCCCCTCAAACAGCTCGACTCGCTATCCGATCAAAATTCCAGACTTTCAAATTATATATACGGTTGCATACAGACTGGTGGGTTACATGTAGTTCCAACTTTAAGAAGTCACGGAATCTTTATATTGTAAGATGAGGTTACCTAGCAGCAGTTGGTTGTTCCCAGGCTACATCGTTTAATGCCACAAAACCAACAGTAAAAGGCCCTATCGAAATGCAATACGTTAGAGTGTCGCCTTACATCGTTTTTCAATGCGCTAGTTTCTCAAGGCTACGTGGATAAGTAACAACATCACCCATCAGCGCCGCAGAACGGGGAAGTTGAGCTATATCGATTATCGATTATCGATTCGAAACGTACTTCTTCCGGAATTTCTAGTGCGATTTGTGGAATGCAGATGGCGATGTTATTCCTGGTAAGTAATGAATCGTGAATTTCAACCAAACCTCGATATGTTTCTACTAAATTTCAATATACGCGATATCGAGTGAAGTATCCAGTATCCATCCATGCCACAAAGAGGTAAGATGCATCTTCACAGGCTGTAGGCAGTTTTTAATGGGCCATACTTTCTTGTCAAACCACGGATGTGTAAACCGCAACACAGCTGAGCATTTAGTGCCGATATTACTGTGATAACATGTAACATAATTACTCGTAAGTGTGCCTCTGTAGAAATAATTTCAATTAGAAATTGTTTCACACTGTACATACAAAAAGCGGACCCAAAAATTTAATTCTAATAATCCTTGCGCTATTGAAAAGGAAACGAAATCACGTGATCGCGAGGCACTAGCTAGAGACACTAATTTACGTTTCCCTTTTATGGAGATCATGACGCATTTTTCGTCAAGTAGTTGGAAGTGACGTCATATCCCGTGAATAAGGTTTCATTATCGAAAATGCCTTATTGGAATACTAATGAGTAATGATGTTACATATGCTGTGACTAACGATGTTAAATCAAAATGTAGAAATTCAACTGCGTAGGAATAATTACTTACTTCGTAACCATATTATCACGATTTAATAGATTTAGTAAGTCACTTTTATAATGTCTTTCTTTCTGAAATGTCTTTTGAAAAGCAGCGGAAGCCTACCAAGGTACATGTTTCTAGCGAAACACATATATATATATACAGGGTGTCTCAATTTGCTCGATCAGGTCATTTTTCCCAAAATGTATTTATGCTAGGGTTCTGAAATTTTCAGGGTTATTTGTTAGGTATGGAAGGCTTTGGTTACTAAAGTTCAGAAAAATTAATTTTTTCACCGGTAGGTGTCACGCAAAATGTTTCAATAGAAAAGTTGTAGGGCATAATCGAAAGTGTAAAAATAATTTTGGTTCGGTTGAAAAAGACCTATTTTTCACTGAGTTTGGAGGTCGGGGGCTTATGTACTAAAATCTTATTAAACAAAATATCTACTATAATCGACACAGAAGTATGTAAATGTTAAGAGGGGGTTGAGAAGGTGTGGAAATTTAGTACAGTCAAAGGTAGGCCCAATAAGGGTGTCTGGATCCGGAAGTACCCCCCTTGTCTACGCCATTGATTGAAAATGATGATTTCAACCTTCGAAATTGCAATGTCGATCTTAAAAATATTTACCTAAAAAATGTACAAAAATCTGGTAATAAAAATATCTGCTATAATCAGAACTATATTGACATTGAAAATGATGACATTGACCTTCAAAATTGCGATTTTTAGAATTTGAAACTTGGGTACCTCTGAATAAATAAATAGGCAGTTTAGGATACGTCTACATTCCTCAAAAATTTAACCTACACGTTTTCGTTGGATGACTTAAAGCAAGGGGCGGCTCGACGTGAAGTAGCTCTTTTTTCCATAGATGTGCCGAGCGTTGAAATCAAAAAGGCAGTACTTACAAGTTAGATGTACCCCTCGCGTTGAAAATTGGTCCAAAACATAAATTGCAGCAATTAGAAACAAAAATTTTAAATGGGATATTTAATTTCAGTTAAAGTCCACTAACGAGGAGTGTACCCGAGGTGTAAATCACTGATTTTGATGAAACTCGGGGGTATGTAGACCTTGGGGTAACATGAATTTTCACCAAGAGGGTCATTCCATGACAAATCGTCCAAAGGTATCCACCCTACCTTTTTAGATTTGGATAAAAATTTGCCTTAAGGGTTATTTTGGTCGTAAAAGCCGATTTACAAATTATTTTTAATGTGCGATAAGCGGTTTTTGAGATATTCGCTATAGAACTTTAGCAAAAAAGGCCAAAAAGGCCTCAACACCAAAAACTTGGAAATTGATATCTCCGTCAATAAAAGTCTGATTTTAATGGGATAAAGCTTATTGTAAAGCATTTTTCTTATACAAACCAGCATAAAATTTTAAAAATTCTATATTGATTTTCTTAGTGTCAAAAAACAGTTTAAATTGTATGACCTTTGACCTTTACCTGTTACCCCAATTTTAGTGAAATATAAATATTTTTTTTTCGAATTCCCCGTTTATGATTTAGTCGGAAAGATCAAAATCCCAAAGTAGTATTTTTAGTTCTTTAGAAATAAATTATTTTGTACAACCCCTCGTTCAGTTTTAGAGACATGGAACTTGGTAAACATATCTTGTTAGTCCAGTCGATTTAAATTAAAAACGGGGTGTAACTAAAAAAAAATTGAATAGAATTTTTCTCTTTTGCAATGTGTTCCTAAAATCGGTCTGAACAGCCCCTGAAAAATTTCCATGAATCCCACCATGGGAAAGTGGTCAAAAGTGGTCACAGGTGGTCAAGATAGATTTTATTTGGAAAATACGGTCGGGGAAAATTAAAAAAGTTATCCTGACTTCATGCTTTGAGATAATAGGCTGAAATTTGGTGAATATACTTCACAGCTATAGGGGATAATTATAGGTTAAAGCTTTTCACCGCCGCCATCTTGGATTCAATATGGCGGACGCAAGTTCGGTGTAAATCTCGGAATATCTTATCAAAAAACCTTATAACGTATGCAAATACTCTTGATATTGTCTATTATCTATTTTTCCGGTTTATCACGGGCTTGCGCGGTAATAATATTTTCCCGCCATTCGCAAAATACAATATGGCAGCCGTTTCAACCTACAAGAGAGAGAATCACAATTGTTACTTGGACGATTTATGCCGAGTTTTGGCTTATTCTATAGGAAACTACATTCTCGGAGCGTTCCCGTCAAAATAAACACTATTTAAAAAAAGAAACATGAAATTAACCTAAATAATTTATTTTAAAAATTTTAAAACTTAAATATTTTCGGTATCAGAGTTCAATATCCGGTTTCAATGAGTTTTCGCAAATAGCTAATTGGCAAGGTCCGCAGGCCGACGAACAATTAAGGCTTTGGCTTTTGCATCGACAACTCTTATCGGAGCACCTCTTGGTACATTTGCAGCGTACTAAATTTAGTAAGCAAATTATAGCTGGTGTTAAGTCCATCGTTATCGGACCACCCTCTAATATCCATCCCCGGTCACTATGGTTCAGATTTTTGACGTTTTATTTCCATACAAATATAAATAGTTAGGGGAATACTCTCGGGTTTCACAAGTGAACTCTTAGATGCAACTTTTGAAAAAAAAGGCTATGTAATGACCGTCAAAGTATCAGTTGATGTACCACCAAACATGGACTAATAGATTTGTATAGCCCCGTACCGTAAATAGATACAGAAACAGATAAACCCTGTTCCTTTAGAATAAGTCCAAACTAAATCGTCCCAGTAACAATTGTGATTCTCACTCTTGTAGGGTGAAACGGCCGCCATATTGTATTTTACGAATGGCGGGAAAATATTATTACCGTTCAAGCCCGTGATAAACCGGAAATATAGATAATATACAATATCAAGAGTATTTGCATATGTTATAAGGTTTTTTGATAAGATATTCCGAGATTTACACCGAACTTGCGTCCGCCATATTGAATCCAAGATGGCGGCGGTGAAAAGCTTTAACCTATAATTATCCCCTATAGCTGTGAAGTATATTCACCAAATTTCAGCCTATTATCTCAAAGCATGAAGTCAGGATAACTTTTTTAATTTTCCCCGACCGTATTTTCCAAATAAAATCTATCTTGACCAACTGTGACCACTTTTGACCACTTTCCCAAGGTGGGATTCATGAAAATTTTTCAGGGGCTGTTCAGACCGATTTTAGGAACACATTGCAAAAGAGAAAAATTATTTTGAAATTTTTTTTAGTTACACCCCTTTTTTAATTTAAATTGACTGGACTAACAAGATATGTATACCAAGTTCCATATCTCTAAAACTGCACGAGGGGTTGTACAAAATAATTTATTTCTAAAGAACTAAAAATACTACTTTGGGATTTTGATCTTTTCGACAAAATCATAAACGGGGAATTCGAAAAACAATATTTCTATTTCACTAAAATTGGGGACACAGGTAAAGGTCAAAGGTCATACAATTTAAACTGTTTTTTGAGACTGAGAAATTCAATATAGAATTTTTAAAATTTTATGCTGGTTTGTATAAGAAAAATGCTTTACAATAAGCTTTATCCCATTACAATCGGACTTTTATTGACGGAGATATCAATTTCCAAGTTTTCGGTGTCCAGGCCTTTTTGGCCCTTTTTGGTAAAGTTCTATAGCGAATATCTCAAAAACCGCTTATCGCACATTAAAAAAAATTTGAAAATCGGATTTCTCTACCAGAATAACCCTTAAGGCAAATTGTTATCCAAATCTAAGAAGGTAGAGTGGAAAATTTCAAAAAATTTGGTCGATTTGTCGTGGAATGACCCAAGAGAAAAGTTACCCTGAGCTTCCGTTTTGCTATGGCAACCGAAAATATTTTGACAACATAAAATTAAAAAATCTACATTTAAAAAAGCATGGGATTTTCTCGGTTTCACAGGGGGGGCTACTTGATGAATTTCACCCAAAATTGTTCAAATTTTGCATTTTAGTTGAAATTAAATTTTTTATTTTTTTTTGGGTTTTCAAAAATTTTCACAGGGGGGCTGTGAAACCGAGAAAATCCCATGCTTTTTTAAATGTAGATTTTTTCATTTTATGTTGTCAAAAATATTTTCGGTTGCCATAGCAAAACGAAAGCCCAGCGTAACTTTTCTCTTGGTGAAAATTAATGTTACCCCAAGGTCTACATACCCCCCGAGTTTCATCAAAATCGGTGATTTACACCTCGGGTACACTCCTCGTAAGTAGACTATAAGTTGTCTAACTATAATACTCTACAATGGCTCTCTGACGACGTTATCATTGGGCTATTTTGAATTTTAGCTTCATTGGCATAAATATATGGCACCACGCTGTCCAGTAAAGTCGCTTTTTCTGAAGAATCGGAAAAATTCATGGCCATCTCTAATAACAGGGGCCTTTTCAGAATACAGGTGGCAATGATAGAGCCGCCACTTGCTTTAAACTACATAATAAACTGTAGCGATAAACTTGTCAAAGTTAACGATAATAGTTAAAGTGTAGGGAGCTGTTGGCTCGCGTGGCATGAAGGGCTGGCCACCACCCTCCTACGCATTGTCACCCGGCCACCTGTTAAAAGGGATTAAAAAAAGACTCTAGAGGACTTAGGCCTAAGGTGGTGCCTTGGGTATTAACCTAGCCGATTATTATTATTACTTTTTCAATAATTTAAAAATATTTGAGGAAGAAAGAACAGCATTATTCTGAACTAGTTATTATCCCAAGAGATAATTAAATCAGCCAAAGAATGCGATCTCGTTGAAATGAGCCCCCAAAACCAATCCTTTGAGTGAATAGAACTAACGACCCTTAAAGCATTATTAAAAAATCGATTCATTCAATCTTTGGTTACAAATTGAAAAAGAGTATCAAATTGACCGCGAGCTTGTAAGAATAAAAGATGGGTTAAGAAGGCAAAAAAGTCTAGATATTACGTGGAAGGCATTAGGTTTTGTCAAAACATTTCTTAAGCCTAATACGAGTATAGCTAGTAGTCCTTAGACTTCAAAAATGCCTTAGAAAAGCAATATACGGTTCAGCGTGGATATCCCGGCGTTCTAAACTTCACTCTTATGAATGAAATCCATTTCGATCCCACGCAAAATTCTCTCATCAGTAAAATACTACTACGAACGTAGATTCCAGAGCTAGGGGGGTAGTGACGTCACCGACCTCCACCGCAATATCGTCTCCATGGCAACGATAGAGAGAGAGAGAGAGAGAGCTAAGCCTTTGATGTCAAATGGACATCATTATTCGATTTTCTCTTTCACCGAAAAATGAAATTTTCCGACACTTTGCTGGTATCAATTTGCCATAAGTTTCCAGTCACGTGATGTTTACACTTTGGAGACGAAGCGCTGCGGGGAGTGAAATTGGATTTTGTACGGCGAGGGTATTCACGCTATTTGTCACTTTGAGTGCTCTTAATATTGACTTCAATAGAGCCCTGCAAGATTTTGGGTCTGAAATATTAATAAGAAAATACATTTGGATTAAATTATGAAATATAATTACGAATTAATTTGGACTATAGCTTAATGTTTCAATTTTACCCGTTGCATAAGTAACGTAGTAGCCATAAATATGACACTTTCAATTCTGCTAACGAAAACTGTTTTCATGATAGTCTGTTTCTCTAATGACAGTATGAATCAGAACGCGGTAAGAACTGGCAACGCGGGGCGATTTGAACCTAGGAGCAACAAACACAAGAAGAATGCAGCTAGCCTTTCAACACGCTAAAGCAGTGTTGTGTACAAATTTCATTTAACGAGCCTTTACACTGAACGTTTTACGGAAAAGGGGAAGACAATTTCCGAATTTTCGTCTTCCGACGGAATTAAAGCCTCTAACCAATGGAAATTGTACCAATGAAAATCCACGACTTTTGACGGGTTGCGTTCTCCTTGTGTGGGGTGCTGTGTTTGTTGCTCCTAAGTGGAACTGTTAGGTAACGATTCCCCATAAAATGGCCGCCACCAGAAAAATAAGACTTACTTTTGAACTAGGAGCAACAAACACAGCACCCCACACAAGGAGAACGCAACCCGTCAAAAGTCGTGGATTTTCTTGTGTACGTTTTTCATTGGCTAGACGCTGCCGTTGGACGGGGAAAATTCGGAAATTGTCTCCCCCACCCCCCCGCCCGTAAAACGTTCAGCGTAAAGGCTCGTGACGCTCGTCCGATGAAATTCGTACACAACCCTTCGTTAGCGTGTTTAAAGGCTAGCTGCGTTCAACGGGGGCGCATTCGGGGGAAAATGTAGCTCCTTATGGCACGCCATCCCGGTCAAAATTAAAAAGAAAAAAAAACGGAGTTTTTCGTTGAAAAAAAAAATCGGATATTTTTCCAAAAAAAAAAAATATTTTAATTTTGAAAGAAGAAAAAAATATTTTTGGAGGAAAAAAATATTTTAGCTATAAATGAAAAAGTGCATATACCACACTAGAGAGCTGCAGAGCAGTGAAAATAGCAAATCGTTTCCGCTCCGTTTGGTTTTCTGGTATGGTACATATGTCCGTTTCCGCTCCGCTTTGTTTCTCGTCCATAATAACCGTCCGTTTCCGCTCCGTTTTCTTTGTCGCCTATTATTTCCGACCGTTTCCGCTCCGTTTTCTTTGTCGCCTATTATTTCCGACCGTTTCCGCTCCGTTTTCTTTCTCACCTATTACTTCCGTCCGTTTCCGCTCCCTTTCATTTACCGTATATTATTTCCGTCCATTTCCGTTCCGTTTCATTTACCGTATATTATTTCCGTCCGTTTCCGTTCCGTTTTCTTTATCGCCAATTATTTCCGTTCGTTTCCGATCGGTTTCATTTACCGTATATTATTTCCGTCCGTTTCCGTTCCGTTTTCTTTATCGCCAATTATTTCCGTCCATTTCCGCTCCGTTTCATTTACCGTATATTATTTCCGTCCGTTTCCGTTCCGTTTTCTTTATCGCCAATTATTTCCGTTCGTTTCCGATCGGTTTCATTTACCGTATATTATTTTCGTCCGTTTTCAGCAGTTTGTAACTTGTACTATACTGCGCACCAATCTACGTAACGTAATCGTAGAGAAAGAAGGTGCAAGTTGCATTTTCGTTTCCCACGAGCCCGTGAAAAAGGGGGATGGAAAAAAGGGGATTATGATCTTACTGTCTGAGAAAGTGGGAGACCCAATCAGCAGCTAAGAGAAATGAAAAACAACCCCTTCCCCTTTTTCTTTACCCCGTCACCATCCTAGCAGAGAGCATCCTAGCCTAGAAGCCACTCGCCCACTCGTTGGAGAAGACCGAAGCTTCATTTAACCTCATTTTCGGAATTTCGCTCGTACTCCAATTCCGTTCCGTGACGACGATTTTTTGAAATTTGTATCCGATTCTGTTCCGTTGCTTTAATATTTGGAGTTTTTGCTCCGATTCCGTTCCAGCGCCGCGGAACGGAACGGAGTCCACGGAAACGGAATAATTTCCGCTCCGTTGCAGCTCTCTATACCACACATAGGTGGCTCTACTTTACGCTTGCAGGGACTACTAATACTGTCATGGGATTATAATATACGGTAAAAATAATTGGCGATAAAGAAAACGGAGCGGAAACGGACGGTTATTATGGACGAGAAACAAAGCGGAGCGGAAACGGACATATGTACCATACCAGAAAACCAAACGGAGCGGAAACGATTTGCTATTTTCACTGCTCTGCAGCTCTCTAGTGTGGTATATGCACTTTTTCATTTATAGCTAAAATATTTTTTTCCTCCAAAAATATTTTTTTCTTCTTTCAAAATTATTTTTTTTTCAACAAAAATTATATTTAAATTTTTTTTTTTGGAAAAATATCCGAATTTTTTTTTCAACGAAAAACTCCGTTTTTTTTCTTTTTAATTTTGACCGAGATGGCGTGCCATAGCTCCTCTCTTGAAAACGTTTCTTTTTCTCTTTCTCCTCCTGCGCAGTCGCGAGTGACGTCTCTGGAGTTCGTGTTTTCGACAGATTGAATTAGAGGGGGCTTTTAGTTTACTTCCATTTGTCTGTCGTTTCTTTTTTCTTTTTAAATATTCCCAAACGTTACATTGAAGTAAAAGTCGCTCAATTTTAAATTAGATAAACCAGCAATTTTCAATTTCAGTTTAATTTAATTTTATATCCTTTCACTTTTCATTATTTTTGTAATCTATTATATTATATTATATTGTATTATATTATATTTAATTTAATTATGGAACGACGAACCGTGGTTCGAAACGTCTCTATAATAAAAAAAAATATCTAAAGATCCGTAGGCCCCGCGATGGTGGGGAGCATGGAATTTTAACTAAATAGGGGGCGTTTTTAATTTTAAGTATTAATTTTTAAATAAATTTATTAATTAATCTTCAATTATTGGTAAATATGTAGAAATCTGGCACGTACCCCCAATATTTTCGGAGAACTTGTGCTCAACCTCACATATCTGCGGGGGGGGGGCAAATTTTGTCGTTACGCCACTGAAAGTATCTTGTTTTGAAATTTTGATCAGCTTCTTAAACAGTCAAACTAAAAGGTCTAAGCCTGGGACAAAAAAAAATTATACAAAAAAATCGTCTTTATTCTGTATTCATTAATGTTCATGAATATTTCGACGTATTAGGTGACTAGCTAAAATAGAGAGGGGACAGAGGATATTTTCGAGGGGGCAGCCGGGGCAAATCGCAATTTCATTTGAGGGAGTACGTTTTTTTTAGGAGGCAGGCTACGGGCCTGATCACGATTAAAATGATTTCAAATAGATCTGCCATGGATCCACTATAATAGAGAAAGTTATCAATACCTCAAAATTGTTATTAGGAAAATTAATACTTACAAAAACATCAATTATTTCTTCAACAATATATTTCGTTTGCTTTTTTTTTGATTTCATAACGGCCACAATTTACATTTGTCGTTGTTTTTTTTATCGCGACCAGTTAGGAGAAAATCCGAAAAAGGAGTGTATTTTTTTCGATTCTCAACTTTCCTAGGTCTTCACAATAAAAAACGAGATTTTCTCTAAATTTCAATACACGGTTAGCGTATGCGGAAGTAAATCTTACTGTCAGGTGACTTAAGCTAGAGGTATCCTAAAACCCATCACAAGAGTATCCCACCTGATAAAAGATATTAAGTGTGGTGTGCCTTCATTCCTTACTGAGTAAACAAGTGAAACAAAATAAAACTCCAGCGACGTCACTCGCGTTTGGGCAGTGAGATACATTTTTATACTCGATTCTCACGACAAAAGGGAGAGCGACGACTTGTTGCCTGACATCCAGTGACGTGTTTATAGGGGGGAAACGGGATATCTTTCCCCGTTTTTTTTTAACGGGAGTGTTTGTTTTTTTTTTGTATGAAAAGAGGCTGTATGCGCCAACCTATATAAGAGATTTTTCTAGGAACCTTGAGCTGCGTTCTCCTTGTGTTTGTTGCTCCTAGCTTTTGGAATATAATAACGCATTGTTATTATAGTTACATAAAATAAACCTACGATCGGGGCGTATTAACCAATAGGCTGAGTAGGTGAGCTTAAGCCCTGACCTTTCCAAAGGTAAGGTGTCCCCCCGAGACTAGGCTACAGCAAGGTCAGTTGGGCCTGAATAAAGCACAAACCTGTGGACCCGGGTGGTTATTTATTCGCTACTCCTTACACGATTACACCACTACATAATTAGTTAAGTGTCATACTTATAACCATTGTTTCGCTTAAGCTTCTATTTATAAATATAATTTTCTTATTACACCAATTTCGTAAATATAATTTTCTTATTACACCAATTTCGTAAATATAATTATCTTATTACACCAATTTCGTAAATGTAATTTTCTTATTACACCAATTTCGTAAATATAATTTTCTTATTACACCAATTTCGTAAATATCATTTTCTTATTACACCAATTTCGTAAATATCATTTTCTTATTACACCAATTTCTCAATTAGGGAAAATATTTTTCTAAGTACTACAGCAAAACGGAAAATGAGGTAATTCATAGAACAATTATTTAAAACGAGTGCTCCTTTACGCTAATGCTTTGAAAGGTGGTTTTGTTTTTCGTTCTCAAACAAAAATGTATTTTCCCCTCAAATTTCAGAACAAGTTTAACATTTTAGAGAAAATTACACACTGAGTATATTTTTATAAAAAAGTTGGGTTTGGTGCCTGATGGTTTCGATAATAAAATAATCCAGGATCCTCATGGTAAGTGGTTCAAATCACCAAACACCAGCTTCAATGTAAAAAAGATCTCAACAAAAGTCAGCTGGCAGTAAGATACGTGCAGAGAATGAAACGCACTGTTTAAAGGTTTGGATGGTCCCTGAATATCGTTAGTGCGTAAAAGTGATATGGTAAACAATTGCCAAAGTCACAAGCGTGACGATTTCTTAGAGAACGATTACTCGGAGCTAAGGCTTTGGTTGATTTAACATATCCCACCCTTATTGTGGGTTCTGTATGTCACATGTTTCCAATATCCGCGTACGAACTTGACCCACATATTTTCCACACACACTTCGGTTCCGTGTGCCACATGTTTCCAGCACACGTGTGGGAGCCTGTGCCTCATAATTTCCACACACACTTTGGTTCCGTGTGCCACATGTTTCTAGCACACGTGTGGGAGCCTGTGCCACATATTTTCCACACACACTTTGGTTCCGTGTGCCACAAGTTTCCAGCACACGTGTGGGAGCCTGTGCCTCATAATTTCCACACACACTTTGGTTCCGTGTGCCACATGTTTCCAGCACACGTGTGGGAGCCTGTGCCACATATTTTCCACACACACTTTGGTTCCGTGTGCCACAAGTTTCCAGCACACGTGTGGGAGCCTGTGCCTCATAATCTCCACACACACACTTTAGTTCCGTGGGCCACATGTTTCCAGCACACGTGTGGGAGCCTGTGCCTCATAATCTCCACACACACACTTTAGTTCCGTGGGCCACATGTTTCCAGCACACGTGTGGGAGCCTGTGCCTCATAATCTCCACACACACACTTTAGTTCCGTGGGCCACATGTTTCCAGCACACGTGTGGGAGCCTGTGCCTCATAATTTCCACACACACACTTTAGTTCCGTGGGCCACATGTTTCCAGCACACGTGTGGGAGCCTGTGCCTCATAATTTCCACACACACTTTGGTTCCGTGTGCCGCATGTTTCCAGCACACGTGTGGGAGCCTGTGCCACATATTTTCCACACACACTTTGGTTCCGTGTGCCGCATGTTTCCAGCACACGTGTGGGAGCCTGTGCCTCATATTTTCCACACACACTTTAGTTCCGTGTGCCACATGTTTCCAGCACACGTGTGGGAGCCTGTGCCTCATATTTTCCACACACACTTTGGTTCCGTGTACCACATGTTTCCAGCACACGTGTGGGAGCCTGTGCCTCATATTTTCCACACACACTTTGGTTCCGTGTGCCACATGTTTCCAGCACACGTGTGGGAGCCTGTGCCTCATAATTTCCACACACACTTTGGTTCCGTGTGCCACATGTTTCCAGCACACACTTTGGTTCCGTGTGCCACATGTTTCCAGCACACGTGTGGGAGCCTGTGCCTCATAATTTCCACACACACACTTTAGTTCCGTGGGCCACATGTTTCCAGCACACGTGTGGGAGCCTGTGCCTCATAATTTCCACACACACACTTTAGTTCCGTGGGCCACATGTTTCCAGCACACGTGTGGGAGCCTGTGCCTCATAATTTCCACACACACTTTGGTTCCGTGTGCCACATGTTTCCAGCACACGTGTGGGAGCCTGTGCCACATATTTTCCACACACACTTTGGTTCCGTGTGCCACATGTTTCCAGCACACGTGTGGGAGCCTGTGCCTCATAATTTCCACACACACTTTGGTTCCGTGTGCCACATGTTTCCAGCACACGTGTGGGAGCCTGTGCCACATATTTTCCACACACACTTTGGTTCCGTGTGCCACATGTTTCCAGCACACGTGTGGGAGCCTGTGCCTCATAATTTCCACACACACACTTTAGTTCCGTGGGCCACATGTTTCCAGCACACGTGTGGGAGCCTGTGCCTCATAATTTCCACACACACTTTGGTTCCGTGTGCCACATGTTTCCAGCACACGTGTGGGAGCCTGTGCCTCATAATTTCCACACACACTTTGGTTCCGTGTGCCACATGTTTCTAGCACACGTGTGGGAGCCTGTGCCACATATTTTCCACACACACTTTGGTTCCGTGTGCCACAAGTTTCCAGCACACGTGTGGGAGCCTGTGCCTCATAATTTCCACACACACTTTGGTTCCGTGTGCCACATGTTTCCAGCACACGTGTGGGAGCCTGTGCCACATATTTTCCACACACACTTTGGTTCCGTGTGCCACAAGTTTCCAGCACACGTGTGGGAGCCTGTGCCTCATAATCTCCACACACACACTTTAGTTCCGTGGGCCACATGTTTCCAGCACACGTGTGGGAGCCTGTGCCTCATAATTTCCACACACACACTTTAGTTCCGTGGGCCACATGTTTCCAGCACACGTGTGGGAGCCTGTGCCTCATAATCTCCACACACACACTTTAGTTCCGTGGGCCACATGTTTCCAGCACACGTGTGGGAGCCTGTGCCTCATAATCTCCACACACACACTTTAGTTCCGTGGGCCACATGTTTCCAGCACACGTGTGGGAGCCTGTGCCTCATAATTTCCACACACACACTTTAGTTCCGTGGGCCACATGTTTCCAGCACACGTGTGGGAGCCTGTGCCTCATAATTTCCACACACACTTTGGTTCCGTGTGCCGCATGTTTCCAGCACACGTGTGGGAGCCTGTGCCACATATTTTCCACACACACTTTGGTTCCGTGTGCCGCATGTTTCCAGCACACGTGTGGGAGCCTGTGCCTCATATTTTCCACACACACTTTAGTTCCGTGTGCCACATGTTTCCAGCACACGTGTGGGAGCCTGTGCCTCATATTTTCCACACACACTTTGGTTCCGTGTGCCACATGTTTCCAGCACACACTTTGGTTCCGTGTGCCACATGTTTCCAGCACACGTGTGGGAGCCTGTGCCTCATAATTTCCACACACACACTTTAGTTCCGTGGGCCACATGTTTCCAGCACACGTGTGGGAGCCTGTGCCTCATAATTTCCACACACACACTTTAGTTCCGTGGGCCACATGTTTCCAGCACACGTGTGGGAGCCTGTGCCTCATAATTTCCACACACACTTTGGTTCCGTGTGCCACATGTTTCCAGCACACGTGTGGGAGCCTGTGCCACATATTTTCCACACACACTTTGGTTCCGTGTGCCACATGTTTCCAGCACACGTGTGGGAGCCTGTGCCTCATAATTTCCACACACACACTTTAGTTCCGTGGGCCACATGTTTCCAGCACACGTGTGGGAGCCTGTGCCTCATAATTTCCACACACACTTTGGTTCCGTGTGCCACATGTTTCCAGCACACGTGTGGGAGCCTGATCCACATATTTTCCACACACACTTTGGTTCCGTGTGCCACATGTTTCCAGCACACGTGTGGGAGCCTGTGCCACATATTTTCAACACACACTTTGGTTCCGTGTGCCACATGTTTCCAGCACACGTGTGGGAGCCTGTGCCACATATTTTCCACACACACTTTGGTTCCGTGTGCCACATGTTTCCAGCACACGTGTGGGAGCCTGTGCCTCATGTTTTCCACACACACTTTGGTTCCGTGTGCCACATGTTTCCAGCACACGTGTGGGAGCCTGTGCCACATATTTTCCACACACACTTTGGTTCCGTGTGCCACATGTTTCCAGCACACGTGTGGGAGCCCGTGCCTCATATTTTCCACACACACTTTGGTTCCCTGTGCCACATGTTTCCAGCACACGTGTGGGAGACTGTGCCTCATATTTTCCACACACACTTTGGTTCCGTGTGCCACATGTTTCCAGCACACGTGTGGGAGCCTATGCCACATATTTTCCACACACACTTTGGTTCCGTGTGCAATATTTTTAAAAGAGGGCCAGAGAGCTTCAAAGTGTGGCCTACTAGTCCCTGGAAGTAGGTTGCAACAAGAGAAAAACCAAGCAGCAGGGACTTTAAATACTGTTTAAGTTTACTTTTTAACGTAGGCAACCTCGATTTGTTTATAAATTCCTTTTTTACCTATCACAAGAACCCAAACCTTAATGTTCGCATTTCCCTTCAGCTTGGTTTTGCGCTTGTTGCAACCTTATTCCAGGGGCTAGTAGGTAACACTTTGAAGCTCTCTGGCGCTCTTTTAACTCATCGTAGGAAAATGGGGATAAAACAGGCATACTTCTCAACTTATCCCCTATACAACTACTTAAAATTTTTGCATAACCTCTGAAACACCCTGTATGAAATCGACTCAACGCGAGCTTTGCACTGGGATTTTAGCTCGTCCAACATCCGTTAGCAAAGCTATTTATTTAATCCATGGTTTGTCAGAAGTATTCCCAAGAGTTAAGCATCGCCCTAGTTTTAAACAAAAGGTAGGCAATTAGATAAAAGTACATCTATTTCCCGCGGTCAATGCGAACCGTCGAGTATTAGTAACCCAGAAAAGAGTGACCTCTTGACCCTTGATATCCGTTTTTTATAGGAGAAGCGAAATAGTGACATAAACCGCGCGATTGGCGAGTGAAAAATGAGATTTCATTCGGAAATAACAACCGTTTCCAGGAGAAAGGGGCTTTTCAAAGATGCATTTTCCCATTCAGCGCGTGATGCCCAGCAACACTCGCCTTTATAAATTCCGAGTTTTTGTGACAGATAGATGGCTCTGTTCTCGTTGTGCCCCAGTTACGTCAGCGTGTATCATTCCGCCTCGTTGATTCGCTAGCTCTTTCTACGCGTCAAAGACAGCCTTAAGATGCCGCGCATCCTAACGATCCCCCAGTGTATCGAACATTGTAGGTCCACTGTCAGTTAACATCGACCAATCTCGTACGGAAGTGCCATAAAAAATAGTCCACCTTGGATTGAAATATGGATCATTTAAGTGCGTTCAGCCAAGTTTGTAGTTGTATTCTTTGACGCTACTCCTATACTTTATTCCCAGGGGCTGACCACTTGACCTAAGCGGTGAACACTAGCTAAAATGATTACGGTTATCATTCTGCAATTACTCCTTAGTGGTGCTGTAATCACCTCGGTAATCATTCTGTAATCACTCCTTAAGGGCTCCGTAATAACTCCGTAAGGGGTCTGTAATCACCTCGGTAATCATTCTGTAATCACCCCGTAAGGGTTCCGTTATCACCTCAGTAATTTTTCCGTAATGCTTTTGTAATCCCCTTGGTAATCAATCCGTTAGGCATCTGTAATCACTCAGAAATAACTTGTAATCACTCAGAAATAACTTGTAATCACTCAGAAATAACTTGTAATCACTCAGAAATAACTTGTAATCACTCAGAAATAACTTGTAATCACTCAGAAATAACTTGTAACCACTCAGAAATAACTTGTAATCACTATGAAATAACTTGTAATCACTATGAAATAACTTGTAATCACTATGAAATAACTTGTAATCACTATGAAATAACTTGTAATCACTATGAAATAACTTGTAATCACTATGAAATAACTTGTCAATCACTCAGAAATGAATCTGTTCCATTGCGCCGAATCCCAATCGACCGAAAAAGCCGCACTTTGGCGGATTTAGGATTCGGTCTAATGGGATTGTCCCATTCCGGGCCATTCGACCGAAAAACCCGCACTTATCCGGGTTTAGGATTCGGTCTAATGGGATTGTCCCATTCCGGGCCATTCGACCGAAAAACCCGCACTTATCCGGGTTTAGGATTCGGTTTTATCCGTTTCAGCATCTGTCAGAACAGCATGCGGTGTTACCTAACCTAACCTAAACGAAAATCCTCGAATATTGCGTCGGTCGATTAGAAAAGTACAAAACCCTCCTTTGGGCTAATTTCATCAAAAACATTGGCGGAATTCGGTCTAATGGGAATTCGGTCGAATGGGAATTCGGCGCAATGGGAAGATACCCTCAGAAATAACTTGGTAATCACTCAGAAATAACTCGGAGGTGTGTTCTAGGTTCTCACCGATGAAATAAATGTCTCGTAATTCTTAAAACAAATACCTTATCTACTAATAAATATGTCCATGAATTTTAATAAAGAAAATTAACATTAATAGTATCACTTATTTTTGTTCAATCATAAGGACGCGTACGAAAGTTATTAGATTTAAATATTTGAAGCTAAGCCTCATTCTTTCTTCTTGGCCAACAAATGCGTTGGTGTCGCCAACTCGAAGTGGAAATATTTTCTCCATTCACACGGAGCAAGCTGGTTCGCGATTCGTATTGGCCAACATTGTTTCGCCAAAATGTTGGCTAGTGTGAATAGGCCTAGAATCCAAGGCTAAATCACTGTCTTGTTTCTATCGAGAGTAAACCCAAATTAATTAGTCGGTAAAAAAAACCCCAACTGCTATTAAATCTTCCGACATCGCCAATACCTTCTCGGCTAACCTTTTTAATCGAGCATTTTGTCAAAAAATGAGAAAACGTCGGAATTTGCTAGTCTGATCTGACAAAGGAGGTCACTCGCAACATACCAGGTCAATCGCGAGATGGGCGTTATTAAATGGGCGAACTCTATACGATGCGTCGTTCTGTGGGAATTGGGTCAAGGGGTCACACTTTCCTAATTTGCCGGATACAAATTGCCGGGCTAAGACGAGATAACATTTCCGATTTATTTTTAAACGGACCTACGAGAGTGGTCTCTGTCTGGAATAAATAGGGCTTTAATTGGAAGACTCTGATTGCGTTTGGGCCATCGTTGTTTTGACCCCTATTTTACAGGGAAATTTCTGCTTCTTTGTTTTCGATATTTACTATTTATCCTAATAGAGCGTTGTTTGTTAGTGGGGATATTTAACCTCTACGGCTTTCGAGTTTAGTGTCTTGGAATTTAAAGGTCCCGAAATTGATAAACTCAACACGAAGCAACTTTTTGGTCAACGCGATTCGCGAACCTGGTGAATGTAGAAAAGATTTCCACAACCTGTTGGCGACACAAACGCGTTGGTTGGTCAAGTCTTAAAGCAAGTGGCGGCTCGACGTGAAGTAGCTCTATTTTCAATAGATGTCGCTAGCGTCGAAATCAAAAAGGCGGTACTTATAGGTACCCCTCGCGTTAATTGGATCGTTGGTAAATTGGTCAATAATATAAATTAAAGCAATTATAAATAATATTTTTACATGTGATATATAATTTAGGTTAAACCCACTAAATAGAGTATAAGTTGTCGAACTATAATAATAATAATAATAATAATCAGCTAGGCTAATACCCTAGGCCTAAGTAAACGAGCGACTTTTTAAGCCTTTACTTCAGGTAGCCGGGTTACAATGCGTAGGACGGTGGTGGAAAGCCCTGCAAGCCACGCGAGTCAACAATGGCTCTCTGACGACGTTATTATTTGGTTATTTTGGATTTTAGCTTCCTTTGTCATTAACAGATGGCACCACGCTCTCCAGTAAAGTCGCATTTTCCCCAGAATCGAATTGATTCATGGCAATGATTGAGCTGCCACCAGTGTTGCCAGACGTACAGTGCGATAATTAAATCGAAATTTTTAGGGCGTACGATATCGTACCATTATTTCGATAATTCTGCCTCAACGTACGATAATGTTTTGAATTTTTGAAAAACCTACGAACGATTTCAATATTATTATTAATTTATATAACTTCTAATTAAAAATGAATAATATACATTTTCTGCCGAAAGTACTGCGTAGTCCTGAGTATGAATTTATTACTCCTAGCTGTTACCGCATTTTTAATCATATTAAGTTCAGTTAATAATGATAATATACATGTTGTTTATTTCCCTGAAATAAAACTCCTGTAGCGCTTTCAAAAAATCATCTAAATTCCACGCATTTATGTATGAATTCAAAATTAGCGCCAAAAAGAAATGTGCGATAATATTCCAAGAAAATCGATAATCTTTTGGCCTAGATACGATAATTTGCGATTTTCGATTTTATTTCTAGGAGAGCGTTGATTTTAGCGAATCGGACTGAAACAATACACTAAACTATCGTTTGATCGAATTGGTGAAATAACTAGTGAAACAGAGTCTATTTAAATCCGAGCAGCACCGTAACCAGGATTTGATTTCAGGGTGGGCACGCAATGGAAACAAATAAAAAAAAATAAAAAATTGTACATACAACCATACGGTCCAGGATGGGCACGGCCCGACCGCCCCCCCCCCCCCTGGTTACGGCCCTGAATCCGAGAAAAATAGCTTTATTTTTGAGGACCTTTATTGTTTACCAGGTGAACGCTTGGCGTCCGAAAAGCGTATGCTTTAGTTTTCCCCGATTTACAGTGGTTCTTTTTCATTGAATGCCAGAAGATACCGTTTAAACCCGCTCGTTCGCTTTCCGCTCCCCCCAAGAGATGGCACTTAACACGTGTCTTTGGCCTTCTAGAATAGGAGCATGGATGCTCCTTTTCTAGAAGGATCCGCGAACAATGCAGGGTCCCCGATCTCATCTGGCAGCCATTACAAGGGCTTGTCGAACTCGAAAACGTGTACGAATACATCATTAACGACAGAAAAACAAGTTTAAAAATACAAAATACTTTTTAAGAAAACCTTTTATTTTTATCTTTTTAACATTTAGTTTTGAAACTTTTAATTCTTATTTTTAACATTCCACATAGTTTTAACAGTTTCTTAACACTGGCAACGCTGGCTGCCACTTGCTTTAAATAAACTTATCAAAATATAAACCGAAATCCAGGATCTCAAAATCCCGTACACGTTTTTGGTGCATGTCCGACCCCTCGACCCTAAATGGTTTTCAGACGTAAGACATTAATATAAGAACTTATTACCGCTCGGAGGATTTGAAAAAAGTTACGTTAAAATTTAAAATTTGTTTAACAATGACCTCGCAATGTATGTAAGCATGTGTATTCTACTACTTCGCCTAACCATGTAAAAGTATACTGCATAGGAGTATGTGGTAATTAAGAAATAATTTTCCCGATGTAATAGTTTAAGAAACTTGCTATTTAATTCATTTCACAAATACTTCTAAAAAGTATTTGGAAAACTCAGCGGGAACCTAGTAAGATAAATGATTCTTGCAAGCGATTAACATTAGCAGGATAAAGAGATGAATAATTTACTGGTAAGAGAATGTTATACACTTCTGCTAACACTAATATAATACCATTAATATAATATAACAATATGCCATAAGTGTGACAGAACTAAGGTGCAAATTTCATCCTGCATGGATGTTCCTCCATAAAAATGACTTACTTAAGTTACTTATAAAACAATATTATAGACTTACGCTAACACCTACTCTAAAATTGTAGCGAAAACGAACGATTTTCCTATGTTAATTAACATGTTTATTTTTCTTACGGGGTTCTATCTGAAATCGTTGTTAAATCGAAACACATGCTACGACTTTATTTTAACATAATTATCGTCTACTAACACTATGACTTGATTTTAACGTAATTACACTCTACTAACACGCGCTACGACTTTATTTTAACATAATTATCATCTACTAACACGCGCTACGACTTTATTTTAACATAATTGTCGTCTAATAACACGCGCTACGACTTGATTTTAACATAATTATCGTCTACTAACACTATGACTTGATTTTAACATAATTGTCGTCTACTAACACGCGCTACGACTTGATTTTAACATAATTGTCGTCTACTAACACGCGCTACGACTTGATTTTAACGTAATTGTCGTCTACTAACACGCGCTACGACTTGATTTTAACATAATTATCGTCTACTAACACTATGACTTGATTTTAACATAATTGTCGTCTACTAACACGCGCTACGACTTGATTTTAACATAATTATCGTCTACTAACACGCGCTAAGACTTGATTTTAATATAATTATCGTCTACTAACACTATGACTTGATTTTAACATAATTGTCGTCTACTAACACGCGCTACGACTTGATTTTAACATAATTGTCGTCTACTAACACGCGCTACGACTTGATTTTAACATAAATATCGTCTACTAACACTATGACTTGATTTTAACATAATTGTCGTCTACTAACACGCGCTACGACTTGATTTTAACATAAATATCGTCTACTAACACTATGACTTGATTTTAACATAATTGTCGTCTACTAACACGCGCTAAGACTTTATTTTAACATAATTGTCGTCTACTAACACGCGCTACGACTTGATTTTAACATAATTATCGTCTACTAACACTATGACTTGATTTTAACATAATTGTCGTCTACTAACACGCGCTACGACTTGATTTTAACATAATTATCGTCTACTAACACTATGACTTGATTTTAACATAATTGTCGTCTACTAACACGCTCTACGACTTGATTTTAACATAATTATCGTCTACTAACACGCGCTAAGACTTGATTTTAATATAATTATCACCAGATAAACCTAACATATGATAAAGCAATTATTTAATCCACTATAAATATAGAACATTGATTACTCAAAATGTACACATTACGTCTATTTTATACGCAATAAACAACCATTTTCTGTTACGTATACAGACATACCAACAGAAATTACAGAATTAGTGTTTGGTACTAATGGCGGTTCCCCCAAATATTTGTTTGCCGGCTATAAAACAAAACGCGCAAAAGGCCTTTAATTTGCTTATGGTGTAACTTGCTAAGCCTTTGCCGCAAAGACGGGCGAAATTATATTCATCCTAGGCGGGCGAACCGTTCAGAATAACGCAGCGGTGATCCATCAAAATGAAGCTCTAACGCGAAACGTTGGAATTCCCGCATAGCAGAGGCCGTGTCACACAAGCCAAGGCCCAACCGCAGAACGAGGATTCCACTTCCCATAATTTTGACCCCGACTCCCCCTGGTGGCGAGAGAGCAAGAGACGCTCTTTCCCCAATCAATGGTGGCGCTACGACTAATCGCTTCCGGTACTGAACTTCCGATCCCCTCACCGAACTCGTCAACGTCTCAAAGTTTGAGTTTTATTATTGATCTTAAAGACGCAATAATGTCCGTTCACACGTCATTCGAGCCAAGACGACCCCGGAAGAACAATGACCCTTTTCCCCTCACCACTCAGTCCGTATCGGCTAAACTTGACAACGCCCCCTATAGGAATAATATCGCGTTTAGTTTCGTACGGAATTGAATCGGAAAGGAGGAAACACGTTACGGTTCGCGAGTCGCCGCTAGATGGTGTTATATAATTCCCGGAAGGAAGTAGCAGAGATAACAAAAATTGACGCGGAAATACGTGGTACTTTACATGTTACGTAATTGGAAAAGACGCGAAAAAATAACGTCAAAGTTAGCACCAAATTGCGCGGTAGAAGTCCCTTCTATAGTATAAACGAATTCGCGATCGAAAACTATAACTACGCCCTCTTTGGTTCGCCTTTGAAACCTAAATAGGTAGCGGCTAAAGCAGACGCTATTAGATTTTCCTCATCGTTATTGGTGCTTTATAAATAATGATACTTGCAATTTAATATAATTTTTGCATCGTTTCCTTATAAGTTATAAAAAATGGTCTTATGACTTTTTAATTTGTCTGTAGCAGACGCTAGATCATAGGCACTACCTAGCAGAGGCTAGCACCGCTACGCCACCTAGACTCGTTTCGATCGCGAATAAAATTATCTGATTTCAATTTATTTTATGGCATGTGGAATGAATAGCACTCGCTTCATTTAAGAAACCAATTTTTCACCGTGAATATTTCAAGTTTGAATTTAACGAGTTGAGTTTTTCCATAAAATATCGCAATAATTTTGAATATATTCAAAGCGCGCTGATTAATGATTTTTTACGCGGTCATAGGTTCCTCAAATATGTCGGAACACAAGTGGAATTTTTAATATAATATTGCCTAGCTATAGCTAAAATTTATTTAAAATCGGTTAACATTTACTATGCCTACGGTTGTAACTAACTAACAAGGAGACGACCCGAGGTGTTACACACCGATTTTGTTCAAACTCGGGGGATTGGTAGACCTTCATGTAACTTGAAAAATCCTAAAGGGATTTTATTCAATGGACAACGGTTTTGTCATGGCAACGAAAAATGTTTTTGACAACATAAATTAACATGGGATTTTGACCGATTTCCCTGTGAAAAAAAATTAAAAAATTGATTAAAATGTGAACAATTTTGATTTTTTTTTCAATTGTTATAATTTTTTTTTTATAATTTTGGTATTTTAATTTGTTTTCAATTTTGAAAAATGTTTCACAGGGGGCGGGGGACCCTTGGAATCGGTCAAAATCCCATGTTATTTTCAATGGGAAAATTTCCATTTTAATTTGTCAAAAACATTTTTCGTTGCCGTGGCAAAACCGTTGCCCATTGAATAAAATCCCTTTAGGATTTTTCAATTTACATGAAGGTCTACCAATGCCCCGAGTTTGAACAAAATCGGTGTGTAACACCTCGGGTCGTCTCCTTGTAAGTACATTTTCAAATTCATTCCAACGACGTATAGATGGATATGTTTCATCTATTCGAATATACACGCTCAAGGGGCACTGCCTTCTACAATACTAGGCCTAGAAATAAGAATAAAAATGGGGTGGCGGTTACAATTTTGAAATATTCGATAGAGGTCGCTTTTTTGGGTAGGGAATGTGCGGGAAATTCTAACGTACGCGAAAAATTTGAATATTAATAGCGAAAATACACTTTAATAATGTCAACATTCAATTTATAGGACAAATAATGAAATAGATTTAGTAAAAAACATTTAAAAATAAGCTTGGATCTTCTACAGGTTTTTTAATCCATTAAAAAAATACATTTATTGTTTTGAAGCCACCAGTGACAGGAGACTGCTGATTGGCCGCAGCCGTTTAACCTTACTTACCCCAACCAAAAAAACCCAAGAGAGCGACATCTAGCGCGAAAATCATGTCAGTTTGAAAATGTCACTTAAAAAATCGACGTTGCTACCATTTCTAGGCCTAGTATTATAGAAGGCAGTGCAAGGGGTTAACGCACCTAAATTTAGTCTAGTTCAGCATTACGGTCGTCGTAAGTTTCGTGTTACCAACAAAACAAACTTTCTACGTATCGGGAACTGCTAAAAGCCTAAAACGGTCTTTAGGCCTTTGAGTGCGTCTGCAATTTAACCTGTCTAATCGGTTAAAGCACTTTACTGAAATAAGGATAAATTATGAAAACGGAATGTAAAATTGATTACTATAAACACTCGCTTCGTATCTGAAATAACTTATCTTGAAATTAGCAATCGTCATCAACGTAACCTGATAGTCATTTGGCCAGCAAAGAGAGCTACATTATTAGCTTGTCTTCAGTAGCTGAAGAATAGATTCTCGTCTAAGTATCATATTAGAACGATTCTAAAGACTTTTTCACACGAGTTAGCTTTTTAAATCAAAATGCTGAGTCAGCAAAAATGGATCAGTGATCCATTTTTTTCTCGCGCACATTTTTGGTGGATCAACTCATCGAACTTTTATTCACACGAACCAACTAGTTGACTCAACTCAAGTTGACTCATCTAGTTGGATCAAAAAGTTGCCTCGTGTGAAAAGGCCTTAAGTTAAATCGAAAACTTAATTATTACCTCTAAATTAACACAAATTGTTTTTCTAGTGGAAAAGGGAAATCAGAAAGATTACTCGTGAAATCTAGGGAAATTCGAGGTGGGAGGAATTTAAAACGAAGCTATTAAAATTCTGACAAACTTCATTAAATTTGAAAAAATACAATAAAAAAAATAATATTGATAGTAAGACTTTTGCCAAAATTGGTTGAGTCACGGCCAACTTTGATCACGCGCTATAGCGGCCAGCCCATTCGTTGAAGTTTCTATGTTAACCTACTAGCCAAAGATATCGGTATGAGTTGAGCGCCCCTAGCGGAATATTTTTTTTAATAGTTTTTTTAATACAGACCAAAGGCGGGGAATTCAAACTTATTCATATTAAAATTATGTTATTGTCGTTTTTACGCAATTAACTTGGACAAAACTTGGAAATATTAATAAATTAACAAGTATTATAACCATTTAATTGCAAAAGTTGCCGATTTATATGTTATATTTTAAATAAAGCGTATAAGACGCGTTAATAACATCCGTTTGCAGTGAAGCCAATATAAAAATCTGCGAGGTTGGAGCGCCAAAATTCACCTAGCGGGAAAATCCTTGTTCATGAAAATAAGGCAATTGAGTAGGCCGCTGTAGCGCGAACAAAGTTGGTCGTGGTTGAGTTTACACACCTGCAATCTTGCTTACAGAAGAAAACTAGCCGGGGGTTGTGGCGTACTCCTGTAATCCCAAGCGTCTGGGAGGCAGAGTTTGTTGATGGCCACCAATCCCCCAACGGGTGGTCGGAATACTTCCGCCACGGGTGTCCCCACCCCTGTCCCACACGTTACAATCCCGAATTAAAAAAAATAAACAGAAGAAAACTGAAAAAATCAGAAAACTCAAACAGATGAATTATGGGTATATAGTTCAATATTGATAACATAGATGGCGCTATATTTAATTTACTAGGGGTTTACTGAGATACTTGTTTTGAAATCATTGAAAACCACTTTTCGCAATGAATTTGTAAGGTAAATATAGTGAATGTTTCTCGGATTTTGGAAAATTAGAGAAATTTTTGTCCGAAAAGGGAAATTTTAACGTGGTGAAACAAAACTTCATTTTCGCGATCTGGCATGGGGAGGATAAACAGTTTAAGGTAAACATTTAAGAAAGGTTAAATGTCTAGTACATAAGGCGGAAAATATTAGCACGAATTTTTGATAAATCGGCCTATATTCTGTTACATTAATCCAGGTTAAAAATGACTATCAATTAAATTTCAAGTGATCAATAAGTATTTAATGAAAATTATAATTTTTAAGCTTCATAATAGAATATTTTTAATACTATGCTCCGTAAAAATCATCAAATTGCACGTGTATGTACGTCAACGTGGTAATCTCGACATTACCCGCTCTATACTTACCCTGGCCTCGCCAAACGGAATTTTTTAGGTAGGCCTCACTAGCAGTACTAAAAATAAACTATTACAACTGTTTTTAAATATTATTTACGATAATTAATTAATTATTAATTTGAAATATAACACGATAGAAGGTATTTTGCAAAATTATGTATCGCGCGCGGGTACACTTAGAAATTCAACAGTAAACAGGCTAAATTTGAAATTCCCGCCGCTGATTTACCGGAAATTCGTGTTAGTATCTTTCCGCCAAATGTACTAGATATTTTGCGTTTCTTAACTCCCAACTGAGTATAGTCCCGTTTTCAAATTCCGATACCATTAAAGACTCAAAGGTTTATTTTTTTAAGTTTAAAGATACTTTAGGCAATTAATACCTTCAAAAACTTTAAATCTCTTCAATTAAGTTCTGGCATTTTAGTTTTCCCGTATCTGGATCCCTTTGCCTAGGCAACGGCAAGATTTTCAAAGTCAAAACACAAAAAATATGGCGATGCAAAGTGCAAACTGAAAACTGTTCCGTTATAAAAAAAATGTAATTCACTTTTTTTTCTAAAGCAACTGTCGGCTCTATCATTGCCACCTGTATTATGAAAAAGCCCCTGTTATTAGAGATGGCCATGAATCTATCCGATTCTTCGAAAAACGCGACTTTACTGGAGAGCGTGGTGCCATCTATTTATGGCAAAGGGAGCTAAAATTCAAAATAGTCAAATGTTAACGTCGTCAGAGAGCCATTGTAGAGTATTATAGTTAGACAACTTATACTCTATTTAGTGGGCATAAACCTAAATTATATATCCCATGTAAAAATATTGTTATAATGGCTGTAATTTATGTTAGTGACCAATTTACAAACGATCCAATCAACGTGATGGGGACCTATAATTATCGCCTTTGGGGTCAAAATGTATCTGAACTATCTTGTTTTGATGTCGATGATAACGACATCTGTTGAAAAAAGAGCTACTTGACTTGCTTTAAAGAAGTTCAATTCCTTTAATTTAAAAGTGTGGACACATTTCATGAATTTAAATGGTGTTAATATAAATTGTTGTTTTTGTCCAGATTAGAGAGCCATCTTTAGGGAATCAAAAGCAACGAAAAAAAAGGTATCCCCCTGGTCGAGAGGTATGCACGGCCTTTATAATAACGTAGGCCATGGTTATAAACTTTAGCATCGAATATCTCAGACCCGATATGGAAATTCAGTTCCTCGGAAACACGGTTGTCAGAAATTTAAATAATCTTCGCTACACTCTGTTGATCCTTGCGAGGGTTCAACGTACGACCAAGATTTTATTCAGAGAAAGAATTGCGTCTTTCTCTTAAGGCAATTTTAGTCTCATAAAAGAACAAAAGATGGCGCTTTTTTTTGTCGGAATTTTTATCGCGTCTTAGAAAAATGGTCCTTAAAGGAATTTGCTCTTTAACAGCCACTTTCTTTTTACTTTTTATCTTCTACTTTTTCGCTAGAAAATGGCTTTGTACGACAATGGTCCGTTGATTCTAACTGTCGCCTTAAATCTTGTTATCGAAAGCTATTAAAAATATAAGAATTATCTGATAAAATGTATGAAAATACTTACTTTTAATTGAACTAAATTCGCATTTTAAGTACTACGAAAAGATATGTCCTCTTGGCAGTTACAAGATTACAGAATTTGGGTTAAATAAAATTTGTACTGTAAATCTTGTTCCCATTATTTTAGTTATGCTAAAAATATGGACATTTATTTTATCTTATATTCCGAATAATCTTGTTACGCTGGTTATTCTCAGACTTAAAAATCTAAAATACATAAAATGTATAAAATATATAAAATATATAAAATATATAAAATATATAAAATATATAAAATATATAAAATATATAAAATATATAAAATTTATAAATTACATAAAATCTTATATTAAAAAATATCTATTGTTCAAAGTTGTGATCTCGACCTTCAATATCATTACCTGGAAAATGTACGAAAAGCTTATATTAATAAATATTTTAACAATATCGACGTCGAAATTAGTGATTTCGACCTTCAAAATCTTTATATATTTTCTATGGCTCTATAGTAATTGTATAAAAACTTTTTGTAATGGTAGGAATGGTTCAGGGGTACTCAAGTCGGTGATCTGTACTTTAAAAATAGCGGTCTCGAGCTTTCAAAATTGTCATGTAGACTTTCAAAATCTCTGAAATGTATTAAAATCTTATCGTAAAACAAAAATTTATTAAGCCCCGCCTTGGAACCGCCGCCATGACATTAATTTGACCTTTCCGCGTAACCATGTCAACGAACACAAGCCACGCCGACGAGCAAGCTACGAATAAACAGGAAGATATCGACTTTGAAAATAGTGATCTTGACCTTCAATATCTTTATCTTACCTTGAAATTGGCTATCTTGTAAATGGAATTATTTTCCATCTGTACGCCCGAGCTCAATTTGAGTCCGAGTTTAAGGAAAATGCTTCAGGTGAGCCCGAGACCGAGCCTAGGTGTGCAGCTAACTAACGATTTCTAAGAGTACGAGAATTGACCTCAGCTCTGCCAGATATTTAATTAATTATTATTATTAAATTATCTAAAGATATCAATGAACACGATTGAAGAGGTAAATAAGACCAACCACGTTTGGGCGAAACTAAAATATATTTATATATGAAATTAAACCGATACGCGGTCCTTCGGCCGATAGGCCTTCAAGGTGAAGGTACAAGTGCCTTGAAGATTACGCGGATTACGCAAAGATTACGCGGAGTACTACGCGGAGTACGCAATGGTTACGAGGATTACGCAAAGATTACGCGGAGTGCGCTAAGATTACGTGGATTACGCAAAGATTACGTGGAGTACGCTAAGACTACGCGGAGTACGAGGAATACGCGGATTATGCAAAGATGACGCGGATTACGCAAAGATTACGCGGAGTACGCTAAGACTACGCGGAGTACGCAATGGTTACGAGGATTACGCAAAGATTACGTGGAGTACGCTAAGACTACGCGGAGTACGCAATGGTTGCGAGGATTACGCAAAGATTACGTGGAGTACGCTAAGACTACGCGGAGTACGAGGAATACGCGGATTATGCAAAGATGATGCGGAGTGCGCAAAGATGACGCGGATTACGCAAAGATTACGCGGAGTACGCTAAGACTACGTGGAGTACGCAATGGTTACGAGGATTACGCAAAGATTACGTGGAGTACGCTAAGACTACGCGGAGTACGCAATGGTTGCGAGGAGTACGCAAAGATTACGCGGAGTGCGCTAAGATTACGTGCATTACGCAAAGATTACGTGGAGTACGCTAAAACTACGCGGAGTACGAGGAATACGCGGATTATGCAAAGATGATGCGGAGTGCGCAAAGATGACGTGGATTACGCAAAGATTACGCGGAGTACGCTAAGACTACGCGGAGTACGCAATGGTTACGAGGATTACGCAAAGATTACGTGGAGTACGCTAAGACTACGCGGAGTACGCAATGGTTACGAGGATTACGCAAAGATTAATCGGAGTGCGCTAAGATAACGTGGATTACGCGAAGATTAAGTGGAGTACGCTAAGACTACGCGGAGTACGCAATGGTTACGAGGATAACGCAAAGATTACGCGAAGTGCGCTAAGATTACGTGGATTACGCGAAGATTAAGTGGAGTACGCTAAGATTACGTGGATTACGCGAAGATTAAGTGGAGTACGCTAAGACTACGCAGAGTACGCAATGGTTACGAGGATTACGCAAAGATTACGCGAAGTGCGCTAAGATTACGTGGATTACGCGAAGATTAAGTGGAGTACGCTAAGACTACGCGGAGTACGCAATGGTTACGAGGATTACGCAAAGATTACGCGGAGTGCGCGAAGATTACGTGGATTACGCAAAGATTACGTGGAGTACGCTAAGACTACGCGGAGTACGAGGAATACGCGGATTATGCAAAGATGATGCGGAGTGCGCAAAGATGACGCGGATTACGCAAAGATTACGCGGAGTACGCTAAGACTACGTGGAGTACGCAAAGACTACGTGGAGTACGCAATGGTTACGAGGATTACGCAAAGATTACGTGGAGTACGCTAAGACTACGCGGAGTACGCAATGGTTACGAGGATTACGCAAAGATTACGCGGAGTGCGCTAAGATTACGTGGATTACGCGAAGATTAAGTGGAGTACGCTAAGACTACGCGGAGTACGCAATGGTTACGAGGATTACGCAAAGATTACGCGAAGTGCGCTAAGATTACGTGGATTACGCGAAGATTAAGTGGAGTACGCTAAGACTACGCGGAGTACGCAATGGTTACGAGGATTACGCAAAGATTACGCGAAGTGCGCTAAGATTACGTGGATTACGCGAAGATTAAGTGGAGTACGCTAAGACTACGCGGAGTACGAGGAATACGCGGATTATGCAAAGATGATGTGGAGTGCGCAAAGATGACGCGGATTACGCAAAGATTACGCGGAGTACGCTAAGACTACGTGGAGTACGCAATGGTTACGAGGATTACGCAAAGATTACGTGGAGTACGCTAAGACTACGCGGAGTACGCTATGGTTACGAGGATTACGCAAAGATTACGCGGAGTGCGCTAAGATTACGTGGATTACGCGAAGATTAAGTGGAGTACGCTAAGACTACGCGGAGTACGCAATGGTTACGAGGATTACGCAAAGATTACGCGAAGTGCGCTAAGATTACGTGGATTACGCGAAGATTAAGTGGAGTACGCTAAGACTACGCGGAGTACGCAATGGTTACGAGGATTACGCAAAGATTACGCGGAGTGCGCTAAGACTACGCGGAGTACGCAATGGTTACGAGGATTACGCAAAGATTACGCGGAGTGCGCTAAGATTACGTGGATTACGCGAAGATTAAGTGGAGTACGCTAAGACTACGCGGAGTACGCAATGGTTATGAGGATTACGCAAAGATTACGCGGAGTACGCTAAGACTACGTGGAGTACGCAATGGTTACGAGGATTACGCAAAGATTACGTGGAGTACGCTAAGACTACGCGGAGTACGCAATGGTTACGAGGATTACGCAAATATTACGCGGAGTGCGCTAAGATTACGTGGATTACGCGAAGATTAAGTGGAGTACGCTAAGACTACGCGGAGTACGGAATGGTTACGAGGATTACGCAAAGATTACGCGAAGTGCGCTAAGATTACGTGGATTACGCAAAGATTACGCGAAGTGCGCTAAGATTACGTGGATTACGCGAAGATTAAGTGGAGTACGCTAAGACTACGCGGAGTACGCAATGGTTACGAGGATTACGCAAAGATTACGCGGAGTGCACTAAGACTACGCGGAGTACGCAATGGTTACGAGGATTACGCAAAGATTACGCGGAGTGCGCTAAGATTACGTGGATTACGCGAAGATTAAGTGGAGTACGCTAAGACTACGCGGAGTACGCAATGGTTACGAGGATTACGCAAAGATTAAGTGGAGTACGCTAAGACTACGCGGAGTACGCAATGGTTACGAGGATTACGCAAGGATTAAGTGGAGTACGCTAAGACTACGTGGAGTACGCTAAGACTACGTGGATTACGCGAAGATTAAGTGAAGTACGCTAAGACTATGCGGAGTACGCAATGGTTACAAGGATTACGCAAAGATTACGCGGAGT
Source organism: Leiobunum rupestre (assembly GCF_980474605.1). Taxonomy (NCBI): domain Eukaryota; kingdom Metazoa; phylum Arthropoda; class Arachnida; order Opiliones; family Sclerosomatidae; genus Leiobunum; species Leiobunum rupestre. The sequence continues at coordinate 40,483,912 of NC_143384.1, forward strand.
GCGCTAAGATTACGTGGATTACGCAAAGATTACGTGGAGTACGCTAAGACTACGCGGAGTACGAGGAATACGCGGAGTACGAGGAATACGCGGAGTACGAGGAATACGCGGATTATGCAAAAATGATGCGGAGTGCGCAAAGACGACGCGGATTACGCAAAGATTACGCGGAGTACACTAAGACTACGCGGAGTACGCAATGGTTACGAGGCTTACGCAAAGATTACGTGGAGTGCGCTAAGATTACGTGGATTACGCAAAGATTACGTGGATTACGCAAAGATTACGTGGAGTACGCTAAGACTATGCGGAGTACGCAATGGTTACGAGGATTACGCAAAGATTACGCGGAGTGCGCTAAGATTACGTGGATTACGCAAAGATTACGTGGAGTACGCTAAGACTAAGCGGAGTACGAGGAATACGCGGATTATGCAAAGATGATGCGGAGTGCGCAAAGATGACGCGGATTACGCAAAGATTACGTGGAGTATGCTAAGACTACGCGGAGTACGCAATGGTTACGAGGATTACGCAAAGATTACGCGGAGTGCGCAAAGATGACGCGGATTACGCAAAGATTACGTGGAGTACGCTAAGACTACGTGGAGTACGAGGATTATGCAAAGGTTACGTGGATTACGCAAAGATTACGTGGAGTACGCTAAGACTATGCGGAGTACGCAATGGTTACGAGGATTACGCAAAGATTACGCGGAGTGCGCTAAGATTACGTGGATTACGCAAAGATTACGTGGAGTACGCTAAGACTAAGCGGAGTACGAGGAATACGCGGATTATGCAAAGATGATGCGGAGTGCGCAAAGATGACGCGGATTACGCAAAGATTACGTGGAGTATGCTAAGACTACGCGGAGTACGCAATGGTTACGAGGATTACGCAAAGATTACGCGGAGTGCGCAAAGATGACGCGGATTACGCAAAGATTACGTGGAGTACGCTAAGACTACGTGGAGTAAGAGGATTATGCAAAGGTTACGTGGATTACGCGAAGATTAAGTGGAGTACGCTAAGACTACGCGGAGTACGAGGAATACGTGGATTATGCAAAGATGACGCGGAGTACGCAAAGATTACTAGAAGTACACTAATACTACGTGGCGTACGAGGAGTACGCGGATTATGAAAAGGTTACGCGGATTTTGCAAAGGTTATCTGGAGTACGCAAAGATTTGGATTCGGATTCGGATTCGATAACGGTTGTTATGGTTATGTTAAAGAAGCTGAAGTTATAACATCGTTCGAAATACACGATATGTGCAAATCTTAGAGAGTTAGATTGCCTACAAGAAAAGAAACTGTTATCTAACTCTCAAATCTGTGAAAATTGCGGTGAGGAGAGGACACTTTCGGACCGTGATGATGCTATTGATGGTTTCGTTTGGCGTTGCCAAAGAAACGGATCGTTAGGAAGCAGAAAGCTAGAGTCTGCAAGTCGGTCAGAGACAATTCATTTTCTCCCGAGCCAAGCTCTCATTTCGCGAAATGCCAATCCTTGGTAGGGGGCCTCTAGGGACCGTAATTACTGTATTCGAAGGCATAAATCTATAATATCAATCGTAATTTATATTGGAGAAATTCCTAGGAAGAAGATTTTGTTTTAAAATTACCAAAATTTCTGCCTGGCAGTTTACGGACGCAGCCTTTAATCGCAATGTTGCATAATTATCGCATATTTAGTCGACGATTGTTAAGAGCATTTACTTAGTAATATAACCGTAGAGCTCAGACTTCTACGCTGAATCAGGGAAATTCAGGCACAGCGTAGTTCCAGGGATAAGAGTAAATGCAGTCCGGCCCAGACTCTATGGGTTCGTGATATTGCGCAGAAATCTCTTGTTGATTGGCGAATGTTTTGCCGGGAAGTGGCATACAACGCCGTTATTACCAAAAGCCAAAGTTTTGGTGAACACGGAAAAGCTGTGAAAGTAGATGAATCCAAGTTTGGCAAACGAGAATGGAAGGCAAGTGGATTTAGGAGTCGAGAGGGAAATCAACAAATGTATGGAGAAACCGGAAGTGGTGCGTGGGCTATTTAGCCATGTATATGGTTCGCACCTGGGGCCGAAGGTAGGGAAAAAGTGTTTTTTCCCTTTTTACAAGAAAGCATCGAGTAATTTAAATTTTATTTTAAACAGCTTTTCCGAAAATTATTGGGTTTTTTTGTAACCCTAGATATTCACCGAAAAAAAATTGTAGATTTTGACCACTTAATTATGCGTTTTTATTTAAATCATATCTTTTTAAATAATTAATTCCACAAAATAGTTTCGATATTTTGTTGATCCTTGACCACTGATTAACTGAAAAAAATAACAAAATCAAAGATGATATTGTTAAAAATTCCCGTGCAAACAAATAATACTCCGTACCTATAATGTTCTAGGTTGTGGGAGGAACTTGTAGTGGCTATGTTTGTGTCGCCAACTTTTAGTTTCCCGATTATCCGGAGTTGTAGCAGACGACAGATGCGTTTCTTCCCCATCGTCTCGCGCTAAACCTAACTTCCGTCGATAGGGAATAAGGTGACTTGTCACTGCCAATATCTCCGCCATATCACGAAGTTCCACGCGTTCGTCACAAATGAAATCTGCTCCCGGGGGGGGGGGGGGTACATTACGGGATGAATATAACAGTGTCTCGTAGCGTCATCTGACAACCGCTATTGGAACTAATATGATTTTTACATCGCAAATAGATGGTTCTATTAAATAAATTGAACAAAAAATAGAAATATAAAATGTCACAAGACAAAGATTTATTAGTATAATCTTAGCACGTGCGATTTGCACGCACACTAGAACATCTGAAATTTCACGGGATTCTAACACCTAGGAGCAACAAACCCAACACCCCACACAAGGAAAACGCAACCCGTCAAAAGTCGTGGATTTTCTTGTGTTCATTTTTCATTGGTTAGACGGAAATTGTCTTCCCCCCGCCCAACCGTAAAACGTTCAGCGTAAAGGCTCGTGACGCTCGTCCAATGAAATTCGTACACAACCCTTCGTTAGCGTGTTTAAAGGCTAGCTGCGTTCTCCTTGTGTTTGTTGCTCCTAGAGCGCAGGGTCTTAAAAAACCCGGGTTTTAAAAACAAAACCCGGACCCATCGGGTTTTATTGGGTTTTTCGCGATATTAATAAAATTTATGTTAACTTTATGAATCATATATTTAAAATTTTAAACAGTTTTCATTCCATGGGTAGTCTAATATTGTTTGTAAATTTAAATAAAGCTGAATTTTCGCCTCATTTTTTCGAATCTAAAATTAAAACTTAACCTCTAGACTGACTTTAAACTGATTAACAAAGTAACACTATTAATGTTTTGTAGTATGTTTACTGTTATTAGACATTTTATATCGATAAAAAGTTTAAAAAAATATTAAAAACCCTAAAAAGTAATTTATGTTTCAATGATTTATTTTGTGGAAAATTTTCTGGAAATTTTTCCGCATTTTATTTTTCCGGAAAATTAACAACACTATTTAAACTAAATACGAATAAACATGTGTTAAAACTAAAATAAGTGTGAACTGAGTTTTTCTTATATAAAAAAACAACTCACTGTTTTTAAGTGGGTCGTAGCCAAAAAAAAACCCTCGGGTACGGGTTTTTATTTCGAACCCTGCTTTATAGACCTATTGTGGTAGACTAAAGGCTCTACGTTAACATTTACAGGGTGTAAACTGAAAATTATCCAGGGCTAATAAGTAACGGATTTGAAATTTTAAAGTCCTGTAGCTCGAGCCGGAGGACATTTAAAACGGAAAATTTAATGACCTTGAATCATGACTTCAAGGTCATTCGAAAATATACAGAGAACCGTTGAGTTAAGAAACTTGGTTCTAATTAGAAAAGTATGCGCCATGACATTTTAGCCCAACAAAAAGTTTCATGGTGCGACTTTTCCTTGAAAATGGTAGCTACAAGCGCAATGCGGCGACTTGGTAATCATCCCTAATTCCAACAAGCAACTATTTTAAAGGCTACTAGGCGATTCCGATTAACAGGAAATATCAATGGAAACATTGAGCAACGACACGAGAGAGGCAGCCTAGACGTCGATATTTTAGCCTTTTTTGACAATGAAAACCTTTGTATACCACCTTATAGTGAAAATAAATTAATTTTCGAAATTGTGTAAATTTATAAACTTTTTGTGAAAATGAAGTGTTCCCAATGGCATAAATATGGCCTGAAAACTTCCGAACTTGAGAAAAAGAGTTCTAAGACAAATGCCTTAGACAAATGCTTAAACTAATTTTGGAAATGACCCTAGTTGAACTTGGAATTTGTTCTTGTAGTATATTGCTTATTTTGAAGATAAATTAAGAACAAGGTAAACAGTTTACGTGTACGATAATTATCGTACGTCTCGAAACGCTGTTCTACACAGTACACAGATCCAGAGATAGCCGGCGATCGTACTGGAGAGTCTTCCCCCCTTAAAGTAAGTGGCTCCTCTATCATTGCCCCTATTATTAGAGATAGCCATGAATCTATCCGATTCTCCGAAAAACGTGACTTTACTGGAGAGTGTGGTGCCATCTACTTACGTCATAGGAAGCTAAATATCAAAATAGCCCAATGATAACGTCGTCAGAGAGCCATTGTAAAGTACTATAGTTAGACAACTTGTACTTATATAAAATCTTGTTAATAATTGCTGTAATTTACGTTATTGACCATTTTACAAACGATGCAATCAACGCGAGGGGTACATATAACTACCGCCTTTTTTATTTCGACGCAAGCGACATCTATTGAAAAAAGAGTACTTTCTGTCGAGCCGCATTTGGTTTAATACAATCATGATAGGATGAACACCTTTCTGATCTTCAGAGGCAAACGTCAAAATACAAGTCTACAGTGTTGCCAATGCTTGATAAACGAAATTCCCTTAGCTGAATAGTAATTTCCCCATTAATTACCAAGCCACTATTTATAGGAAATATAACCTGAAAAGCAATCTTTATGGAAGACCTCTTAATTTTTAAAATTACCCTGTACAGTGGCGCCAAACATTTCTAAAGCAAAAGGCTAGAGCGGCCAGAGCTGCAAACTTTGGTGTTTCAAAATCAGCTAGGCTAATACCCACCACCTTAGGCCTAAGTCATCATGCGACTTTTGAAGCCCTTAATTCAGGTGGCCGGGTTACAATGCGTAGGAGGGTGGTGGAGGTTATATTAAAATACTCGATAATCCACAATCCCACAAAAACGGCAATTTTTATTAAAAATTCCAGGGTTTATCTCACATAATGGAAATGAAAAATCGTGGAAATTCCCACAATGTTGTATTTATCCCGCAAATTGGCAAAACTGAAATGCCAGTACTCACCATATGTCTATAAAAAGTTGAATATTTTGGATATCGACACTAGTGCGCTCTGGTGGTGGAGATTAAACAATTCTGTTTGGCAATATATGACGTGTTGCTTCCAAGATACTAAAATCTTATTATATTATATTATTATTATAATAGTATATTTTTATGTAAAATCGTATTGTAAATTTGGAACATTAAAATAACTTATATAAACAGGGCGATTTTGACCCTGAAAATGCTCATCAGGACCTTCAAAATGACGATCATTTACATGGGAAATTCGGCACAACTGACACCATCGACGATATAGCCCAACTATGTCGCTACGCAGTTTTAATATACCCTGATCGCAACGTGGTTGCAACCTCGAGTCTTCGGTTTGCTCATGCCCACTAGAGAGCCGGGAGTAGTGGCTCACTCCTGTAATCCCAGGCGTCCGGGAGGCAGAGTTTGTGGAAGGCCGTGTGAGGACGACTACCAATCCCCCAAACGGGTGGTCGGGATACTTCCGCCACGGGTGTCCCCACCCCTGTCCCCACGTATCCCCCCGTTACACATTTCTCACCCTGATTAATCAGTTATTGTGTGTGTGTTGGTGTCTAAGGCCTCGGGTCGATACCGATGTTTGTGTATCTCAAAAAAAAATGCCCACTAGAGGCGCTGTTGATATTATTAAAAAACATCGAATTATTAAGACGTTAGCTTTCGATCTGTCGAGTTCGATTGCTCCATTAGCTAATTAAGTACAATTTTGGTACTTTGCGAAGGTGAGTTTATTCTGTTCCATACTATTAGGATTTATATAGTAATTACTACCGTCTAGTACTGTGATCAGAATGAATTTAGTTGGGCCTAAGAATACGGGATTGCCGTGATACCATTACCATCGCATATTTTGTTCGTCTGCTTTCAATTTTTCGTGACACTATTTCACACACGATCAACATTTGTTTACGTTTTGCGATGCGCTGATCACTCACCATGACCGGTGTACAAGCGCGTTGTTTTGACTGAACTAAAGTAACTGATTACAGATTTAGCATTACTAAAGGCTGTACTCAGTTTGATCGGTGGACAGATTTTTAGTTGGTGGCTAGCTCCTCGACGTTTTGTGATTAAAAGGTGGAAGAATTTTCTTGAAGTAAGCTTGGGTGGAGCCAGAGGCTATTGGTATGGCTTAGTAGTGGATTAACCAATAGAGTAGTAGCAATCCTTAGCTTTGGTCATGGCCGACATTGTGGGCGCGAATTTGTTATGAATAGGAAAAAGCATGGGTGACGTCGTGGGACGTAGCATTGCCATTACTCTATGGGCTGAGTCAGGAATCCATACCTCTACTTGGAATGCTTATCGCGGCAGATTTTCATCTTGATGTGGCTGACCGTTTTTTATGAATCGTGTACTATATATAGTATACGAGTCATTATAGGCTGGTGTCGTCCATGTGTGTGTGTGTGTGATCGGGTATGATCGGGAACGCGAAAAAACATAGCGAAGCGGGGGAAATTCCTCTTAGTTTGCGTTGTGTAGATCATCAAGAGCCCTATACAACGGCAAATTGACGTGACAACACAGGTTGAATTATATTCAATTCACGACTGCGCGCATGCGTTTTTCGGCTTCCCGGCTAGAAATGAAATATAAAAAGATGGCCGAACGTCGTCGAGAAAATACGAGCATTCAGGCAAAACGGGTTTAGTTTCTAGTCAAAATTAAAGATAATTCATAAATAATACAAAATCTAGTTGCATAATTGAGTTTGTGCAATAAAATAATTAGCGATTTGAGCTGTATGTAATTGAAATTCGGTTATTTCTGGCTATTTCGTTGTCAATTCATCGCTAAGACTTGGATGCTTTTACATCTATACATATTTTTCTTTTTGGCCAACACACTCAGCGAAGCGACCGGTGTAAAGGTTAATGACGCGCTCTATCAATCTACCGGGCGTGAGTTCAATTCTCGCTTCCACATTTTATTTTCAGTTTGAACATTTTATCTGCTTTTTATATCAAATAATTTATATTACTTAAATTCCTCGAATTAATTATCTTGTCATTTTAATTCATTTTGGGCTCCCAACGCCATCTCGTTACAAAAAAAATAACTAAGAATTTTGGAATTGCTGTATTTTTCAATTATAATTATTTATAATAGTATTTAATTTCAGTAGTATTTCCAAAAATATTAAAAATATTAAATTACACTCTTTAAACTAAAATAACTACTAACAATAAACAATCTGAGCAAACACACGGGTACACGATTCATATTACAAAAATATATTTTTGTTTCCTTTACGTAACTTTGTTAACTTAACAAACAGCAACGTGAGAGGGGAGCGCGCGCAGAGGGGATTTTTTGTCTCGTAGGCGGGGCCAAAGCCGCCAGAGTGATCTTACCATACGCGATACGGCACGATAAGCATTCCAAGTTGAGGTATGGATTTCTGCTCAAAATAATAACGTTAGCAGTTCAAGGAGATGCACAGTAGGGTGGTCCAAAAGGAGGTTTTAGCAACGTGAGAAGAGCCATAAGGGGCTGTTCACTAATTAGGCTTATTAAAATTATCAATCATTATAAAAAAGCGTATTAAACAAAAATGTTTAAAAGGCTACATCAGCGTTTGAAAAATTCGGCCCGAATTGAGCACGTGGTAGCAGATGCGACCAATCCTATTCTTTAAACTAGTTGAAAAGATCAAATTCAAACTCCGATATGGCCCTTTGAGCTAAAGATAATTATACAAAAACCAATTCGGCGAACTGAAATAACCGTGTTAATTCTTGTTAATGTTACTGCTAAGAAAGGTCAGATATTAAAATAGACTTAGAATTCGGGTCTTTACGAAACACTATGAAACATACTCGTTGGCAAAATACACCAAGAAAAAGCTCTAAGCGTGAAGCGATTGTGTGGAAACTGAAAAGGGAAACGTGATTTTCGACCCAGGAACTCATCTTGTCTATAAATTTATTTTTAGTTATTTCGAGTGAAAAATAAAATTATTTCGACCCATTCTTTTGGTCCGACTTCCGCTGAGAGTGACGAAGATAAGATGGGTTCCCATGTCAAAAATCACGTTTCTCTTTTCACTTTTCACACAATGGTTCCAATTTGAAAGATTTTCATCGTGGTGGTTTGCATCGGCTTAAAGACATTTAGACTTATATTTTCAATTTACAATATTTTTAAATTGGAACCATTTCTCTAAATCCATTGGTTCTCGAGATAAAATTTTATTGACCTTGAACCACGAGTTGCATGTCAAATATCATTCCTGAAAGTATAGATGCGCAGACCATATTACCGAAGTCACTTAAGCGAAGTGGTTCTATATTCAAATAGATCTATTCTGATCCCGTCTACCTAAATACCATCGAGTTCCAAGTCGCAGTTGGTTTTACCGTAGCTAAAATATCACATTTGGATACTTAAACGTCTAGACATCGTGTCAGTCTATAATTTATAATTAAGGATAATGACTATGTTGAGACGATTTTTAGCTTTTCTCCTGCAATCCACCTCACGCTCCAACAGTAAGCTCCTCCCCTTTAGTGCCAATCAAATCGGTCAAGTATAATAAATAAATAAGTTTCCTCAAGCTGACGTCTTACGACTCGATAGAAGCACACTTCGGCGCCGTTTTTCCCGGGGGACAGTCCACTTCCTGGATTAACGACGCACCCCTCAAAATATTAAATCCGATTTAATCGTGATTATTTTGATTAAATTCAATTTAATCACGATTAAGTTGATTAAATCACGTTTAATCAAGATTAGAATATTTAAATCACGTTTAATCAAGATTAGAATATTTAAATCTGATTTAATCATGATTAAATGATTAAATCTGATAAAAATGTTTAAATCTGTTTAAAAAAATTATATCGTGATTAGTATGATTAAATCGTACTTTATTTTTGATTTTAATGATAAATTCTATTCGATCGATTATATTGATTAAATCTAATTAAAATGATTAAATCTAATTAAAATGATTAAATCTAATTAAAATGATTAAATCTAATTAAAATGATTAAATCTAATTAAAATGATTAAATCTAATTAAAATGATTAAATCTAATTAAAATGATTAAATCTAATTAAAATGATTAAATCTAATTAAAATGATTAAATCTAATTAAAATGATTAAATCTAATTAAAATGATTAAATCTAATTAAAATGATTAAATCTAATTAAAATGATTAAATCTAATTAAAATGATTAAATCTAATTAAAATGATTAAATCTAATTAAAATGATTAAATCTAATTAAAATGATTAAATCTAATTAAAATGATTAAATCTAATTAAAATGATTAAATCTAATTAAAATGATTAAATCTAATTAAAATGATTAAATCTAATTAAAATGATTAAATCTAATTAAAATGATTAAATCTAATTAAAATGATTAAATCTAATTAAAATGATTAAATCTAATTAAAATGATTAAATCTAATTAAAATGATTAAATCTAATTAAAATGATTAAATCTAATTAAAATGATTAAATCTAATTAAAATGATTAAATCTAATTAAAATGATTAAATCTAATTAAAATGATTAAATCTAATTAAAATGATTAAATCTAATTAAAATGATTAAATCTAATTAAAATGATTAAATCTAATTAAAATGATTAAATCTAATTAAAATGATTAAATCTAATTAAAATGATTAAATCTAATTAAAATGATTAAATCTAATTAAAATGATTAAATCTAATTAAAATGATTAAATCTAATTAAAATGATTAAATCTAATTAAAATGATTAAATCTAATTAAAATGATTAAATCTAATTAAAATGATTAAATCTAATTAAAATGATTAAATCTAATTAAAATGATTAAATCTAATTAAAATGATTAAATCTAATTAAAATGATTAAATCTAATTAAAATGATTAAATCTAATTAAAATGATTAAATCTAATTAAAATGATTAAATCTAATTAAAATGATTAAATCTAATTAAAATGATTAAATCTAATTAAAATGATTAAATCTAATTAAAATGATTAAATCTAATTAAAATGATTAAATCTAATTAAAATGATTAAATCTAATTAAAATGATTAAATCTAATTAAAATGATTAAATCTAATTAAAATGATTAAATCTAATTAAAATGATTAAATCTAATTAAAATGATTAAATCTAATTAAAATGATTAAATCTAATTAAAATGATTAAATCTAATTAAAATGATTAAATCTAATTAAAATGATTAAATCTAATTAAAATGATTAAATCTAATTAAAATGATTAAATCTAATTAAAATGATTAAATCTAATTAAAATGATTAAATCTAATTAAAATGATTAAATCTAATTAAAATGATTAAATCTAATTAAAATGATTAAATCTAATTCAAATGATTAAATCTAATTCAAATGATTAAATCTAATTAAAATGATTAAATCTAATTCAAATGATTAAATATAATTAAAATGATTAAATCCTATTCAAATGATTAGATCCTGATTCAAATGATTAGATCCTGATTCAAATGATTAGATCCTGATTCAAATGATTAGATCCTGATTCAAATGATTAGATCCTGATTCAAATGATTAGATCCTGATTCAAATGATTAGATCCTGATTCAAATGATTAGATCCTGATTCAAATGATTAGATCCTGATTCAAATGATTAGATCCTGATTCAAATGATTAGATCCTGATTCAAATGATTAGATCCTGATTCAAATGATTAGATCCTGATTCAAATGATTAGATCCTGATTGAAATGATTAGATCCTGATTGAAATGATTAGATCCTGATTGAAATGATTAGATCCTGATTGAAATGATTAGATCCTGATTCAAATGATTAAGTCTCGTTTAAATCGTGATCAGATTTTCTAATCTGGATTATAATTTTTAATCTTGATTACCCTGATTTAATCATTTTACTATGATTAAGACGCACCCAAAATGGAAGTGACCTGCCCCTCGGTTTTTCCTCCCCTCCTTCCTTCCTTTCCCTCAGTAGAAATAAATAAATTTTTTTATATTAATAAATTTTATCCTTTTCATATTTAGCTACGAAGAATCGGCTTTGTAAGAAATCTACACTCAAGATCCGAGTCCTTTTAGTTAGATTCGTAAATGTCAAGCGAAGAGAAAAGCGACAAACTATATATCTTGGAGAAAACTACGAAGGACGTGACGTTTGACATCCGCAAACCAAGTCGGTTTCTGATGGGCGTCCGAGACAAAGATGGCTACCTCAACCACTTTGAAATCTATGTGCAGTTTGGCCACCCTCAATCCCCGATCAAAACAATGACCTTCATCCTCGATCAGGCCGATTTCAAGTCCGAAAAATTCGTTCAGAGTACCTGCCTCGTTCGCCTACTGAATTTGGACAAGTCGAAGACCATCTTCAACTTCCGGTACCGCGTGTTCGGCCATATACCATTGTCGGGACCCAACGACAGCGACAAACACGATCTCTACTTCAGCAAACAAAGCTGCTGTTTCGAAGACTACATTGACGACTTCGACGATGACCACGAGAGTCTATTCGTGATCTCGGTAACCTTGGGTTCTCAGTTTGTCCCAAAGCCGAAGTCTTTCGAGTCGCAGAAGAAATTACTCGAAGAAGAGATACTAACAGACTTCGTCATCCAAACCAAAGGGAAAGACTTCCCGTGCCACAAGGTCGTCTTGGCCGCTGAGTCGGACTACTTCAAGACCATGTTCTTGTCCAAATTGAAAGAGTGCTACAACAACGTGCTGGATTGGTCCCATCACTACGATCCGGACACCGTCGAAGATATGTTGCACTACGTATACACCCACCAAATTCCGCTGAAGGTTAAAGAGACTTGTTTTCAATTGCTAGAAGTAGCTTGTATTTGCCTGCTCGACAGTCTGAAAGATATGACCGTCATGACCGTCTTTGAGATCATGAGCGTGGACAACGTCTTGGATTCCTTGAAACTGGCCATCAAGTACGAAATCGACACCCTGAAGAAAAACTCTTTGAATTTCTTATTCGAAAATTACGAGGAAGTATCCAACAGCAGCGGCTGGAAGAACATGGACGGCGAAACGGCCAAGATGATCATGAAGTCCTCCTTCGACTTAATGGGCGCCCAGAAGATGACCGTTTGAGTATAGGGATTTTTTTTAAATAAATATGTACAGATTTTGATACAAATATAAACCATTAATTGAAAAAAATATTTATATTCGTAATTGCGCTTTGTGGCATCTAGTAGCAACAAACACAAGGAGAACGCGGCTATAGCCTTTAAACACGCTAACGCAGTGTTGTGTACAAATTTCATTGGACGAGCCTTTTCGCTGAGCGTTTTACGGAAATGGGAAGACAATTTCTCTCCCCTTCCGACGTCTAACCAATGAAAACTGTGCACGAGAAAATGCATGACTTTGGACGGGTTGCGTTCTCATTGTGTGTGGTGCTGTGTTGGTTGCTCCTAGGTGGCATAATGAATAAATATAAAATGTTACGTAAACAATAGTAACATTTGTCGAACAGTCTTAGCTTTAACACACTGTATAGAACGAGCTACGTGTACTTGGTGAATCCGGGGCAACTGTTAAATTCAAAGTTTAATCACCTCAACTCTGGAAAAAGAAATGGTTGCGTAGTTACCATTATCACGCGGAAGATGTAACACCTTTTAGCATTTTAGGAAGTAAGGAGGGGGGGATAGACGAGCCAAAATGGGACGACCTTATTAGAATAATTATCTCTGGAAATAATCTACGTTTAATCCCGAAGAGATCGGGAGAAGACATTTTAAAGGCGCGCCTGGCTGTAAAATATTAACCGCGGTATCAGGCAAGGGGCAACGCCCTAAGCCTTGGCGCGTCCTTTCCCGAACTCCTCGAGGGCCTCCCGAAGCCGATGGCGATTATAATTGAACCCTGGCTCGCGTAAATCGTCACAGGGCGGGCCTTTGCCACTTAACGCGGAGACGCGTTTTCCGTCATTACTGTCATACTCAATAATATTAATAACATCCATAAGGAATCTGTCCGGAAAGGAGACAGCACTCCAGGCCTGAGAGAAACGCTTGCACCGTTGACTGTCGACGCCTCCCAATTTCTTCATTACACCCTCCTCCCCAAAAACGTCAATTTGTCCTATCTGGTAAAGGTCATTGAACTTGGTAGTACGACTAGAAGTACTTTAGTAAAGGGCTCGGCATTTAAACCGTTTAAGCCACGTAGGTAAAAAAATGTTTTGCGTCGTCAGCAAAGACACAAATGCGACGGTTTGCAACCAAATTAAAATTTAACACTAATGAAATGTTGAAAAGAAAATTACGATTGCTATTGTAGTCAAACTATATCAAACAGCGTTAAATATTAAACGAACTACCTAACAATTGTGCATAAATCATAAGCGTACCTGGATACCCGAGATCAATGACATCGTAATTCAGATAGCAACGTTTCTTCGTGTTTTTTGGGTAGTTTAGTTACAAGAACCAATTATCTAAATAATGGCGGGGTACCATTCTACGAATGAATTAATATCCGATATTTAAAAATATTATTAATAATAATAATAATAATAATAATAATAATAATAATAATGAGATTATCGGGGTCCCATTTTACAGGAACATAAATATTATAAATTGGGTTGGTATATCTACATGGGATTTTAATATATCCCTATGAAATATCCCTGAAAGTGTTATGCAATGTGTAATTTTGGTTCAATGCGTTGCGATTTTTGTGAAATTTTGCGCTAGCTTTATAAATTAATCGGATCTTTTTTTAATTTAAATTCATTTTTACTTTTTTAATAACTTTTTAATTTGTGCCAAAGAAGTTGAAGAAAATTATATTTAATGATTGCAAATTAAAAGATCCTCATAAATTTGAAATCAGCCAAAATTGTAGGATTCGGTTGTATGGGAGACGAGCCTAAAAATGGTCTCAATATAGTTATTATCTCCAAGGATAATGCAGTATTATCCTTGTTCTACCTTAGTATAAATACATTTCAGAATTCTAGGATTTTACAGAAGCAATTCCGAATTCTAGGATTTTACAGAAGCATTTCAGAATTCTAGGATTTTACAGAAGAATTGCAGAATTGTAGGATTTGATAGGGCCTGTTAATAATAGGATTTCGTAGGATCAGTAAAGAATTATAGAATTTGATAGAACCAGTTAAGAATTATATGATCTTGATAGGACCAGTTCAGAATTCAATAAAGCTTTTTATGTTTTAATTCTAAGGAACGAAATATGGATTGGTTTAATTTTTCTGGCTTTAAAAGTAAATTTTGTACTTTAAATGGTAATGGAACTAAATCGTCTGCTAGCAGACGCTACAACTTGTTTTTAAAGTAACTAGCACCAATCCCAATTAGCTTTTGTTAAACTTGGTGGCAGAAATGTTAAATTAGTTGATCAACCGCAACTATTACGGAACCTGTCTGTACTTTCAGAATTTTCGGGCCAACGAACTGAATCAAAGGATCTTAATGAGGTTCTTTATTTCCCCTGATATCCAAGGAACCACGAATGATAGAAGTCAATCGATACACCATTAATTAACTTTGTCTATTTAAATTCTTTTATAACGCCTTTTGTCAAATTAAATGAGATATTATACGTCAATACAATTTCCTTTCGCAACATTAAAACCGTAACTGATTGGAATTGAATTGATAGCCGCGCCCTGAGATAATATCTTTCAGACATAAGAATTCACCTCCTTATCGACTGCTAAGAATGTATTGGGGGGGGCAAAGCAGTTTAAACCCGGCAGTCTGGGGTGCTGCGCCCTGGCGACAGGGCCGTGCTTAGAGGTCTCGCGGCCCCGGGCGAAATGCATGGGCGAAACTGATTGTAGCGGCCCTCCGGTATATACATCCCTATGGTAAAATTTTAGAGGCCCTGGGCGACCGCCCGGCTCGCCACCCCCTAAGCACGGCCCTGCCTGGCGATAAGAAAAAACAATGCTAACCAAAAGTATTTTTTGTAATTGGAAATTTTATAATAAACAGAGAAGTAGAAGAGATTGTAAGTTTCAAAATCAATATTTCTTAAGAAAATAGGTGCTCCTAAAACGTGTTAATTTTTTCTTCTACGTCACTAGCTATAGTTATTGAAGTCTGTTCAAACTATTTGAAATTAAATGGACTTCAGCGACACCAAGTTTGTCCACACTGAACTAAAATTACCCGTGATTTTCCTATTCCCAGTATTAACGCGTTCTTTTTAAAAGCTAACAGTGAGTCCCTTTAGATTATTGTTCCATGAGTTACGTAAGGTTGGGATAGTAATTAGTTAGTTGAATAGTTATCTTTTATAAGAGGTATATAACATATCCTTCTGACAGCATCAATGGTCAATTTTCGAAATTAAACGTCTTAATTCGAAGATAAGATGACCATCGAAGCAGTGGCGTAGCTAATGGTCCGCAGGGCCTGCGGTGCGGGGGAGCCTCGAGCTTCAGGAGGGCCTCGAGCTTCGGAGGGGGGCCCCGCTAACCATAAAAAAAATAATTGGGGGCCTCATAGAGATTTTGGCGGGGGGGCCTCTGAGTTCTCAGCTACGCCACTGCATCGAAGGACCACCGACCAACGACGCCAAGCCTCGAAAGTCCTTATTAATCTAAGCGGGGTTGAAATTCTTTATCTGAATGATCCCCGAATTCCCAAACCACAATATTTGACACAAGGCATCCCAGATTACAACTGGAACACAATCGCGACGTCACCTAGTGTCTCGTAACTTACAAAGATAAACGACGACAAAAGGCTGCCACCTTTTCTAGTCCGTATTGACAATAACTTATCGAATGGGTAACAATCGAACTTCTGATTAAAACGACCCAGCAACCACGTCTCTTGACAGCGCGCCGGGTACGGCGCGGTGCTTTAATCCGCTTATACGAAAGGGACGAGTAACAAGGTATCTGGTCAGCGAAGAGGGAAGTAGAGCAAAAGCGCTAGGGCGAAAGTTCACCGTATCGATTTGTTAACGTACCCTATCTCTTCCGGGAGTCATAACCAGAAACTTAAGTTACCTGATATTGAATCCGAATGGGAAAGACGCCAAAGCTAACGCCAATGCGATATCTCACGGTGAGAATGTCGTAACTCCGAATTGTTAGCTTTTGGAAATAAATGGATTTCGTGTTGCTCTGGGAATTCAAAAAGAGCTTTTGGTCGGGTTATTTTTGGATTTTAACAAATGGAAGCGTGTTAAATATTAATTGATTTATTTTCAGAATTAGCAAATTAAATATTTAAATTTTCAAGCAAAAAACGTTTACGGAGATACAGGATTTAAATTTATTTGGAATTTTGATTTTATCCCAGTTTTTTTTTTGTTTTCTACGTTCTCTTGAAATGATAATTTGTTTTCAAACTTTGTGAAATTTTAAAATTAAAGTCACGGTTAAATATATTCCATGTAAAAATATTGACCAATTTACAAACGATAAAATCAACGCGAGGGGTACCTATAAGTACCGCTTTCTTGATTTCAACGCTAGCGACATCTATTGAAAAAAAGAGTACTTCACGTCGAGCCGAAACTTGCTTTAAAACTCGGTTTTAAGGAGTCGCAATACTGATTAGTATTGTTTTTTACGTTAAAATGTCATATTACCTTGAAATTCCGTTACACCACATTTTGTAATCGGTGGCTTGAATGATTACGGTAATCGCTCTGTAATAACAAATCCATCTGTAATTAGTGGTGACGTCAGGATTCTGAGATATTTTTCTAGGGACGAGGGCCCATTTTAAATGAGTAAATTGGTCATGTTGTGTCCCCACAAATTAACTTAAGTAGGCTCTTTATAAGGCCCCTTAAAATGGTTTTGTGGGTCCCCAAGTAAAATGAAAAGTAGACTGTAGCTATATCCCTGGTAATCGCCTCTTGATTGTTTTCTAATTTATGCAATCGCTTGTAATCATTTAGTAATCAATGTAATCGCTTGTAATCATTTAGTAATCAATGTAATCGCTCTATAATCATTTAGTAATCAATCTAATAGATTCGTAACCATTTAGTAATAAATCTAATATATTCTTAACCATTTAGTAATCAATCTAATAGATTCGTAACCATTTAGTAATCAATCTAATAGATTCTTAACCATTTTCTAATCAATCTAATAGATTCGTAAGCATTTTCTAATCAATGTACTCGCTCCGTAATCAATACTAATAATAATAATAATAATCGGCTAGGCTAATACCCTTAGCACCACATTAGGCCCAAGTCATCTAGCGACTTCTAATGCCTTAAACAGTATTTATGTAATAGGTGTAGAAAATATGTGAAATGGTGAGTCAACAAATACTCTTTGCATCGAACATTTACCTCAGCTTTGCGAATAAAAAATGGAGTTACCGAATTTTGGCACTCTGATACCGACAAATGTATTATAATCTGCACTTTGGCAACGGCAGCAGGTGACGCAGTCTAGGCGAGACCATCGCGAGATGCGATAGGAAGATTGCGAAAGCCAATAGGAAGTGAGGGGCGTTTGTTGTCGACCCCCCCCCCCTTCCCGAGATGGGGTACAAACCCCCCTGCCACCGACGCCGACCAGATAAGCGTTGCGTTTCCGTAAAATCCCCCTTTGGTTCGCGAATGGAGAGAAATAACAGTTATAAGCCCCCCCCCCTCCCCCCAGGCCAAAGCTTATCTAGGAACGTAAAAGTTATTAGCTAGTGGACTAGTATATCTGGGGGGATATTTTATGGAAATTTTGGGCTATTTTGGTCGTAACGGTTCGATTCTGATTGTATTTTCCTTTTCCGTTTGCTGCTTGATGTAAATATTTGCTACGCAACTTAAAGACTAATTTTCGTCCACAAATAAAACAGATAAACTAAAACTACTTTATTCAACCAAATATTCAGTGGCGTAGCAATAGGGCGGCCTGGGTGGCAAATGCCGCGGGCCTCGGACCCCGAGAGGGCCCATCGTGCGGGAACGTCATGCCTTGGTCGAAACATTTTCAAAATTAAAAAATACACAAAATATAATTTAGTATTTCAGTAACTATTTTACTTACTTTTCGTAAAATGATTTAAAACATAATTTAACTTCCGGATTTTTTTATAAAGTAGTACTAGGTTAGTTCGTGATATACTTTTTCGTATGTGTCGTGTGCCCGATTTTACTACGAATGTCAAAACTATCATGTAAAAAGGTTTTATGTATACATTTTGCTATTTCTGCGATAACTTTTCCCGCCTCACCTCCACGTAGGTTCGGCACCTACTTCGTATTTCCACTATACCCAACTTTCACAATTTTTTCATCCCATTTAAAGCGGCTAGTTGGCCGGGAGTAGTGGCTCCCTCCTGTAATCCCAGGCGTCCGAGAGGCAGAGTTTGTGGAAGGCCGTGTGAGGACGACTACCAATCCCCCAACGGGTGGTCGGGATACTTCCGCCACGGGTGTCCCCACCCCTGTCCCCACGTATCCCCCCGTTGGCGTGGCCGTTACACATATCTCACCCTGATTAATCAGTTATTGTGTGTGTGCTGGTGTCTAAGGCCTCGGGTCGACACCGATGTTTGTGTATCTCAAAAAAAAAAGCGGCTAGTTGTCAGTTGACTTAGTCTTGTTACTTGTAACTTGTCTATTTGTATCGCAATAATCACAAATTATTATAGTGTATGATATCATGTCTAACAAAAAGAAATTAAGTGGAAGTGAGAAACGAAAAATGAAAAAGTAAGCAGAGGAGAAAGCGTCTAAATTACCTAAAATCAGTGGATTTTTTGCACCTTTTGAAGAAACAAGTAAATCGACAGTGAATAAGTGCACTAGAACTACTGAGGAAGAAACAAATAATGATCAGACCAAACGTCACTATGAAGACAATGATTATGATGCGACTACCATGCCGAACATCATCGATTCTTCCGAGAAACATAATAGCATAGCTAAAGCTAATAGTGATGATACCTGTTTTGAGGTAACTAGCATAAATTCAGTGAATCGTTCTCTTTTTGCTATTCCAAGTATATTAACATCTTATCCAACGGACCGCGGTCACTTTGGTAGTATTTTGAACGATAATATAAAGCGATATATTGTTGAAAGGGGACATTGTAGACCGACTGGTCCCTTTGAAATGGACGAAAAAGGTCGTTCTTTTTCCGAAAAATGGTACTATTTGACATCAAAATCAGGTGTTAAAATTGAACGAATTTTGCTGTGTTTCTTCACTATTCTTAAAAAAGCATATTGCGATCCGTGTTGGTTGTTTGCAGATCGGAGCGCAAGTAACTTTCAAAATTTTTGGGTAGAAGGTTTTTCGGACTGAAAACACGCAAGTGGAGCAATTCAAAGACACGAGTCTTCCACCATTCATTTAAATTCTTGCATGGTATATGAACAATGGCGCTTGCATGGAACATTGGACAAAGAACTAGAGCAGACTTTGCAACGAGAAAAACTGTTTTGGCGCCAGGTCTTGCATAGGATGTTCGACGTATCTCTAACACTAGCCATGTGTAATTTACCTTTTCGAGGGCACAGAGAAGAATTAGGAAGCAAGAAAGGGTCGAATGGAAATTTCATTTGTATTTTAGAGTTGCTAGCTAACTATGACCCAGTTCTGGAAACAATTGTTAATAAGCGACAAGGTTCAATTAAATATACCAGTCCTACTATTCAGAATGAAATTATAGAACTACTTTCCAAAAATGTTGAGTCAGAATTAATCTTGAGAATCAAGGCAGCACCATTTTTCTCCTTAGTTGTTGACACCACTCAAGACATTTCCAAAGTTGATCAGTTATGTGAAATATATCGGTATTGCACCGTGGAATATGATTCTTCTGGTAAACCAAAAGAAGTTCGCATAAATGAAAAATTTTTGGGCTTCCACAAGGTAGACGACCAAACAGCGGTATCGCTAACAAACCAGATAATACATACAATTCAAGGTAGGGGAATATCTATAGAAAAGTGTCGTCGTCAAGGGTACGATGGTGCAGCTAATATGAGTGGAATTTACAATGGGTTGCAAAAACGAATTCGCGATATAGAATCGAATGCGGTGTATGTGCATTGCGCTGCACATAACTTGAATTTAGTAGTAAATGATGCTGCATCACAAATTTCAGAGATGTCAAGATTTTTTGACACTGTTCAAACTGTTTATTTGTTTTTTTGGACAAAGTATTCAGAGATGGGACCTATTAACCAGTTTAGATACCGAATCAAAGCATACGCTTAAAAAACTGAATCCTACTCGTTGGGCTGGTCGTTACGATGCTATTTTTGCTCTCAAAACATGTTTTACAGATGTTCAAAAAACTTTAAAAAAAGTAATATTGACTAGTAAGAAAACAGATGAACGAAATGAAGCCATAGGAATATAAAAAAGAGAACTTTAACTTTGTTTGCCAGTTGGTTTTTCATTGTAAAATTTTACAAACGGTGAACGTTGTATCGAAAGCTTTGCAATCTACAGACATAGATCTCTTAAAGGCGGCTAACCTCTTAAAAGTGTGTATGGGTGAACTCGCTAGTGTTAGGAATAATTTTAAGGACATGTTAACCGAGGCGAAGGAGCTGGTCTATTCGGCCAGAGTTTGAAATGAAAAGACAAAGGAGGGTTAAATAACATTTCGACGAATTATGTGAAGATCAGCGCTTAACGGATCCTGAAAGTTATTTTAGAGTTAACATATTTTATCGAACTTTAGATATTATCATCCATCAGCTTAAATGTAGATTTACTGGTTTAAATGAGATTGTGGAAAGATTTAACGTAATAAATCCGATAAGTTTAAAAAATCTAACCGATACCGAACTTTCGAAAGAAGCTGAGAAACTTGTTAAAGCTTATCCTAAAGATTTATCTAACTCATTTGTACCAGAAATTCTCAGTTTGAGGTGTGCGTTGAAAGAAGATATCCGAAAGGTTTCGACCGTAAAAGAGTTGGCCAATTTATTCATCATAGATAACCACACTTTGTCTGCCAGTTTCCCTGAACTCTACACGGCATTACTACTTTTTCTAACAATACCAGTGACATCTTCCAGTGCCGAGCGCTCATTTTCTAAACTAAAAATAATTAAAAACTATCTGAGAAGTAGCATGAGGCAAGAAAGGCTATCGGGGTTGGCATTGCTATCAATCGAACAAGACACTGCACGTCAGTTAAATACTGATAAACTAATCGATCAATTTGCAGATTTGAAAGCAAGAAAGAAACATTTCATTTAATGAAACATAATTATGTGAAAATGAACTTCGTTCTAGTCTCCTATTCCTAGACTCTAGTCGAACTGTAGATATTAACTTTAACCAGTAAAAAAATAGTTGTTGAAAGTTAACTACGTACTATTATATATGTTCTGTATCCGCCGTGCATTTTAAATTTTTTGAACTACCGTCAACTACGTACTACTTTAACAGTATAAAATAAATAAGTTCAATTTTTAATTAAAGTTTTAATTTTTGCCATACTTTTAGGGGCCCCAAAGAAAAATTTGCCACGGGCCAATCAAAGCATTGCTACGCCACTGCAAATATTTACTTCATTATAATAATAATCAGCTAGACTAATGCCCAAGTCAGAGAATATAAAGCCCCAGGAATGGAAGGTGTAGCTCCGTCTAGTGGAACTTTTGCGCCTCTCGTTTTTAAAGAGAGACCGGGTTGCGATAACCGTTTCCGGTTACTCTGATTTGCTTTGCCGGAAGTTTCTAGTTCGGCCAAAATACGCGGCCAAAAATATCAATCCTTCCATTCCTGGGGCTTTATATTCTTTGCCCAAGTCATCTAGCGACTTTTATTGCCTTTACTACAGGTGGCCGGGTTAAAATGCGTAAAACATACAAACAAGTTCAGCAAGCGTAGCTTATTTTATGGAAAGGTCTATTCTCCCCAAGTATAGAACTCAATACATTCATGCGCATGGGGTGGCGGAGAGGAGCCGGGTTCAATCCCAACTTGTGGCCCTGGGTAAAAATTCGGAACCACTCCTTCCGTATTGAGTTTGCAAGTTCTCTCCCCACTGGTTCAAGTGGTTTTCCCCCGAGCTCTTCGGTTTCCCCTTCCACAAAAACTTGTTGAGGTTAACGGTATATAGTGAGTGTAGGGAGCTGTTGGCTCGCGTGGCATGAAGGACTTGCCACCACCCTCCTACGCATTGTAGCCCGGCCACCTGAATCCAGGGGCTAACCACTCTTAGAAAGTCTGTACATCGATTACGCCGGATAACGCTTAGATTAGCACTGAAAAAGGCAGGGACTTCAAAGATTACGCGTAATTACATTAGTACAGTCAAAGGTACGGCTCTGTACACCGATTACGCGGAGTGATCAGCCCCTCGACCTGAATTAATGGCTTAAAAAGTCGCTTGATGACTTAGGTCTAAGATGGTGCCAATTGTATTAACCTAACTGATTATTAACATTATTATTTTAGGCAAGTTAAGCCACCCGGCGGAAACGTTATCGGGGGAACTTGTAGGAATGTAGATTGTACAGAATAAAGCTACATCTATATACATTCCTACAAGTTTTCCATGAATGTTTTCGTCGGGTATAGCTTAACCTTTCTGGTAGCACCAAAGATTTACATAGCGTGAACCTTAAAAATTTAATCGTGCAAACCGGACTTCCTCGCGACATGGCGAATGGTTGATGTTTAAAATATCATCTATGTAAACTTAACATAGATTTTGGTTTCCCTAAATCATAGCCAGTACAACGAGGCTTAGCTTGGTGATCAGCCGCTTTTTATGACTGAGGCTTAGCACCTCTTTGGACAGATCCATATTTAAAGAAATTAAAAGGTAATTTTTAAACACCCAAAGTCTTACCAGATGGCGTAGAAAAGTAGAGAGAACTTGAAGGATTACAACTATACGTCTCCATTCAGCTACAAGTTTCACGTACACATTTTCGAGGGATGTCTCATATCGTCTAATGTCGAGGCTTAAATAATCCAAGCTAAAACTGTATTTACTTTGAATTTCTAATTTTTGTAGTAAAATTATCCCGTGCTTTTGCACTACCGGAAACAAGTCTGCCCAAAAGTTAAAGCTAA
Source organism: Leiobunum rupestre (assembly GCF_980474605.1). Taxonomy (NCBI): domain Eukaryota; kingdom Metazoa; phylum Arthropoda; class Arachnida; order Opiliones; family Sclerosomatidae; genus Leiobunum; species Leiobunum rupestre. Next base: position 40,507,317 of record NC_143384.1, read on the forward strand.
TTTCCCGACAAGATCGTTTGCTAACTCTGCAGCGAGGTGCTAACCTGTAAGAATTTGCCTGTACACCGATTACGTAATCATTAATGAGTACAGATGATTACGAAGAGTACGCATGATTACGATGAGTACAGAATGATTACGATGAGTACAGAATGACTTTGATGAGTACAGAATGATTACGATGAGTACAGAATGATTACGATGAGTACAGAATGATTACGATGAGTACAGAATGATTACGATGAGTACAGAATGACTATGATGAGTACAGAATGATTACAATGAGTACAGAATGATTACAATGAGTACAGAATGATTACGATGAGTACAGAATGATTACGATGAGTACAGAATGATTACGATGAGTACAGAATGATTACGATGAGTACAGAATGATTACGATGAGTACAGAATGATTACGATGACTACAAAATGATTACGATGAGTAAAGAATGATTACGATGAGTACAGAATGATTACGATGAGTACAGAATGATTACGATGAGTACAGAATGATTACGATGAGTACAGAATGATTACAGAATGACTATGATGAGTACAGAATGATTACGATGAGTAAAGAATGATTACGATGAGTACAGAATGATTACGATGAGTACAGAATGATTACGATGAGTACAGAATGATTACGATGAGTACAGAATGATTACGATGAGTACAGAATGATTACGATGAGTACAGAATGATTACGATGAGTACAGAATGATTACGATGAGTACATAATTATAACGATGAGTACAGAATGATTACGATGAGTACAGAATGATTACGATGAGTACAGAATGATTACGATGAGTATACAGGCAACCCAAAACTTTAAAATTTTTACAGAGTAATTGAGTACGGGAGAATTCCAATGAATACGCGTGATTACAGATGATTACGCGCTATTATAAATGATTAAACGTGATTACAAATGAGTACGCGAGATTTCATAATGATAACGGGTGATTTCAGATGAGTACGAAGATTACAAATGATTACGGGATTACGAATGAGTACAAAAGATTACGTAATCATTACAGTTAGGGTGTAAAACGATTACGGGAAGTGGTTAGCCCCTCGGCGTTGCCATACTTACTATAATTATGCTACAAATACCATAATTTTGCATCATATTATAAATGGTACTACTATTTTGAGAGCGTACTATATAGTAAAAAAATGTACCATATTTCCAAACCTATTGTACTATAATGGTACTATTTTTATATTTACATTATTTCTACTACGAAAATAATAAGAATTTCATATTAACTATACATAAAATCGTCGCCTGAAAGGAAAAACCACGTAACTTTATATTAATTAATTGTTAAGCCCACGTTCAATTGTTGCTAGATTACTCGATAGTCGATACCATAGAAATCGAAATTTCTAATCGGCGCACGCGGCAATTTTCAAAAAATTGTTCGAGTTAGTGATTCCGATTTCTATGGTCGATACTGGCTACATCCACACCCCATAAAGAAACGACACACGATAATAGTTATCTGCATGTTATGCAACAAACACTTAAAATTAAAAGTAATTCATACTATTTTATATTGGTAACAAAATTTATATGGTGGTACTATAACTTTTTACCCTTTGTACAATAATTCGATCAGAAAAATCTGGCAACGTTGTAACTCTGCTAGTAAGGCTCAAATCAATATATAATCGTGCACTGTAAATTGCCCGCAAACGTTCAGATCTTTTCAAATCTGAACTATATTGTTTATTTATGCTGAAATAAGTAACAAATATAAGTGACTATTTGCGAAAATTATCCGAGGAACTGATTTCAGAGTTATTGTGTTAACATGGTTTAGTGTCTAAATACGGCCAAGGCGAAACTGTATTTATTTCCACTTAGGGATAATATTTATGGGGCGATATAGCGTTGCTCTCAATCCACATCACACTCTAACAGTAAGGTCCTTCCACCTAAAGAAAAATCAAATCAGCCCGGTATAAATACATTATTCAACTACTCAGTTCGGTTGCAAGTCCCAGTCGGAGCTGTTGGTCTATAATAAAGGTTGGTTAAGAAAATTAGCGTTAAAACAAGTGTTATATTTATTTTTATTACGTTAATTGTGGTAATAATTACTAGAGCTCGGCGTTTGGATAAAACTTAACCAATTATTTTATTTTTATCCATAACCTACAATTATCCGAAAATATAAATTATTTTTTCCATGTGAAATCGTTGTTTATCCATGGATAATATCCATAAATAAACAGTTAACCAAAATATTTACGATTAATTGTAATTTTGTCAGTTAATTTATCTGTTACGCAGAGCTCTAATAATTACCACACGATGGCGCTGTGGCGTTATACCGTCGTAAAGACGGTTAGCGGGGTGTCACCTTGCCCTGCACTCTTAATGAACAAGTTGGCCCTCTTCTAGGAAGAATTGTCCCTACTGGTATTAATTTCTCGAGATGACCCTTAAAGATAGATCTCCGCAATTCAGAGTTATTTACTAAAAACGTAATCCCGGTTCAATCCCGCCCGGTATAAAATTTTAATTTTAATTAAAATAATTGAGACGAAACAACCGAGTTTAATTTATTCAGAATAATATAAATTAAGTAGTTACAACAGCGAGTTAGACGTACTAAAACAATGCACAATTGAATTTAACCCTATTTACAGAACAAGTTTATCAGTTAAATATAACACGAAGCAAATTTTAATGAAAGAAATATCTACAGAGGGTATTTGTATTTTTCTTGCTCACGAAATACTTGCCGCATCTTTAACGATAATTTTATTTCAACACTCGCCCTTGATGAAGATACAGTAGAATAGCTATATTCGACATCTGGTAGTGGACGACTCGTAGACTTCCTGTTGACGTTGTGACACATACCGCATGAAAAAGACCGTCCAATTTCCTATATCATATAATGACTCGCACACCCAGGAAATCAATGACTGCATTAGGAATCGTAGATGTCCAAATATCTTCACCAATAAAAAATGTGAAGCGAAAAACTTACCTTTCACAAAGCGCAAAAAGTCACTTGACGAAACGACAGCTCGTATATCAATAAATGACCGTAGACGGAATAGTTAGGGCTCTTTATAAATAAAAACAAACGAACCCAATTGATGAACTGCATTAAACATCTTAATCAGTCGAGAAAACGTTTAAAATAAATTACGAAGTAATGACGACCCAGTTAAAAACCAGACAACAAAAGTGTAAGAGCACGATGTATACAACTCGATATTTTCTTCATAAATGAACTATTACGCTTGAAAACTAATACGCTAAACACACAATAGATAAACATATACGACTGAAAAAACGAAATAAAGTTCAAAAAAACTAACGGGTTCTACCCTTTAACCATCTTATCTGCTGACTGCGCTAAAACAAGTTCTGACCTTTAAATTTTCATACTTAAAAAATTGACGTTAGTAACTTTAAAACTGCTTAAAACACCGTAGCTTAACAAGCGTCGGTGGCTCAGTGGTTAGAGTAAATCTCTTGCACGCAGCAGACCCGGGTTCGATTCCCGGCCCGCGCCAATAAATCGCAAATTGACACCAAGACGAATACCGTGAACAATTGGTGGAAACCCTGCCATTGGAAGTTGAGAGGTTGCCATAACACTCAGCACTCGGTCCGTCAGAAAAGTCAATAAGAAGGAGTTGAAGAGAAAACGCCCGTACACACAAACTCAACACCCACAACCGTCATAACACAACAAACACAAACACAATACCCACAAACACAAACAGAACACACCCAACATCCACAACCGTCATAACACAAACTCAACATTCACACCCTACACATAAACATTACAATAACGAAATATCCAATCAAACTGAGTTAAAACTGTTGCGACGGTGAGCGTTAACGAAAAAGAATTATCCAAACCAAACCCAACCGCAAATTAATCCGCTAACGCTCACCGTCACCAGCCTTGGAAAAAACGGTGGACAGGTGGTCAAAGACCAGTTAATTAATTGCTCAGACCAGTTTATTTATTCAAAATTTGTGGATCACTGGTCACCGTGTCCAGTTTATTAATTCGAAATAATAACAAAAAAACAGAAGGTGACCAGTTTAATAATTCCAAATAATAGGAGATGACCTATTAATTCAAGGTTTATATCAATTTTTATTTCCCTATTCACTGGATTTCTATGTCCAGCCGGTGCCTAGCACCGGTCCAGCGACTGTAGAGTCCTAAGCTTCGCTCGCATCCCTCGAACGAGTCGAACTGTCTAACCCCCCTCTGGCCTCAAACCCTCAATCCTCTAGTCTCGCTTTCCCCCGAGTACGGTAGGCTACCTGGCAACGCGGTAACGGACCGGGGACTCTGGAGTTACGGGGCCTAGAGAAAGAGAGATAATACTGTAAATTACGAGGGTCTTCAAGGCTATGGTAGTAGTCTTAGGTGAGATAGTACTATATTGTACTATTCTTGTGGTACTCATAAAATAAAGTTAACTATTTTGAATACGCGTAAAGTTAATGTTACCAACATAACATAATCTAACTTCTAAACATGTAGTGTAGGTTTTTTTAGGCTTATAAATGACATTAGAACATTTTATATAAGACCAGTTTAATAATTCATAAGCTAGGGGGTCACTGGTCATAAGGACCAGTTTAATAATTCATTTGCTAGGGGGTCACTGGTCATAAGGACCAGTTTAATAATTCATTTGCTAGGGGGTCACTGGTCATAAGGACCAGTTTAAAAAAAAACCTTATTTCCAAGGCTGACCGTCACACGGTGGTTTTGCCAACCCTTCGACTTCGTTCCCTTATTCCTAGCAACTGCGAACCCAGAGAGTTCGAGAAACTACGCACGGAAAATGCAGGACAGACAGACACACAGACAGACAGACACGGTGATTGTATAACCCCTCCTAGGTTACATAGTACCCTCGGAGACGTAAAAATAGAAGAGTTTTTAAAGTGTAGTAAAGGTGTTAGTTTCGAACACACGATATATATGCATACAATACACCTTTTTCATTTTAGTGTACTTTTAAGGGTGTTTATAAAATTTTAAATTTACACCATCAAATCAGAAAAAAATATATACATAAACAAGTGTAAAAGTAACGGAAAATATGGCTTCTCACCTTTGAAGTTGTGGCATAACTCTTGTTTTACGTTTTTGGGAGTGCAGAATTATACAATTAAAGAACTAAAGGTGTGTAAAAACAACAATCAAGGAGCAGCAAACACAGCACCCCACACAAGGAGAACGCTAACCGTCAAAAGTCGTGCATTTTCTTGCGTACAATTTTCATTGGTTAGACGCTTTAGTGCCTGCAGCTGTCGGAAGTGGAAAATACGGAAATTGGCTTCCTCCTTTCCGTAAAACTTTCAGCGTAATGGTTCGTCCAATGAATTTTGTACATAACACTGCGTTAGCGAGTTTAAAGGCTAGCTGCGTTCTCCTTATGTTTGTTGCTTCTAGGTTAAATAGTGTTTTTTAGGTTCAAGTGAGATAACTTGCTGCAACCACTGTAAAAAAAGTGTTCTTTTTAATTTAACATTGCGTATATACTTTTCTCCACCACTCTCCCCCTATTCGGTTTTCCGTTGCTATGAAACTCGTTTTGAAATTTTTAAGGTTTAGGCTTAGTTTATCTTTCCCGCACGGTACTGACGAGTCCCAAATAGGACGAAACCGGTCTACTGTTGGAATTTCTAGCTATTTAATTTAATTTAATTTAGTTTTTCACTCGAAGATCTATTTGGTCCGAGTTTCGCGCCTTTTTGTTTGCTCGAAGACCTATCGGTACGAGCTATTTGTAAGTTTTTAAATTTCTTCAAATTTGTTTAGGGTTTAGCTTAATTACCCCTTTTCTTAATGGACTAATCTACTTATTCGCTAATTTTATCATACTTTTTAAGTAGTCTATTTAATATACATGTATATTGTGGTTATGGTGTAACATGGCAGTAGTAAAACACACTCAATGGTGCAGCGGGGGCGATCGGAAAACATTTCTGTGGGGGCACGAGCAATTAATTTTTTATCCAAAAATCCATATACTTAAAACTTAAGCAAGAAAATGTACAGCTCGAAATTTTTCTTACTAGATATATATTTTTTAAAGGGTTCTTTCTAATATCTCATCCGTCCATGAATACATTGATGACAAAAGTTAAGTCGATATCTATAGAAAAATATCTGTGTACATGGATAGATAATTAAACCTTTCTTGACCAAATACATTACGAAGGTATTTTAGGTAAAAGAGGGTACACGACGGAGCGATTTTTTGTTTGGACGAATCTATCGAAATCAATTTAACGGTTATATCATCTTGATGCTACTCGCATTTGTAATCTCAAAATAACTTCTGTAAAAAGACTGAATTCGGACCTAAATAAAGGCAGTGAGATTATAAATTTTTCCCTGATTGCTATTTTTCACAATTTTATTTCTATGGGGGCTCTGCCGTCGCTGCAATGGTGTGAAGTAACAACCCAAAGGGGAACAAATTTGGACCCAAAAATAGTTCTTAAACAGGTGTTAGACTACACCCCCCTTTTTAAGAGGGTACAGTTCAATGTTTACTTTCACCATCCGCTGAAAGAGTGACATAACAAAAAGTGACTTTCCCCAGAACTCGTTAGATCTTAGTAACTTCTTCCAGCTCTTGGCGCCCAGAAGGCAAGGTCAAATATTTACTGTCAAACGAAGCTTTATTCCCCCTCGAGATAAAACAAAAATATATCTCAAGCCGAGGCTTAGAAAAAGAAGCGCGGCTTTTTGCGCGTCTTCGGGCAGACAATTCCACCACTTCAGCTCGTTACGATGGCGTCAACTTCGACAGAGGCATCGTAAACCCCACCGAGAGGATATCCAATACAAACCGGAAATTGGGTCAGTAGCGGGGTGGCCCCATTTGTTTGGGTAGATTAATTAACGTCAAATCAGGAGGCGCTGCTTGTCCGCTCCGGTGACCCCATTCAGATTCAAATTTGGGAAGGTCTCCGTTATCGGGGTCAAACGACGCTATTATCAAAAGGAGCCTTTTCTAGGGCTCAAATGAAGCTTGAAAAGCGTTATAGAGCGTCATTTAGAGCCTATTCTACCCCTTAAGTGCGGGGAGTTTAGTTGCGATTTAATGTTTGCGGCAATACTAAACCGTTTCGCGAGTTTCGCGTTACTTAAGCCGCGTTCACACTAGACACTTGGGATCCGTTTTAAAACGGTTTCGAAAGATCAAATTGTAAAATTTTGCTGTCGAATGTACTTATCGTATGGCTATTAATACAATTGACACCGAAAATGTTCAATTTTAACTTTCGAAACCGTTTAAAAACGGTTCCAAAGTGTCTAGTGTGAACACGGCTTTAAAAAGACTTTAAAGGCCTAGGTTTTTTTCTGCCTGTCCCCCTTTAAATTAACTCAGTGGAGCACAAATACCCTGGTGGTAGGCCAACCGCTGAACATGTTGGCCTAATTTAAAGGGGGAAAGGCAGAAGAAAACCTACGCCTTTAATGATCGAGTTCTTTTTCCCACCATTGAATTATGATATTACGTTGAGTAAATTATTGTAGGCTTATCGATAAAGGGATATTATACAACTAATAAGGTCAGATCCCGAGGTATTTCTCCCCGATTTCTTTCAAACTCGGGGGTTGAGTAGACCTTCTTGTACCTTGAAAACTCCTAAAGGGAAAAGTTTCAATCTCCATTCGTTTTGTCATGGCAACCAAAAATGTTCTTCACAACTCAAATTTAAACTCTCTACGTAAAATAACGTGGGAAAATCACGGATTGCCATTTTCAAAAAAAAAATTAAATTAAATTTTGGCAAAACAATTGGGTAAAATTTATAAAAAATGGGTAAAATCAATAAAATTCGGTAAAACCGTGAGGGTTTACAATCCGTGATTTTCCTTTGCTATTTTACGTAGAGAAAGTTTAAACTTGAGTTGTGAAAAACATTTTTGGTTGGCATGACAACACGAATGGCCATTGAAACTTTTCCCTTTAGGAGCTTTCAAGGTACATGAGGGTCTACTCAACCCCCGAACTGGAAAAAAATCGGGGAGAAACACCTCGGGTACTCTTCTTGAAATGTTTATTGGTAAATTAAAATTGTACTTCCTTACCTATTTCCTGTCCGCGGTTGCTGCTTGGAGAATGGCTTGAAGGTTTTGGGCTTGGCTTGTCATCCTTCTTACTGGCGCCATTTTGCCTTCAAGGATTTACAGACCAATAGACCCATGATGAAAGTTGGGGGGCCGAAAATTAACATTTTTACCTGTGAACTCAGCATTTGGACGGACCATCCGTTTCCTTACTTCCGCCTGTATATTTCAATGGCGGTCACGTGGTTCAAAACGTCACAAACTGGATGTTCCGTCCACAGGTCTCACTTAAGCCTCATCTGCGGCCCCTCTTTTGTTATGGGTCTATTCAAAATATTCGTACACGGAATAAAACATACAGAGACAAGCCATTAGATGTTCTATTATAATGCTTAACATTTTTTTATACTAGATTTTGCCAATTTAAAGTTTTTGCCAATAAGGGAATAATATCCTTGCTGATTTATTACAAAAACTATTTCTAACATTACACGAATGCTAAAACTGTAAACAAAAGTTCAATTCAGGGGAAATAATATTTTTGGTGGTTTTTAGGTAATTGGAAAATTCCGGACTGTTGGCGCCATCTGGTAAAATATCGAGTATTTAACAATCGATGTCTAATGGCTTTACTCCTGTGTAAGGATCTATTGAAGCTCTAAGCCTCTTGAGTCTTGGACGTAAGAAAAACTATCCAACAGATTAAGAAGTTCAAATGTACGTTACAAACGAACTTGGCACTGTATGTAACTACCAGGTAACGACGGTGAATATCTCTTTCGCTACCTAATTTTCGCTAGAGACCAAGGCTTATTGAAAATTAAAACACTTTCAAAAGTTAAAATAACGCTAACTTCGGTCAGATATTACCAAATGATTGAATTGTAACCGCAGCACACGTTGGCCTACCACCAGGATATTTGCGCGGCGGGAAGAAAACTTAAAGGAAAACTGGCAGAAGAAATCCTAGGCTTTTAAAGGGAATATAACCTCTAGCACTTCTCTCGCTCTGCCAAAATGACTTCCAATATTTGTCGGCTGCCTCCTATGGCTTATAACATTTTAAACGCTGTTTAGTGGTTTTTTCGGAACTCGTTGGAGGTTTTATGCCCTTTAAGAAGCTTGAAAAGCGTGATTGAAACAAGACACATTACGCAACTTTTCTTTATTTCGTATTAATACTCATATTAGAATAGAAAAACCAGTAGTAAGACAAAAACATGTATAAGTTATAACCATCACAAAAATCTGTTTCACTTCATTTAAGGATATATTTTTTTCATAATATATGTATATAATATGTGGTTGTCATTTTTTATTTAAACATTTCCATTAATTTAATAAGAATCAAGTAATCCCCGTTTTTCCCGAAAATAAAATTTCCGTTTCTTAAAAAAGTCTTCAACATCAATAATTATTATTTTTTTTGTTAAAACTTGATGAACGGCACAACAGAAAAAGCTCAACTTCCGGTTTTGGATTTTTTTTGTTATGAAAGACTTTTTTTGGTTTTCGTGCAATTTGTTTTTATACAAAGATTTTTTTTATTTATAGATTCTTTCCAACATTTTTTTCTTTTTCATAGAATAACGACAAGCGACGATGACCAAGGAAGCCACAGCTGGGAATTGACAATTAATCGAAAGAGAAAGGCGCGTAACAACTGCAAAATATCAAAAAAACAAAGTTGGCGTTAGTGGCGAGACTCAAAATATTGACCGGCTGCCAAGACAACCAAAGTAAGGAGACGCGTTGTAAAACAATTCGAACGCGTCACCGTATTGCCAGCTGGAGAATGGGGATTGACAGCGAAAGGGGGTCGACACCACCGGTAAAATGGAGGACGATGACGTCAAAGATACCGCCGTTTTTCCATCCCCCTCTTCATCAGCTGGCCCGATTGCAACGCGATGAAATTTTTTACTTTTACGAAATTGGGGGGTTGACATAAAAGGGGGTCGACACGACGTCTCTTCTGGCCTGTGCAGCGAGGGCTGATGATGTTCGATCCCCCCTTTTTTTCATCCCCCTCTTCTCTAGCTGGCACCACGGTGAAGCGTTGAAATGGTTTTACAAACACGACTCCTTACGTTTGCTCCATAGACGGCAACTGTTACCCGAAATAACCGATATTCCACAAGTTAAAATTGAAAGCTTAGCAGACGTCTTAAGAAAAAGAGACTTACGTTACGGTTGCTACGCGACGCTTCGAGTTACAAAATAAAAGTTAGTATTGCAATTTACATAACATTGGTTGGCTAAAAAATTCTATGAAATCCGTGCCGTAAAAAGTGGAATTTACGTTTAAAAATTTCAACAAGCGGCGGTTCTGATTAGCCAATGAGAGCTCGAGTTTCTACATTATCTTGCTTTTAATTCAAATAATAGGCTTAGCTTTTAACGACATACAGTTTTCATAATTTCGTTTCTCAAGGGAAAAATCTATTTCAATTTATTGAAATTAAATTTTTTATCCCAATCTATCTAGCTCATATTTAATCACTTAATTTGTGTGTTTTTTTACCGTCGGATGTCTCTACTGTCGACTAATAATTGAAACCTATTTCGACGATAAATAGTTTAGCTTTTTCTAGCTGGAATCAGGCCCGACTAGAGAGGGGGAAGCCGGTACAAATGACCGGGGCCCGTCGTGCAGCCTAATTTAATTTTCCAAATACGTTTCAAAATAAAAATAGCTAAAACTATTAAAGCATGTGGCGGCTCAACATGAAGTAGCTCTTTTTTCAATAGATGTCGCGAGTGTTGAAACCCAAAAGGCGGTACTTATAGGTACCCCTCGCGTTGATTGGATAGTTTGTAAATTGGTCAATAACGTAAATTACAGTAATTATAAACAATATTTTTACATAAGATATATAATTTAGGTGAAAGTCCACTAAGTAGACTATAAGTTGTCTAACTATAATACTCTACAATGGCTCTGTGGCGACGTTATCATTTGGAAAGTTGGAATTTTAGCTCCAGTAAAGTCGCGTTTTTCGAAGAATCTAATAAATTCATGGCCATCTCTAATAACAGGGGCCTTATCGTAATACAGGTGGCAAAGCTTTAACTAGATAAATTTTACCTCTCCGAGGGGACTTTGTACCCTAGGAGGGGTTATACAACCACCGTGTCTGTCTGTCTGTGGGTCAGGCCTGCGAACGCATTCGCATTTTCGGGGCAAAGGGTAATCACTGCGTACCCAGTTTCTTAGAATCAGGGAAAAGGTTTTTCCAAAAGCGGCCTCTTTTTGTCATTGGGTGTAGTATAATTTTTTAATCGGCCGGGATTCGAACCCGAGCCCTCTTGCACGACAGGTGAGCGTTCTACCGCAGAACCACGGATACTAAACATAGTCAGTTTATAGCTGTGTAATATCCTCCTATAACCGAGATATATGTTTCATTTTTATGACCTAGAGCTTTTCTGGTGAATCACATTATTTAAAATAAAATAAAAATAAAAAACCCTTTTTCCAATAAATTCTAAAAATAAAACAAAGCATAAAATCCTCAGTTTTAAAAAGTCGTAACTCCATCTGTAACGTAGCCCGAGTTACGACTCTTTTAAACTCAGGTAACGTTTTGAAAATAAAAAATTAAAGAATTAGTCGCTAGGCAACGCCTCAAGTAGAAACTTTCAAAAGGGTGCAACCCGGAAAAGACACCTAGAAAGGGGCTAGCATAGACAAGCGTATTTCGAGGGTCAGGTACGGGTCCGATGCAACGTGGCTTCGGAGGGAGAGGACCGACATTTCGCCCTTCTCGAGACACCGTCTCCATGGCAACGGTGATCAATTGAAAGAGTGGGAATTCGCGTCAAAGTTTTCCTTTGGCCTTGTTCCTTACGTCTCAGGCCCAGGGGGGGGGGGCGGGGGGCGCAAATGTGACTCTAGCAATCGGCATCCGCAGTTGATTTAAAAAATGGTCGGATGTTTTCATTGAAAACACTCTATTGATTATTTGAAGGGTGGGTTTACTTCCTGGTTTTCCGCCTGGTATAGTGCTTGCAACGGTCAACTGTTCATGTTGTCTAGGTCGTAATTATTACATATCTGGAGATAATTATCAGATAGCTGAAGATCATAACTTATTCAGATCGCAATTATCAGATATATTAAGTTAATCACTTATTCCGGTCGTTATTTCCAGATATCTGAAGATAATAACTTATTCGTATAATAATTATCAGATATCTGAAGATAAAGGGGTTTTCCACCGAGATCTTCGGTTTCCCCTTCCCATAAAAACTTGTTAAGGTTAACGGTAATAGTTAGTGTAGGGAGCCGTTGGCTCGCGTGGCATGAAGGGCTGGCCACCACCCTAATACGCATTGTAACCCGGCCACCTGTTACTAGATCACGCACAAGCAACATTGCTTATGTGGTCGAAGGTGGTGCCTTGGGTATTAGCTCTATTTAAAAAAAAATTACTTATTCTGATAGTAATTATCAAAGATCTGAAGAAAACCAGTTATTCGGATCATAATTATCAGATACCTGAAGATAATCACTTATTCGGATCATAATTATCAGATATCTGAAGATAATCACTTATTCGGGTCGTAATTATCAGATATCTGAAGATAAGGACTTATTCGGATCGTAATTATCAGATATCTGAAGATAATGACTTATTCGTATCGTAATTCTAAGATATCTGAAGATAATCAGTTAGTCTGGTGGTATTTATAAGATATCTGAAGAAAATCCGTTATTCAGGTTAATTTTTTCATATTCCCCTCACCCAGAAGTCAGATCGTTATTTAGAGTAACCGATCTGATCTGATATTTGTATAATTCATCTTATCAGATTCAGCAATAGCTTTCAAACGTGAAGAGGGTGAAGCGATTCAAAATCAGAGCAAAATAATTACAAGCACTAATTGAATTTCATTCAGATTAATTAAAATTTAATAATTTATTCACCCGGATAAAAAGAGGTATATTTAAAAAAATGCAATTTCAATCAAATAATTTTTCATATACACAACCAGGTTGCCCTATATGTGAGCAGTCCACTGCAATTTATAGATTATTTGATATAATTATCTGAACGTTGAATTTCAACGGACGCCCGAGTGTAAAAGATGTCTGCTGTAAAGCCACCGCCATGCAATAATTGGTGAATAATTTCACTATAAATTGCAGTGGACTGCTCATATATATAGGGCACCCTGGATGTATATTAGCTTAACTGATATCGGCAGTTTTCCAAATAAAGCCAGAGTTCCTACACAGTAGTGATGAGTCCCAAAAGGGCGAAACCGGTCTACTGTTGGAATCTCTGGCGAAAATTTGACTTCTGAAATAATTTTTTTTTATATTTGTAAACATTGTAGTTTCTTTATCTTTCTAATATTTTCTTGGTAGACCTAAAAATCAATAGTTTTAATTCGGTTATAAGTAACCTTGGAAGTACGAACAGAGCACATATAGAATTAGAAACCGTGCACTCTACTGGTTGACGTCGCATCCAGATTTATTGCGGAAGTTAGTAGGTTGTATCGCTATTCAGTTTACATTTATCATAGTCACTTCGAATTAGAATTAAATCTGCAATTCTTAAAAGGGTAACAGAACTTCTTAAGCTGCCACGTTGGCATACAATTTTCTATAGAGAAAAAACATAGGTGACGGCATAGTGCTAAGTAACATAGGTGGCGTTATATGACGTCATAGTGCTAAGTAACATAGGTGGAGTTATATGACGTCATAGTGCTAAGTAACATAGGTGGAGTTATATGACGTCATAGTGCTAAGTAACATAGGTGGAGTTATATGACGTCATAGTGCTAATTAACATAGTTGGCGTTATATGACGTCATAGTGCTAAGTAACATAGGTGGCGTTATATGACGTCATAGTGCTAAGTAACATAGGTGGAGTTATATGACGTCATAGTGCTAAGTAACATAGGTGAGTTATATGACGTCATAGTGCTAATTAATATAGTTGGCGTTATATGACGTCATAGTGCTAAGTCACATGGGTAGCGTTATATGACGTCATAGTGCTAAGAAACATAGGTGGCGTTATATGACGTCATAGTGCTAAGTCACATGGGTGGCGTTATATGACGTCATAGCGCTAAGTTTGTTTTAGAAAAGGTGGTATTAGCAAGATCTGTTCTAACAATTTATGCCATCTTAGATTAGGTTTTGGGGTTTGTGATGCTAACAGTACCCGGATGTTATTAGTGTCCTCTAGAATCATACTGAAAAGTGAATTATCTGAACGCCCATAACCCATTTAGTATAAGCTTTGTTTCGCGTCGAAACGTGGGTGCAAGGGCGTTTCCAGGATTTTATTTCGGGTGGGTTCTAACTTTCGCCCCCCTTAGAGACCTAAGACCAGCCCGCCTTAAATACTCCCTCGCGTGGGTGCCACCATTACTTCCAACTAGCAATGATAGTAGCTGGAAAATACCTCCCATGTTTTTACAGTTATCCTACATTATTCTGCTACAGTGTTTTCCCCATTTTAAGCACTTATGAATATTTTTAACACGCGTGTGAAATCCCACTCATTTATCATTTACTTTGTAAGCCAGTGGCGGCTCTATCATGGCCACCTGTATTATGAAAAGGCCCCTGTTATTAGAGATGGCCATTAATCTATCCGATTCTTCGAAAAAAAAAGACTTTAACTGGAGAGCGTGGTGCCATCTATTTATGTCAAGGGAAGCTAAAAATCAAAATATCCAAATGATAACGTCGTCAGAGTGCCATTGTAGAGTATTATAGTTATACTCTATTTAGTGGGCATAAACCTAAATTATATATCCCATGTAAAAATATTGTTTAAAATTACTGTAATTTACGTTATTGACCAATTTACCAACGATGCAATCAACGCGAGTGGTACCTATAAGCACCGCCTTTTTAATTTCGACGCTAGCGACATCTATTGCAAAAAGAGCTATTTCACGTCGAGCCGCCACTTGCTTTAAAGGGAATATAACCTCAGGTATTATTTGTGGAACACCAACTTTTGCAGCACTGGCCGCTCTTGCCTTTGGCTTTAGAAATGTTTGGCGCAACTGTACATGGAAATTTGAAAAATTAAAGGGGTCTTTCAAAAATATTTCTTTGCCGGTTATATTCCCTTTAACACCCCTTTTATAATATTTATATATTTTCAAAAATAAGATATTAACGTAGGTCACTTTATATATCAAATTAAAGAAAAAAATATGTTATGTTTTCAATTAGTAGGTTCACGGAATTTACATGACGTACTAACAAACAACCACGCTGGCAGTGTTGCCGGTCACGGTTTGTGCCAAATGGCGGCGCGAATTCTACGAAGACAAAGTACGGTAAAAACAGTGGCGCCCTCTCGCTAACCAATTGAAAAGCATTCTTGGAAAAATACGTTCCAACGTTACCTTCCACCGCTGCCATTATGGTAGCCGGGTTTCCCTGCCTTTAACATTACTTCCCGCTTAAATGGTACTTTTATCATGGGTTTCCGTGAAAGAGCCGCGGCGTCTTCTTTCGAGCGGAGAAAGAAGCTTATAAGGAGAAATTAATGGCGTCTTCAAGATAAGCTGACGTTCAAACAAAAGCGTGGGACTCAAATGATAAGTTCGCGTCAAGATAAGGGCAAACTTCCTTTTGATTAATGAAGGCGCTCTTTTTACACGACCCTTGTTTGTTTTCCTGGCGCTGACCCCGTCCCTCGACCCTTCTTTTGGCCAATCCAAGTCCTGAGTGGTGTGGTATACGCTCTTGTGATATTAGTGAGCGGACAAATTAGCCCTAGCGACGTCTAGCGGGGAACTCAGGAATCTGACCAGGGTCAACCGGGCCGAGAGTAACCGGCATTAAAGAAAAAAGATTTCGAGGTAGTTTTATTTCAACGCCGCATTGTACAATATTATGTTGTACATAATAATGTTCAATAATTGGGTGAAAAACATTTTAAGTTGCCATGGCAAATCGAATAAGTAGTGCAACGTCTCCTTTTTGGGCCATTTGATAATAGGTCTACATTACGCCTGGCTTTGAACAAAATCGGCAAGAAACACCTCGGGTACTCCTTGTTAGTAGGAATAACAAGAAGTAATTAACAACGCAGTGATTTACAGTTTGCTATTAAGTAATCAAGGTTTAGGCCCCTAGTGTCTATAAATAGTTGGGTATATTTGCTTAAATTTAAATAATATTGCAAAATATTTGTAAAAATGCAATTATTTTTAATACTACAAATTGGAAAATTATCATTCTTAGTTGTCAAAAAAAATTACAATTAAAATATTAGGAAGTGTCATACTTATTGGTATTATGCTATTTATAGCTGATAGCTCTGTGTAGAGTTAAGTAGATTTGACGTCATACCCAAAAATAAAAGCGCCTCTAGGGAGAAATTTAAGCAACTTAAAAACAATTATTCATGGTCTGGTCTTACGCGTCGGCACGCGCTCACTATGACAACGAGGCAAAGAGCACGTATTAGGCCTAATTAACCCCAAAAATGTATAGTCTATCTAGAGCTAGACTCTTGTTTATAAAGTTCTTCATTACAGCCAGGGTTATTCTACTCTTTAAAACTAAAAAGGTGAATAACCGGTTTAGTTTCACCAAAGGTCAAATTAACTAATCGTATATGCAGCGCGAAAAAACCTCAATATTTTATTTTATATGAAAAATTTAATTAAAACCGATAATATTAAAAAACTTCTAAACAAAGTTTAACTAGTAAGAAAAGTTAAAATTTGACGGAAAATAATAAAAAATTCGAAAAGCTTTGTTTTAAGCCGGAAGCCATTGCTTAGGGTATTTCTCTGTCAGAAAGTAGATGGCGCTAAGAGCATTTGGTGAAAAATTTACAGATTTTAGCATATAGTTAATTAGATCATGGGCCAAATAATGATAAATCCAGGACATGACTCTATGCGAAAAACCCGTCCAATAGCGTTAACACCCGACCACTATGGCCCCCTATTGGGAAAAATGCGCGATCGCAGACCTACGTCATTTTGGGGGCAAATTTTTTAGGGGCAGTTTTCTAAAAAAAATACACGTGGTCGTCGTAGTAAATATCCTGGAATATTTATTCACAGTTATCATATCTAGTGTGGTTATTAATGTAAGTACTTTTTTTTACGTACTAGGTTCATAATTAGTATAATATATATAATTATATAATATTAAACATATACTTTCCTAGAATCGTTAACCTTAATCTAAAAATGAGGGGCCAATATGGCAGGATTTTCGAATTACAACCGCCACTTATTTCCGAATTTCGACTTAGTCAACACAAGATGGCGTTCAGGAAACCGGAATTTCTGCTTGATTTTGCTCCCAATTTTTTTTATTTGCACCTTTTCCCCGCCTACTAAAATGGCCGCCCGTTACTTATGGTAGACGACTGATTTAGTACGTATGAAGGTACCAGAGGCATGTCTTGGATTTATCATTATTTGGCCCATGATTAGATTAGCCCGCGTCCTGAAGCAGGGTTATTTTAGTGTAGGAGGTCGGAGTGCGACCCTATCCCCGTAATAGATAAGTCTGTTCGACCATAAGTTACATGCCTTTCCCCTTTTGTGTCTACTCTATCATTCACACCTAATAAGGCCCTTGATGGCTATGAATCTATCCGATTCTTAAAAAAAAAACGATTTCACTGGAGAGTGTGGTGCCATCTATTAATGGTAAAGAAAGGTAAAATTCAAAATACCTTTAGTGGGCTTTAACCAAAATTATTTATTCCTTATAAAATACATGGTTAAAAATTACTATGATTAAAATATTTACAAATTTACAAACGAGCCAATCCACGCGAGGGATACTTTTATGTCCCGCCTTTTTGGTCAACATGTAGCTTAAAGGAAGTGTTCGCTCGACATGAAGTAGCTCTTTTTTCAACAAATGTCGCTATCATCGAAATCAAAACCAAATATTTAAGCTACATTTCGACCCAAAATGAGGGACATAAAAGTATGCTTCGCGTTGATTGGCTCGTTTGTAAATTTGACAATAACTTAATTTATAGTAATTTTGAACAATATATTTTATATTTGATATATAATTTAGGTTAAAGCCTATTAAGTAGAGTATAAGTGGTCTAATTATAATACTCTACAATGGCTCTTTGACAACGTTGTCATTTGTCTATCTTGAATTTTAACTTCCTTTGATATTAATAGATGGCACCACGCTCTCCAGTAAAGTAATTTTTTTCGAAGAATCGGATGGATTAATTGCCATCTCTAATAAGTATCTTGTTTTTACTTCGACTCTAGTGACATCTGATGAAAAAAAGAGCTAGTACACGTCGAGCCGACACTTGCTTTAAATAAAACCTGTTCAGTGATTTCCCTAGAAGTAGTAATACAGAGAGCCAGGCCATATTTGGAAAAGCGTGATATTTCAAATCGCGCACTGCTTAATATTTCAATGTAGAAGGGCTCGTTCAATTTCGCACGCGCCTCCTTAAAGGAAAAAAATGACCGCGCTCTATCAACTTTAGCCTTACAAATAAAACTAACATAAATACGTGACTATTTTATTCGGCAACTCGCGCATGCGCGTTAAGGTAGGAAAGAAAAAGAGACCTTTTCAAATGATTTTGTTGCAATTTAAGCGATAAATTTAAATTTTTAAACTTAAAAACATTATCTTTAAATAGTTTTTAACTTTGATGATGATTACTTTAATTTATTTAGATAATTTAGGTTATAAATGGGTTACCTTCGCGTGAGGAGTGCGAAGATAGGTTTGACTTATGACGACTGACAAAAGCTCCCTTAATCTAACCTCCTAAAATAAAATAACCCTGGTTAAATTATCAAATAGAGGTTCAGCAACGAACCGAGAGATGGCGATAGTAATTACATCTCTAGAGTTATAGAATATCTAGAACCTAGGGTAGGATCCGTTTATCAGAGTCACCCTTTTCCAACTTTATGTTAAAGACAATCGTTTCAGCCTTACGTTCTATAATCTCTGGCGACAAATCTTAAATAAAACTTACTTACTTTCTGGAAAAGTTACGCAACTACGCCGTCAGATGGCTCTGATCCTTCTTTGGCATAAAATTAAAATGCAGTAGGCCTTGGAACTATATGTAATCTTACATAACGAAAGAAATAACACAAATAATAAAAATTTATGGACATTTCGAATACAAAATTTTCCAATTTTATTTTTATTTTTAAGGCATTCGAAACCAAGGCCTAAAAATAATTTTCCAAAAAGCAACAAAAAAGATTTTACAGAACTAGAGTCATAAAATAGAACGATAAAAAAGGTCTAAAGGGCGAGATGTCACTGCCTCCAGGGGGCAGTGGGCCGAAGGGGCAGTGGGCCAAGGCGAACGCCATCTTTGGGCCGCCGTGAGAACTAAATATAATATAATAACCCTTCACGGGTTATTTTTCCTGTCACATAAAATAAGGCCCTCTGGTGGCATAAAAATAAATTTCTAATTTCACGGGCGTACCCGCCCGCGGAGACCACGGTCATATTCCGAGAAACACCGCCAAGGCTCTAAAATATAAGTTATATGACGCAAAATTACCTCCGGCAGATAGCGCTAAAAACCTGACTATAGTGTGTTTAGTCTGTTTACCAACCTTGGGTCGGTCGTAAAATATGTGTTATGCGAATAATATAGCTTTGCATTTTATATTTTAGCGGCTTGTAAGAGCTTATTTCACGTGTTTCATAGAGAAAATTGTGGTTGAGAGGAAATGCTTAGTAATTAGTGCGTTCTGGATGGCAAAACCGAAACTACAACGTAACTTCGAATTATAAAAATAAAGAATTTCTTGTAACCTAAATTTTGATTTATTCTAAACTACAAAATGATACATTGTCACAAGAAAATCGTTTAAATAATTCAACTCTTTTACTATGAGTCGTTACAAAATTTGTTCTTGAAATTAATTTGTAGAGCAGTTAAAATGTCCAAAACTATTCCCATTTGCGTAATACGTGCAGATAAATTTAGTTTCACAAGAATTATTCTTTTTCATTCAAGCTCTTGAACTAAAATCTGAAAAATCACCCAATAAATCCGAAGTTTTAGGTTTAATATTAAATGTTACTGAGTTATAGAAAATTAAGAATATATGATTTAAAATTTACAATATACATACTACAGGGCCCCCCACTCAAATCTTTTATTTTTTATAGGAAAAATATTATTATATTTTTATAAATATAGGACTTTGAAAGACTATTTTTTCCAAAAATGTAGGATTTTATAGGACTATATATACTATTTAATTTACTAACTTTAGTTAAACAAGTCTTTGATTTTCTCTTAAAAAATAAACTATTTAACTATTTTATCACAAAAATAAGTAGCTAACCATGTTAACAATAACAAAAGTATGGACTAGAATGACTTTGTATCTAAATCTAGCAATTTCACTGGCAAGGTGAGTGGTGGGATTTGAAATTGGGAAAATATCAAAATTATAGGATTTTATAGGACTTTTGGGGATTTTGCTAAAAATATAGGATGTTATAGGACGTTTTTGAAAATATAGGATTTTATAGGAATTATAGGACCTTTGGGGGCCCTACATACTACAACAACGACTCAAAAATTAGACGGGAAACGATTTATTTTAACGTGAAAATTACAGCAAAATTTCCCGGAAACTGGGAGGTGCATGGGACGAATTGAGAAATGAATGAATAATTTCCAAAATAAAAATAAAACGAATTTGCTAAGGGGGTGGGGGGTGCAAAACATTAGCCGCATTTTCAATTTCGGGTACCCTGAAAAAAAACTTAGGAGAATATCATCTATGACATAAATAAATATTCGCTTTCGCATCACATTAGATTCCTTTTTATATAAATCTTTCTCGGAAACAAAATTAGAAGAAAAACAAAGTCCTGAGATGATCGTCCCTATTCAATAAAGCAAAAGCGGTTTGAGTTTCCAATTTCCGACACAAGAGGGGGCTGTTGGTCGTCAATATTTCCTCGTTGACAAAATACGCTCTTTTGCTTTTTTGGACGCCAAGACTACTAAAATACAGGCGTATTTTTCATAAAAGTGGGTCGAGATCGTCTGCCTACATTCAATTTCTACAAGCACTATATATATATATATATATATATATATATATATATATTATATATACGTATATATATGAATGATCGCGATAAAATCTTAAGCCTTGGCTCTTCCGTCTATAGAATATATTTCTGCAAGATAAGATTCTTTTCTCGTCGAGTAAGCTTAACTCTCCATCTTTTCATTATTATAGTCGGAAAAAGTGCCTCTAAAAAGGCTAAAGTGTTTGCTGAATAAAAATGACGTCCACGCAATGTAAATAAAAAAAATCGAGAGCAAATAGTAGTGGCTTTACGAGATTTCATAGTGCAATAATCGGCCACAAGGTGGAGCTGTTTCCTCCACGACCGCCATTGGATTTGAGCGTTTCGAGGTTTCGTTCTTATACGAATGTCTCGAATGTCTAGTGCATTATGGGCCGGTCCCTACTACGATAAATTAATCCGCTTCACTTTTCAGATTCAACGTCTCGAAGGTCAATTGCCCTATTCCAAGTTCCTAAGACAACTTCTAATTCCCATTCCCCACAGTAATAAAGACAAGGTCTTCTTGAGGAGAGGTCTGCGCACACTCGTGATTTTGAAAAATTCGTTTGTCAGTTATAGGTTAGGGAATATTCTTACTGTGCTGTTTTCCGGGTATGTTCCCATTTAACCCAATTTTACCTTCTCCCAAAGTTATCAGTTCTCCCAAAAACATGGTGTCCCATTTGTCCCAATTTCCTGACTTTTCCCTGACTTTTTATGCCCATTTTTAAATTCCCTGACTTGTGGCTATATTAGCTGCGCTAAAGGGAGATATGAAACTCTACGCCTCACCAATGGTAATATAGGATCTTTGCTTACTGAGGTGCATCAGCCGTTTTGAAGCGCCTCAAGAATTCTGTTCAATTCCATCACTACGACAGGCTTAGTCGGGGCTTAAGCGACCGTACGTGCGAGAAAGTTAGGTTAGGCTTAGTTCTTAAAACATTTTACTTTAGAAATACCAGTGAATTTGATAAAACAAAATGGTTAATTACCATTACTTAAACTTTTAAAGAACCAATTTCAAAAATTTTACTAAGCCTAATCATTTAACCGACAACAACGACGCCATTTTGTCACAATTGAACGTGAACGCTCAGCTTTTCTACGAAACTACTCCGTAAATCGACTGCAGCGACGCCAAGTTTGTCCACATTAAACTAAAATTAACCGTGATTTTCCTATTCCCAGTATTCACGAGTGCTTTTTGAAGCCTAAACAGTGAGTCCCCTTAGAATCTGGTCCAAGATCAAGAACAGAATATGCTTCTACGAACGAGTAGCAATTCGTTATACCGTACGCTGACCTCTCCATAAAAAGATCATGATAAATCCAAAATAACCATATTTCTAAAATTAAAATACTCAATTCCACTTCTCTAATGATAATTATTTTTTATAAGTCATATCCGAAGTATATAATTTAGCTATGCCAAGAGAAGTATCCATAAAGGATCATGTAGCTTAGCAGCTACGGTTTAGCCTTTGGATATTGTCAAATTTATAAATCATTTTTTAATGATGTAATAGTTTTAGCTATAATTCGCCAAAAACTATTTTGTTCTTTCGAAACCTATTCTTAAAATCTAAGCGATAGGTAGATTGTACTTCTCTGTAAGGGGTATTATAATAATATTCAGTTAGGTTAATACCCAAGGCATCATCATAGGCCTATAAACTTATCGTACTAGAGGGGATTTCCAGGGCCGGCGTTAGGGGGGGGGGGTAAGCGGGGCAAAAGTACCCCGGGCCCGGGCCTCCGAAAGGGGCCCGCCGGAACGGGTGCCTAACTAAAGTTTTCTGACTATTTCCAAAAAAAAACAATTTTGGAGTAAAAAATACCTGGGGCCCGAAAATCCTAGCGCCGGCCTTGGGGATTTCCTCAAGTTTTTCTTATAGCTTAAAGCAACTGTCGGCTCTATCATTGCCACCGGTATTATCAAAAGGCCCCTGTTAGTAGCGATGGCCGTGAATCTATCCCATTCTTCGAAAAAAAAGCGACTTTAGTGTGTGCAAAAGGTGGGTTGGATTATATCGTGATGATTTTTTTGCGTCTCTCAACGTGGAGATAAATACATTTTTGGCTAAAAGTAGTTCTTCATAGGCCTATGGTCAGCAGACGACGTTGGCCACACCTAACATTAGAGCATTAACTTAACATGATTAATATTAATGCTATACTAAAATGCAATACACAAGCCCCTTTTAAAAATTCCATTCCGATGGCTAAACCTAGCTAGAGATAACTCATATCTAAAATAAAAGCAAAACAACGCAGCCAATCAAAGATCCCAATCCTTCCTTTAAACCATGCTTCGGGACTATGTCAGTGACAAAATATTGTAACTCGGATTTTTGGAAATTTGAGAGATAAAACAAATGTGGCCGAAAGTTGATTGAAATTAACAACTTAACCGAAATTACGATATTGTCCGTATTATATTACAGTGTAATTTAAAAATCTTAAATTTTCGAAAAAGGTGTTTAAATTTTCCATATTCTACCAAGAGCGTATTAAAGTTTACTGAGTACCTTGCTAGTATGATTTAATTAAAAGGAAACCCGGCATTTTTTTCCCATTGAAAACGCCATCTATTATCGGTGGCCAAAAAATTATATTTTATTCACGGAGAAGGAAAAATGAACTTGAGTCCTAATTTGGTTCGTGCAATCTGAATTAAAGTTGAATTTCCCGACAGATGGAGGTACTGTTTCAAATGAAAATTGAGAATTTCAGTACACGGGGCACATAAGTACGTTCTTGATTATAAGTACAATTAATCAATGCCATTAATAAGGCCCTATCTTTTTGAGTATAAAACATG
Source organism: Leiobunum rupestre (assembly GCF_980474605.1). NCBI lineage: Eukaryota > Metazoa > Arthropoda > Arachnida > Opiliones > Sclerosomatidae > Leiobunum > Leiobunum rupestre. The sequence continues at coordinate 40,531,317 of NC_143384.1, forward strand.
GAATAAAACAACTGGTATCTATTTAAAAACGGGATATTAAATGTTTTACCCTAACAGACCCCATATCTATAAGAAATTGTCCAAAGCCGGATCACTGGAAAAAATAACTTCTGTTGCTCGGCTACCACACTAGGTTTGACATTCAGTATTCACTTTATAGACACAAATGTTTCCTAGACGTTTTAATTGACGGCTTTTAAAATTCATTTTGCGCGTGAAAATACCTCTACATGTTATGGTCAGAAAAGCTCGCAAAGAAGGCTGTGTGCCCAAGACATGTACCTGTAGTGTCACGCGCTAAAACATTATTTCAAAATCCGTCAATTACGCTAAAATCTCCGTTAAGCCCCATTTTCATGCTCGCTGGTAGCGGGTAAAAATCGACAAAATCCGCTTCAGCTATACACTTTATCACTTTCCGCGTCGATCTGTTTCAAACAGATATTTTAGCTTTATTTTCACGCTTGCGAGTGGCGGAAGCAAATTTTGACGAGTTTTATCCACTACCAGCGAGCATGAAAATGGGGCTTTAGGCCTAACACCATATTTTTCCGTCGCCTAAAAATCTCCGTTAGGCCTAACACAATATTTTTCCGACGACGCAAAAATCTCTGTTAGGCCTAAAGCTTAGTTTCCGCTAATGCCCGTAACGGAGCCGGAGGTACAAAGGTTTTTACGCGCTAAAAGCTGGTTTCACACTCGACGGAAAATTAGCAGCGTAAAGTTGAACGTTAGCGGTATATTGAATGGGAATCAATTTTCAGCTCGGCATTTATTATCTACTTTCCGGCATATTTTCGAGTGTGAAACCAGCTTAAAGAAAGTTGCATTAAGACGCGCGCTAGCGGAAACTAAGCTTAACATAATACTTTTGCGTTGAGGCTAAACCTCAGTTAGGCCAAATGCTTAGTGTCCACTTGCGTACTAATGGAAACTCAGGGTTTACTCATAGTAAAATACAATATTACGCACGCTAGTGGAAACTAAGCATTACACAATTGACGGATTTTGAAATGACGTTTTAGCGCGCGACACTACAGGTACATGTCTTGGGCACACAGCCTTCTTTGCGTGCTTTTTTGACCATAACATGTAGAGGTATTTTCACGCGCAAAATGAGTTTTAAAAGTCGTCAATTTCCTGGCTTTTTTGCCCGTTTGAAAAACCAACCCTTATTTCCGGCACTTCTTCAAAACCCTAAATACTGTGGCAAGGCCATAGATATAGGAAACGTTTATAAAGGTCTAGATAAAATATTTCAAAGGGAGTGAATACGGAGGCGACAGCTAGCAGAAACGCGTAATTTCTGCAGGCTATAATTATAACGCGCTATCTATGGTAAGAAAGCTCGTGCTATCGTCGCGAGAGCCATTGTCTCCTGCTTAAAAATTATACTAAAAGTCACCAACAGATGGTGTCTAAAGACTTCCGCCTGCGGAAAGGTCAAGCACTTAGTACTAAAATGCTAAGAGAGCTCGCGCTCTTGGTCACGTGCCTTCCTCGGTGTCTGCTAGGTGTCAATTCCGTATTTTATGTTAGGCTTAGACGCCCTGAAATTTATCTAGACCTTTATATGCATTTCTTATATCTATGGGCAAGGCCCATATTCGCGACTAAAACGAGTCTAGGTGGCGTAATATCTCTAGCTTATCCGAGGTGGCGCCTATGATCTAGTGTCTGCTACAGACAAATTAAAAAGTCATAAGAATTTTTTTTAAATAAACTTATCAAAATATAAGCAAACGATATAAAGAATATACTAAAATGCAAGTATCATTATTTATAAAGTCAGATTAGGCAGATATAAGATTTCCTGCAAAACTAAGATTTTCGAGTAACTATATTTTAGCCCCGAGGCATCGAGAAGTATTTCCAGGGCGAGACAAAAGATCATTAAGGGCTTAAAAGGCGCGAGAGTGCTAAAGACGGATGAGCGATCATGAGACACGAACGTATCCGGAGAAGATTACGCCCCAACGAGCACAGTCACCCGGCAGCGCTGGCAGGAGAGAGCGATAAGTCCATATCCCAGAATTAACCTTTCCCCAGCCTTCGCTAACGCCTCGAGGTTAGTCTAAAATTGCTCTATAGCCGATGTCCGATTTTCGAGACCCTTAAAGACGCGGCTGATTGTGGCCGACGCCCACTAGGGGTCGCTCCACACCGCAACACATTCTACGCTGCCTCAACCCTCTCCGAGTATTGGAAGCAAAGGCGCCAGAGCTTACGTTGATCTGGTACGCTTTTAGATAAAGTACACGGACTGTACTTTATTGGAGCTGGACATGTCGTAGAAAAAACGAGGCGTGTCCAGGGATTATAGAGTTAAAGGATGGAACGATAGTCCATTTATACCAAGATAACACGCGAGGCACTCAGAAAAGTTCAAAGCAATGCGTCACGTTTAGTTCTACCTAAGAAAAACGACATTTACTTACTTCCGGTAACAGGGTTCACACAATATTTTTAGATTTAAATTTACCGACTATTTTTAGACATTTTTCCTGATCTTTTTAAGGTCCAAATTTAGACATTTGTTTAAAACCATTTTCATTGATAGTTTATCTCAAATTCATTGGGCAAAACTGGCATTCAAACCGACATAAACTAGTGGCGTCTCCATCATTTCCACCTGTATTATGAATAGGCCCCTGCTATTAGAGATGGCCACGAATCTATCCGGTCCTTCGAAAAACGCGCCTTTACTGGAGCGCGTGGTGCCATCTATTTATGATAACGTCGTCAGAGAGCCTTTGTAGGGTATTAGAATTAGACAACTTATACTCCATTTAGTGGACTTTCACTTAAATAATATATCCCATGTAAAAATATTGTTTATAATTGCTGTCATTTTAGTTTTTGACCAATTTACCAACGATCCAATCAACGCGAGGGGTACCTATAAGTACCGCCTTTTTTGTTTCGACGCTAGCGACATCTAGGGCGTGGTTATTTCTTCCTGAAATCACGAGGTGAACAGGGTGCTGTCCACATATGCTATGTTCACCCGAATACATTCTGGGTATTGATATAAACGTGCTAATTAATACACTTCTAAGAAAACGACCTAATTAGAATCCAACGCCGCCGTCGCCGATATTTTCTCTGCCGCCGAGTCGCCGCCGCCGAGTCATTTACTTTTCAGCCAACGCCGCCGCCAATAAATTTTGCTCCCGCCGCCGAAAACATTTTGAAAATTGTTTTTTTCTAAATTTTCAAAAGGTAGGAGAAACTTTGGCCCCTTCACGCCACCGCCGACCCAAATTAAATCGGACCTTTTATGGTTTTATTAACCATTAAGAAAAATAAGCTAGCGCTTGTGGCATAAAATGAAACGTTATGCGAGGGCTTATTTGGCTTAATAGTTAATCTAGCCCTAACGTTATCCGCTCAGTGTCAAGTCAAGAAGCGCTTTTAAGATTTACTTTTCAACTAACACAACGCGAAGAGGATAGACATCGATTGCAGCGTCACTGTACAGAGCGGCCAACGAGAAAAGCTCTTAAGCCGCTGAATTTTTCGTCTGCTTAGCAAACGCTTTGTGTTCAATAATAGCAAACAGTAGCGGCGCTAAGGGTGGGCTGAAGTGGGCTTTAGCCCCCCTGCATTTCTGAGAGGGGCCACATATTTATATTAAAGGGGCCACAAATTTATAATTAAGAGGCCACATATTTTAATTTATGAATTTTCTTTATCTCTAGAAATTTGTTTTATTGCCTTTCAAAATCAATTTGTTTACTCAATAAGATAGTAGAACATAAAACAGATAGATTCGGGAGGAAGGGAGCGGAAATTGAGAGAAAGTTGAATGGACAATAGAAAGAAAAGAAAGGAAATTTATGGAAATACCCCGGGCATGTACGTGTCCCCTCCAGGTCGGATACAAGGTCATATAGGGGTCCAGTAAACCCGACGAGAGCCACAACAAGAAAACGACCTTGCTCTTCTCGCTTCCTGAAAAATGTATGAGGGGTCACTAAATTTGTAAAATGAAGTGAAGCTACACTCCATGGTCGTAAGGGCCACAAAATTCTTAGGGGCCACAAAATAATTAGCCCACCTGTGAAAAAACCTTAGCGCCGCTACTGATAGCAAATCGTCTACTAAAACAGAACTTCTGGAGTTGTCAGATACGAAACGGGATCGCGATGACGGGACCAATAACTTTGGACCGCAAGACCGAAACGCCTGACCTCGCAATGAGATCTCGCACCACCAGAAAAACTTGCTGGGGCCGCTACCCAAGGCTCAAGTCCGGTAGTGACTTCAAATGACTTTAAGTCAGATTGCCGGGTTATATTGCGTAAAAGGGCTGGGTGATGATAAGCCTTTCATGACACGCGAGCCAACAGCTCCCTGGAAAGGGGAAAACATTATAGATCAATGAACTAGCAACTTTAGATGGCCGGGTTATACTGTATAAAAGGGTGGTGGAAAGCCCTTTATGCCACACGAGCCAACAGCTCTATACGCTTACTATAAACTTTGAAAGGAATCCATACCTCTACTTGGAATGCTTATCGCGGCAGATTTTCTTCTCGATGTGTCTGACGGTTTTTTTTTGACGTCACTATGTTGACTTAACAAACAACATCGTGAGAGGCGAGCGCGCGCAGATGGGATTTTTTATCTCGTAGGCGGGGCCAACGCCGTCAGAGTGATCTTCCCATACGCGATACGCCAGGATAGGCATTCCAAGTAGAGGTATGGATTCCTGCCTTTGACCACAACAAGGTTTTATGGAAAGGAGAAACCGAAAAACTTGGGATAAAGCCCTATTCTTGACCCATGAACTCGCAATGTCAGTAATCGTGGGTTGCGCGTTGGTGTGACCATGGTATCGAATTTATGTCGGTCGTGACATTAAGACGACTAAATTGGTCAAGTGATTATTTACTAAACAAAATCAGGTGGTGTTTTTTTTATCGTGATTTGTGATATAGAATATTATTGTTGTTTTAAGGCGGGGCTTAGCTATGACGCTACGAGCAAACAACGAATGGAGTAGTAGCTTGGTCCATAGCCGCCTTTTTGGGCGTCAAAGTGCCATTACTCTATAGCAAAAACGATATCTTAACGTTTCAAATTACACATTGCAAGAGAGAAGATAATATTTTAAGTAAAGCTGGGCTGATGATGAGAAAAATAAGAAAAAAGTGAAAAAAAAACTTTTTTTATTAAAAGTTTTAGTCGGCAAACGATAGAAAAGTTGTCCAAATAGAACGATTTCGCGGCAGAAAAACTTTCAAAATCTGATTAACAATAAAAACCAACCAAATAAAAACCACGGTACCCATAGCAACGACCAAATGGCTGCAAAAAAATAATCGCTCGCAGTCGGGCAAAGTTAATAAAAGTCATAACAAAATAGCGGGGCGCGTAACAACGCCATCTACACCCTGACCTTCGAAATGATAGATAGTCGTAAAGCAAACAACGTAACCCGACATCGAACTTAAACCGAGAAGTATAGAACGTAAGCCTTCGAACACGCTACCAGATTAAGGGCAACGGGTCTGACCAAGGCCTTTTCTTAATTCACTCCGTTACTTAGCAACCTCTCATTATTTTCCCGTCCATCGACGAGAGCGCAAAATGCAATCATTTTAAAAGACGCTAGCGGGGACTTATTAGCCGCGCCAAGGCTTTGCTACAATTTCTGTAACACGGTATAACGTCAACTTTACCGACTCTACGCCTTTGCCGGTAATATCGGTTGAGGTTGAAGACCCATGCCGCCAGGCATTCTGGGTATTAAATGACGTAATAGACGGCGATGAAGGATAATCCTTCTAAGCGGATTAAGCAAATTTAGAGAGTTATTGGAACATGCCGAGGCCTAATAAAGCAATTATGTCGGGACAGGGGAGGGGTGGGGGATAAAAGCCGTTGGGAAAATAACCAGTCGCTTTTATATCCGTTTTTATGAGGGACTAAAGACTCATTAATTTCTGGCCGGCTTCATAAAGATGTCTCTCGCGATCTTCAGCAGGGGGCGCGAGCGTTCGTGACGTCATTACCAAAGTTTGGTTCACATTCGGGGATAATCTCGGATCACGGTGAGAGGCGCCCGTTATTAATGATGTTGGCAATTGACGTCAACGGCTTTTGTCGTTTCTTATTGGATTTTAGGTAATATACCGAAGAGTAGAATGATATCATGTTGAATACTTTTCCCTGTAAATGTAGATTGCGGAACGAAACAACTTACTTAATAATAGAAAATGTCAGTCTAAGAGTCTCACGCAGAGCCGCGTAATGATGAGATATAGGTTCTGTATGTAACTCACTAACTCTCTATATTCAAAGACTTTTTAAAAATGCGCTAGAATACTAGAAACAATTTTTAAAGGAAAGTGGAATGTTTTAGATAATGTTTATTCTTCTATTTCTAGACGTCTACAGCCACGATCCCAGTGATAACATTCTATTAAATAATTTATCTCTTCTGTAAACCGTTTATAGTTATGACGGTTAAAACACTCTCTAACAGCTTGAGCCTTTTGTTGATTAAGTAGGATACACGAAGAAGGAAAAAGCGAATGGACGATACTACAGCAATGGTTTAAAATGAACAATGACAGTCTGTGGTTACTATTTCGTTTTCATGTACCCTGCTTTACCCAAAAATACTAGATAGGCCATCCTGAAGAATAATTGTTTTCTTTTCTAAAGCCACGGTCACGCGACAGCTAAAACCTTTCAAACTAATTCTAAACCTATTTCGGTCATCGTAGCGTCCAAACTAGGGTACGTTCAGTAACGCAAATCTGAGAAAAATTGGTTTTAACTTGAAGCTTGCTTGATAAGCGCTTGTCGTCATAGTGACGTAGGAAGTCATTGAACGCTGTTATTTCTAGTCAGCGCTGTTTTTAAAGATGGCGGCTATAAATGTTACGGGGCCCAAAAATCAGAGGAAGCGAAAAATATTATTTTCAATCATTAATGAGTTTGTAAATGACAATTGTCTTTATTGTTCCAACGATCAGCCTTTTATTAAAAAAGCGAAAACGGCCATTGCAGTAGCTGAGGCATTCCAATTAAATGATAGGCCTTTGACCAAACCAGTAGATTGGTTGATTTATTTTAACTCCCCCGCCAGCTAAACTGTAAACACCGACGCGTTTGACGTCAATACATAAAAAAAAACTTTATCTCTCAGATGGTTTTTTGATGAGCATCGGATGCCCATCGTGACGTCAAATCGGAAACGCAAAAAATCGTGCAGTAACAAAATGTTGGCCTTGCTGGCTTTTGTGATAAACCAAGGTACACGTTGAAGAAAAAAATGATTGGACGATACTACAACAATGGTAAAAAGCAGTCCACGA